>NC_137156.1:43723152-44323152 GCF_951394435.1 Stenella coeruleoalba | reverse complement strand
ATCAATATTTTGATGTGTTGCTTGAAATAAACAATCAGGCAATTCAAACTTATACCTAAACTTACAGATAAGACTCTACAAATGCATTTTTCAGTTTAATCGTGAACATAATTGTGACTCTAATGAGGTCACTTTTTGGACTTACCAAATATTTGAGCATTTCAGCTTAAAATGATGTTTCAGATAACTGTGATGGGAATATATTGGTCTGGATAATTAAAGCCAGCAACCCCCCAAACTCAGTTACTTAGCACAATAAAAGTTCATTCTTTGCCGACATCCAATCTCATGAGGCTGAGGCAGCGCTTTTGTGGCTTTCCTGCCATCACTAACTCACGGGTTCAGGTTTCTTCCGCTGGGAAGTGTCAACATCCACAAAAGAGGAGCGGGGTGTGGGGTACATCACTGGAAGATTGCACTGCAGGCCTGAGGGTGTGGTCCTCCTCCTCCTTCCACATCCCATTGGCTGGAAACTACCCGGATGGTCGGTCTCCGCTTAAAGCAAAGGATGAGTGGGAAGTTTCACCTTCGTGACCGCGCAGGAAGAGGAAGCAGATTCAGACAGCGTTTAGTCAGCCTCCACCACAAGAGATACAATTTTAACATTTCAAAATCGATATTTTTCCATTCTTCTCTCCCCAAATTCATGTTCCCCGTCAGTCATTCTGCCCTTCCTCAGGAAAGGAGAAAAACAAATGCCTCTGTCTGGGAAAGGGTGAGTGAGATGCGGGGATGCCCTGAAAGCGTAGGAGAGGAGGTACCACGTCTCTTGTAGGGACCCCGTGGATGGCAGGGAGATGAAGGGACACACAAGTGGGGGGTTTCTCACAAGTTTTTGAATAGAAAGCCTGAAAATCCTCCTAGTAAGACACCTAGAAATGCTAGAAACAGAATTTTTTTCATGGGGCTAGAGGCGCTCAAAAGAAAGTAAGGGAAGTACGGAGGAGCCAGAAACAAAGGCAGAGCGTGATGCTCCGGGCACGGATGTTGGTCTCAATATTCCGGCGTCTTGAGTGTTATATCCGAGTGGGGATAGGAGACTGGATCCATGGAAAGCATGGAGTGTAAACTAAAGTCTCAAGATAAAGCATGTCCCTTGGAAGGCTAGAAGAAATTTACCCACATGGGGAAGGAAGATGGTAAAGGAATTTGTCCGTATCAGCCTGGACTCTGGGTGATCTAATCTTTTTAAATTAAAACTTCCTTTTCATCGTCAGAATACTTTTTACTGATTTCATCACTTGTCATTATTACTTTTGTTTCTTGTTCCAGAAGGTGAAAAGTGCTATGGGAGGAGATGGGGGACAGGAAAGGGGAAGGTTAATACTAGTAAGGAAAGGAGTTGTGTTCAAATTCAGTTCCATCTTGTACTAGCCGTGTGCTCCCAAGCAAGGCGAGGTACTCAGTTTCCTCTTCTGTAAAATGGGACAATAATACCCCCTCATAGCTTTGCTTTGAGAATTAGTCTTTACATGTAAAGTGCTTAGAACACTGCCTGGAATAATATAAATGTTAGGTAGAAATATTAACACAGTGTGCTTTATAACCATATAAGTTAAGATATTGAGATAATATATTTTAAACATTAAAAAAATTTACTAATATCAAAAACATTTTCAGACATCTTCAGAGACATCTTCACATTAGTTTTATCTTCTTATTCTCTATGTTTGCTTTTAAGTGTCTTGTTGTGAAGAATGTCTTCTTATTAGCACTAGTTAATATCTTAAGGCATAACATACCTTTAGGACAAAGATGTAAACCTACATTTCAATATTCCTCTTGTGCAGTAAAAATAATTTACAGTAGCTTCTTGGCACATAATCATTAGATCACCATTATTTTACCTTTTAATGAGACAGACTATACGTTCATACTAGGAACAGAACTCTAAGCCTTCCTTTTTCTCTTGAGTGTGTGTTATTAAGATGATATGCTTTGAAAATTTTTTATGGGAATAATTTAAAACGGAGTGCCATTTAATTAGATTAGATTCTGTGTGAATTGATCTGAAATCCACTCATCAGATCACAGAGGAGCTGAATCATTTTGTTTCTCCTTTATTACCCACATATTTCCAGTGCCAGATGCCATAGGACATTTTTGTATCCTTTTGTGTCTTTCACCCTTGTGCTTTGATGTTGGGTGAATTGGAGGAGGGGGTCAGTTCCTGGACACCATTCATACACTGAGATGGTTAACGAGTATTTAACTCTACATGAGAGTGACTGCAACCCACATGAAGATAACCCATCAAACCAAAACTAAAGGGACACCCGGCTGTACATCCTCTCAGCCAGATTCTCAGAATGTACATGCCCCTGCAGCACGACACAGTGTAAGGAGAGGTGTGATGGGGAAGAGGTCTGTGTGACTAGAGAACCTTCAAGGGCCTTGAAAAAGGACACTGCACATTAAAGATACTGAAGTTTTTTGCCCCACGGCATATGGAATCTTAGTTCCCCCACCAGGGATTGAACCTGAGCCCCCTGCAGTGGAAACACAGTCTTAGCCACTGGACCGCCAGGGAAGTCCCAAAAGATGCTGAAGTGTTTAGTTTACTAGTGTTACAGTAAATACATTTTAGTGTAGAAGACTATAAATAACAGAATTTGCTGATTCCAGGCTCAAAGTCCAGATTAACTTCAACTGTCTCAGAGTGTAAATTCCTGAAGATTAAGGCCAGGACAGGACTGACATTCATTCTAGTGGATTGTTAGCAATTAGTTACCTGATTTTTAGCTTGTTAGTTTATTCTATTCCGTGATCTTAAATGGTAATTTTTATAATACCAAGCAGTTGTACATTTTGTTGGCAAATAGAATATTGTGTTACAGCAGTAAAGGAGACTTTGTGATTTTTGGCTGCCAGAGTGAAACTTTTTTTCAGTTTTAATTTCCACTTGGGCACTGTGATTGGTATTGGGCATTAGAAGATCTTCAAAACCTTCTGCTCATTGAATTTCTTAGTACTGAGCCATGAGTGTCAACTCTATATACCTATGCTTAACCTGAGCAGTATTGATAGGATATTTTGCAGAAGAATTTAAAAACAATACTGAAGACATTTTACTGCCATTGTTCTATGGACCTTGGTTTTGGAGGGTGTTTCAAAGTCTTTAAAAAATAAAAACATTTATGTTTATTCTCCAAATCTTCTTTGAGATTACAGCTTAATAAAAGTTTCAAAATTTGAGAAAGTCATAAAAGATATTAATAATAAAACTGATAAAAGAATTAATCTGGTTAGGAATTTTAACATGTTTATGCATGATATTATTTCTAATTACTTTCCTTTTTTGTAGAAAATACCTGCAGTCAAGCATTGGGTTGTCATTGGCCTCTGTCATGTAATAGTCCCTTGCTCCAAAAGTAATTAAATCACTCATGGGAAGATTGGGCTACCTTGATGCCTTGTAAATGAAGGCTGCACCCCTCTGGAAGTGATGGGTTCAGTTCATGGATTTTGAGCAGTCAACCATACTGAATGATTATGGATTTTTATACAGCAAAAAGTCCTTTAAGTAGTGCATTGTAACTTATATAACAAACATACTATTGCTGTGAATTTAGATTGTTTTGAGTTTTTTATGCATAAAATTACCAGAACATCTCTTGTGCATGATTCCTTTTTTTGTACAAATTTGATTACTGGAAATAAATTAAAAAGTTGGATTGGTTTGAAATTCCTTATTTTAAAAAGGTTTCCATAAAAATGAAATTAATGGATACCCTACCCTCATGGAAATTGTATTGTCCATTTCCTTTGATGGACCTTCCCTCTGGTATCCTCATCCAGCAGGTTTGGAGAGATTGGCTCCATCTGTGAAGCCATCCTTCTGGCCAGAGTGAATGGCTCAGGGATGGACCCGAGACTTAACTCATTGAGATGAGAAATATGTACTTTCTCAGGACTATTGGGAAAATCATTCTTTTTGTTCCTTGATGGAAAGGAGGAAGAATACAGCTGTGGGAATTGCTGGAAGTCTTGTGGTATACGGGGAGTCAACTTTGGGTAAAGTGGACATCACAGAAAGCAGAGAGGAGAGGCAGAAAGAAGGCAAATTTTTATTCACTGGAGCAGGCCTTGCTTGACGCTTGACCTAACTTTGGACTTTCAGACACCTGAGCCAAAATATTCCCTCTTGTCTCAGTTGAGATGAGTTTTCTATTAGCTGCCATAAAAAGAGCGTGTTACAATGAATATCCCTCACAGTGCATAAAGGATCATTTTCCCCAAATCTACTTAATATTGGTTATCTTTATATGAGCTGATTGCATAGGAAACACATTTTATCTCCTGTTGATTTGTGTTTCTTCAATTGCTGGTGAGGTGAACATTTTGTGTATGACCATCACTATTTAATTCTTCTTTTATGGTTCCAGTTCCTTGGGAGGAATTTCAACCACTTGGGTCCGTGAGATACATCAGTATCCTTTTGTTGTTTTTATATAACTTATCATTTTGGAATAATGTCAGATTTACACAAAAGTTGCAAAGGTATTTCAGCAAGTTCCTGCATGTCCTTCACTCTCCTTCCCTACACAACCATGGTGCATTCATCAGAATGAAGAAATAAACATTGGGGTAGTGCTAATAACTAAATTACAGGCTCTATTTGGGTTTCAGCAGTTGTTCTGTTAATGTCCTTTTTCTCTTCTAGTACCCAATCAAAGTTATATTTAGACCAGTTACCCTTGTTAGTGAATTCCCCCCTGAAGACACGCAAATTCTTGCAACACAATTCCACTTGACTGAGTCAATCGTGAACTTAGAAAGTGCTAAGTGACCCTTAACATTAGGCAAATTTGAGAAAGATTTCCATTTGATAATGCTTTAATTGTTTTTGCTTTTATTGTTGGTAATACTGCTCTGCAAGTATCCAGAATGATACAGAGAAGATTGAATCTATCTTTGGCAATGAGTAGGCTAATTCTCTGGTATGGATACAAGATGAATAAGATAATTTCTGAAGTCCCCTCCAAATTCACTTTGGAAAAAGTACTGAACTTCAAATACTAGAATATGTACCAGCTGTGTACGATCCTGGGCGAGTTACCTGAATAATTATCTTTGGGTTCCTTGCTTGTAGACAATCGCTTTATTAGGCCTTCCACATTTAACATGTGGAACTAGGAACACTTGATTCCTTCTCCCTTTTCCCTTGTGCTTCGAATTGTCCATTCTCTCTCCTTAGTAAACAGCATCCTTTCCTGTCCCACTGGATGCCCAGCCCAAAACAGAGGTGTCATCTGTCAAGTTACACTGCTGCAATCTTGAAGATCCCAGATGGTGACTGAATCAAGTCAAGTCAAAGGACAAATCTGGCATCTGCCATGGTCTTCCCATCTCCCTTCCTCCCTCTATCAGAGATGTAGTGAGTGTCCACCGTTCCTGCAAGGCGCTGACGACATTGGGTGAAGAAAACAGACATATTTTCTGCCCTCTCTCATGTAGCTTACAGGAGGGAGTAAGCATGAATCACAGAATTGCAGGGTGCCTGATCGCAATCGGAGACAGATGCTCTGAACAGCTCAAGCTGCTCTAAGAGTCAAAGGATCTGGCTTTCTGAGAGCCAGTCTCTGGCCAGAGGTGGCAGATGGTCTTCTCGAGGAAGTTGACATTTGCTGGAGACCTGAAGAATGAATGGGAGGTACGTACAGGTAAATGGGTGTGGAATGGGGTCAGGTGGGCATCAAGGGTTCTGGGATGTGTTGTGAGAAATCTCCAGGCAGAGAATGGCAGGTGTGACAGCTCTGGAGTCTAGAATCTGAAGGTGAGCCAGTGAGCCTGGATGCACAGAGTGAGAGGGAGAGCTGGAGGCAGCAGAAGCGTCCCTCGGAGAAGAATGCGAGAGGCATGCAAAGAGGGTGGAGCCAGCTCTGGGTGCTCATGCTGGAAAGTGGGGGAGGTGTGTGTGGATTTTGAGAAGGGTGAAGTGAGGGTGATTCTATGAAGTGAGAAAACAGGGATTCTACTCACTCTCCAACTTTGCCCAAGGCCAGCTTGCCCTTCCGTCCACGAGATTTTGTATTGAAAACTTTATATCTCCTCCTAAAACCCATAACCTCAGTCTCATCATGAGAACAACATCAGACAAACCCAAACTGAGTGACATTTTACAGAGTAGCTGACAAGTGCTACTCACAACTGTCACCAAACACAAGGACAGAGAAACTGTCAGAGCCTCCAGGAGCCTGAGGGGACATAAATATTTGTCACGTGGTATCCTGGGTGGGGCCCTGGGACAGAAAAATGACATCTGGTAACACCTAAGGAAATATGAATAAAGTATAAATTTTAGCTAGTAATAATGTATCAATGTATCCTTATTAATTATAACAATTATATCACACTGATCTTAAGATATTTAAAAATAGAGAAAACTGGGTGCAGATGGTATGAGATCTCTTCGTACTAGCTTACATTTTTTTCCTGTAAATCCAAAACTCTTCTAAAATGAAAAGTGCAGGGCCCAGGGCAGGAGCCTGAGGAGAGTACCAACTGAGTAGGGCTGAAACTATGATCATTTAATTTTTTTCTTCATCAAACATTTATTGAATTGTCACTATAAACTGGACCCTAATGCATGTACAGAAGAAACAGCTGGGTGGACAGGACAGTTTCTGTATCCACGTGGCTTTCATGCATACACAGCCATTTCCCGTTTCACAGAGGTTTTCCAGTTTCATGGAGGTCTTCCCCAATATGTCTGTGAAGGAGCATCTCACCAATTAATATGAATAATTCACTGGTGACTATACTTCTTTAAATATGCTAAATAAATGTTATGCTGCTAATATCAGGAGTAGGTTTTGTAATTATTACCGAGTTTCAAGTAAACTTGTAGTCTAATGCTATTCTTATGTAAATTTGATCTTCAAGATAAATGAAATAGGACTTCATCTTAAGAGCGCTAGGGTCCATTACTAAGAGTGCACTGCCCTCTGGTGGTTACAATGCAGTCAGTGTTTGTTTGGTTTTTTTTTTTTTTTTGGTTTTTCAGTTTACCCCAAGGCTCCCTAGTAAGGAAAGTTCCGTGTATCTTTGTTGACGAGATGTTTGACGTTCTGAATTTTCTCATTATACTTATTTTTCCATTTATTGCTGTTTTCTTGCAAAAAATCTCATAGTTATTGAAATTGTGTTAAAATAAAATCAGACAAAATAACTAACTGGTGGAGTTGTTTAAACAATATTCAGAGAATCCCAGAACCAATTCCAAGAGATTAGGGGAGAAAACCATTTTCAGTTTTAAGATTTATCAGAAAAAATAAACATGAAAGAATGGTCGAGAAACTGGAATGCTACACCTAAAAAACAGGAACCTCTTAAAATATGAATACAAGATATTATAATACAAAAGTCATTATCTGACATGGTAATTTTAAAAAGGTCAAAATAGATAAATGACACAGGACACCTCCTCCCCAAATCTAGAGACAGTCACTATAATTTTTTTTTGGTATTAAAAATGTACCATTTCAAGGCTATTGGTCTATTTATTAACCATTATCACCATTATTGTTTTGTCCAGAGATTCCATATAGGAATTGCTTAGTAGATATATGCTTTGGGGGTGAGAGAAAAACTGGAAAAAGAATTTTTTTTTTAAATTTCTGAGACAAGGAATCTTGACAACTAGTAGTTCAGATTTTACTCTAGTGTTACCTTAGCTCCAAATACATTCCTATCAACTAGAAATCCTGTACCCTGGATTTTACTGTCAACTAGTTTTCTGTCTAAAAAATCATTCATTAACCTTATCTTGTATCTTGTGGCTAAAGTTATAGTTTATGGTCTGGGATGGCCTACATTTCTCATTTTCCAGGCTCTGTTGGTCATCTTATACAGGGGTCATATTTTCAGTTGACTTCTTGCTTCTGAGAACATATTAGTAAGGCAGAAAGACCTTCACCTTTTCTAATATGCTTACTTAGAGAATAGTTTTTATTAAGTCATTTCTATTGAAGATCTTGTTTCCATTCTTTCTTCTCTGCACACTACTGGTGGACAGTTTCACTATGTAAAGAGAATAAGACTTTTGTAATAACTTTAAATGGAGTATAATTTATACAAATATTGAATCACTATGTTGTACACCTGAAACTAATATAATATTGTAAATCAACTCTATGTCATTTAAGAAAATAAATAAATACATAAATAGAATAAGGCAGTGTTGCTCCAAGGTATGGGCGTTTGGCTTCTGGTCTTCATCCCTTCCTTCATGGCCAAGGGCCCCTGCATTTGGAGGTGATGGAGAAGTACTTAAAAGCTCTTGAGAAGTTGGGATGTAACCTAACAAGGACCTCGTGGTGGGGGGCACCACCTTCACACTTCCTTTGGATTATGATTATAATATACCCCTCTGGCAGCAGCAAGGGGGTATCTGGTTGACTGTTTCATGCCAATATTCATAGAGATGCTATATCTATGTTTGTATATCAATGCTTTAGGAATATACAAACTTGAGTGATCATTTATTTAGAGAAGTACTCATTGAGTGTATGGTTCTAACCAGTTTGCATGTGTTTCTGCTTTCCAAACACGTGCTACCCTTTCTGAGACCTAGTAAACCACATTCCTCTGGGGATCCGTAAGCAAAAATGTCAAAGCTTCACAGCATGTATAATTGATTGATTGATTGAACAAACCATGGTAAATCCTCTTAGTTCCTCTCTGTTATTTCTGGTTAAAATTGTCTGGGGAAGGAAGATGCTTTCCCCAGGAGTTCTGCTGGATGTCTACACTTAGCCCCAAGTTAATCTGACAATCACAAGAGGAGTCTTGCTGCTTTATTGGAAAGGAACTCTTTTTATCAAAGTTAAAGGACCATTATGAGGAACTGTTAGTTGTTTTGTTGTTCATCTTTAATACATCTAGCTTTTTTTTTGATGATGGAAAAATATGGACCCTTTGGAGGGGCAATTTTGTGGCATTTGATAAATTTTAGATAAATATACACTATAACCAGCCAATTCTGTTTTTAAGATTCTTTGAACCTGTGTGAGTAGTTAGAGGTATGATGAAGAGTTTTCATTTCAGTATTTTTATGATAGTTAAACAAAAAGGAAAACTCAATATAAGTGCCTACCAATAGGGAGATGAATACATGCATTTTGTTATATCATAATGTGGAATACTATGCCACTCTTAAAATGGGAATTAAAAAGGTATATATGAACTAACTTGAAAAGCTAACCACATCGATATGTTGTGAAGTGAAAATAAACGAGTTCAGCAGGATTGTAGGATACAAGATCAGTATGTAAAAATCAATTGCATGTCTATACATTATCAATGAACAATCTGAAAATGAAATTAAGAAAGCAATTCCAATTTTATTCAAAAAGAATAAAATTACATGGGAATAAACTTACCAAAAGAAGTTTGAGACTTGTACACTAAAGAACTACAAAATATAATGGAAAAACTTAAAGAAGATCTAAATAAATGGGAAAGCATCTGTGTTCATAGATCAGAAGACTCAATATTGTTAAAATGGACGTGCAGATCAATAAAATATAATTGAAAGCCCAGAAATACACCCTTACATTAGTAGTCAATTGATTTTCAACAAAGTGCCTAGACAATTCACAGGGGAAAATACTCTTTTCCACAAATGGTGCTGGAATTAGATATCCACATTCAGAAGAATTCATTTGGACCCTATATTCACACCAGATGCAAAACAACTCAGAATGAATCAACGAACAAAGTGCAAGAGTTAAAACATAAAACTCATAGAAGAAAACATAGACACAAATCTTCATGACCTTGGATTAGTCAATGATGTCTTAGAAACCAAAAGTATAAGCCATAAAAGAAAAACAGGTTGGACTTCATCAAAATTAGAAATTTGTGCTTCACACTATCTACAAAGTGGAAAGACAACCCACAGACTGGGAGAAAATATTTGCAAATCATATATCATATATCTAATAAGGGACTTCTCAGTGATGCTCAACATCATTAATCATTAGGGAAATGCAAATCGAAATCACAATGAGATATTACCTCACACCTGTCAGAATGGCCATCATCAAAAAGAGCACAAATAACACATGTTGGCAAGAATGTGGAGAAAAGGGAACCCTTGTACACTGTTGGTGGGAATGTAGGTTGGTGTAGCCACTGTGGAAAACGGTATGAAGTTTTCTCAAAAAACTAAAAGTAGAACTACCATATGACCCTCCTGGGCATATGTCTGAAAAAAAGCAACAACACTAGTTTGAAAAGATATATGCACCCCAATGTTCATAGCAGCATTATTTATAATTGCCAAGGATGGAAGCAACCTAAGTGTCCATCAACAGATGAATGGATAAAGAAGATGTGGTATATACATATATACATAAACATATTACTCAGCCATAAAAAAGAACAAAATTTTGCCATTTGCAGCAACATGGATGGACTTGGAGGACATTATGCTAAGTGAAGTAAGTCAGACAGAGAAGAACAAATACTGTATGTTATCGCTTATAGGTAGAATCTAAAAAATACAACAAACTAGTGAATATTAAAAAAAAAAAAGAGACTCACAGATACAGAGAATAAACTAGTGGTTTGAATAAACAGTGGGAGCAGGAATATAGCAGTGGGGAGGAGGAAGGTACAAACTATTGGGTGTAAGATAGGCTACAAGGATGTATTGTACAACATGGGGAATATAGACAATAGTTTGTAATAACTGTAAATGCAGTGTAACTTCTAAAAATTGTATGTAAAAAGATATGTCACTGATATCATACACACAAAAGCATAGCATGGTTCCAGTATAGCTATGCTTAGAAAAATATTGACAGAAAAGACGACAAAATTTTTAAAAAGTGGTGACCTAGCATAGCAATATAGCAATATGAATGATTAAACATATGCACAGTACCTCATTTATCCTTTGTCTTTTGAAATTTTGTAAGAAGTTTTCCAAGTCTCTGTTCTAGTAGAAGTCTGTGTTCTACTGTCTGCTCTGGTGGGAAGGGAAGGTCTGGTCGTCGCCTTGTGGCTCATGTCCTTTAGATTTGGTGATAAAAGCAAGAGCTACAATCAGATCTCCTCTTACCCCTTCAGAGAGATATTTTCTTCTCACTAAATCTAAATTTATTTCCTTCTCTACTTCTCTCCCTTTTACTCCCTTTCTTCCTATTGGGGACTTTTCTATTATTATCATCAAGTTTTTGTTTTCTTTTAAGAATTATAATTATTTATGCCGCTTGTGAATAAATATGATAGATTTAGATATTGGTTCAAATACTTATTTTAAAATAAATATTTATTTTTAAATCTATCAGATTTATTCACAAGGTCTTTCTTTATATCAGCCGTCCTTAATAATAGGATAATAACAGGTAAGTAAACGGTTTGGTGTGGGGGATTTCTTTTGTTTTTGCTTAAAATTTATTGAAAAGCATTATATTTTCATGGCACTTAGTTTTATATCATTTGGCAATTAATCAAGGTACATGAGCTGGAATGGAAATTCACAGGCTTCCTTCCTTAAAGGCCCCCCACTTTAAGAGCTGTGAGAAGCACTGAGCCATGGTCATTGATTGTCTTCAGAGGGGAGCGATACAGTTTCATTAGGATTGCTTCATCTTCTGCAATTCACCCTCTACTTCCTAAATTCTTAGCTTTTAAGTCTGCTCTTCTCTGTATCTTACAACCTGCCACCTCCCATCTAGCATATCCTCTTCTTAATTCAGTTTATTTCACACGTCAGTTTGTTCCTGGGTTTCCTGTAAGGATCTCCACTTCCCATGGCAAGCTTTTATATTTATTTTTTCATCAAACTTTGCTCATCTTCAGGGAAAAATGTCATTTGCCAAATTATCTGTTTTTCAGTTCACCCCTACATGACAGCTCATCATTCAGCTGGGGTTGTCAATAGCCTCTATCTTCAACTCTTGTTACTACAGTGTTTATCTGTGAGGCATCCATCATTTTCAGTTTCCTCACACCACTGGTCTGCTAGTTGGCTGAATTTATTTCATCTCCATCCATTTCCTTTCTTATCAGATACGCCTTGAGATTCAGAATCAGTAACAAGCTCCATCATCAGTAAAGTGCTATTATTCAGATTAATTTCACTCATATTATGTGCTAGAAGTTAGATGTCTGAGATTTCTGATTTAATTTGGTTTGTTCACTGAACTCAGTATGTGGGTCATTCCAGCTGTCTGCCTCCCGCTCTATGTTCTTCTTAAGCCCGACATTTTCTTCTTAAACACAAGGAGTTTGTACTTGATTTTTTCCTCATTTAGTTTAGTTTCATTAAGGGAAACTTTGAAAATTTTATTGACTTCCTTACAAGAGTAGATGAGCTGAAATAATAAACAATAAAATACAATATAATACGATGTAACACTGGTTCATTATTTCCTAGTTAGAGTACAGTTAAGAGATTTAAGAAAATATTCTAGTTTCATAAAAACTTCATGATATCAATTACAAATATTCACTTTTCAACTCCCACCTGTAAGTAATATCAAATGCATCAGTCATTACCATGTGACCATATAAGGTTTTGACTTCTTTTACTTTAAATTCCCAACATCTGTTTATTACATCAACTGTGAATGAGACTCTTTAAAAAATGGCTTGGAGGTTAATATATTTCTTTATAGTCTATCCCAGTGACTCTCAAACATCAGTGTTTATCAGAATCATCTGGAGGGCTTGTGACCCTTATTGCCACCCCCTCTCCCAGCAGACTTTCCAATTCAGTAGGTCTGGGGTATAGAAGAAGAATTGGCATTTCTCAAAGATTCCCTGGTGATACCGATGTTGCTGGTGTAGGGATCACATCGATTGTGCTAATGTAAAAGTTAGTAAAGAAATTTGTTTGTATTTATATTTTGCTGAATTTTTAATTTGTATCAATGTTCTCCATTTTCTAAGTTTTAAAATCCGATGTTTTATGTAGAAAAGCTATAGCTAAAATCTTGTTACAACACACACACATGCAAGACAGGTTCCTGACCTTCCTTACACTTTCCAAGAAGCAAGCATTGTCAACTCTAAGGCCTCTTCACAGAAATGAGGTCAGGCTGATGTTAGTCAGCCAGGGCAGCCAGTGGTGTCTGGAAAATCTCCACTATCAAAGGCTCTAAGACCTGGTGGATCTACTTTGTAGCCAATCCTCTAAGTCTGTAGGGGTATCTTTGTTGATGCTTATGGCTGAACCTTCCTCAGTACTCAGTTCCTGGGTGGCTTCCATCCTAGATTACTAGGATGGATTCTCTGATCTCACAAAGTGAAAATGACCAGCATCTCTAAACCTGTCCTTATTCTCTTCGGCATTTTCATTCTAATGCCTACTTTTGTGTTTATCCTATGTTGGCTTCTTTTTGTTCCATAGTAGGAAACTATTCTCACCTTTTCTAGGCTACTGGTTTGGTTTCCTGACATCCGTTGGGTTTGTCTTATAGTCTTAAGTGGGTCTTACACAGCATTTGTCTATAGGCTCACCTGTGGTTAGTGAGATACCTCCTTCTATTACAGAACAAAACTTGGGTCCACTTGCCCATGCACAGTAAAGCCACATGGTTGTGGTGGAGGAAAGTGCAGCATTTATTGCAGGGTGCCAAGCAAGGAGTATGGGCCACTGATGCTCAAAAGACCCGACTCCCCATTGGCTTTCAGGAAAAGTTCTTAAAGACGGGGTGAGAGAGAGGGTTGCAGGGTGTGTGCATTATCAGCTTGTGCATAATTCTCTGATTGGTTGGTGGTGAGGTAATTGGAAGTCAACAATATCAACCGTCTGGTTCCAACCAGTCTGGGGTCTGCATGTTTGTGGTCAGCATGCATTTAATTTCTTCCACCTGGTGGGGGTTTTGGTACCTGCAAAACAGCTTGGAATATTATCTCAGAATATATGGCTCAAAATATTATCTACAGCCCTTGAGGAGGAACTAAATGTCATTGACTTTGTTTTATGCCTTCCTTGACTGTTTTCCTTTGTTTCTGCATTTTCTCACTTCTCTGATTAAATTTTCTCTTTGGAACTCAGGGAAGGCACAGAAGGCTAAAGTTTTCCTAGAGAAAAGAGGCAGGGGACATGGCAGGGTGCTGCTGAAGAATTATGGTAATTGACAAAAAGAGTCAGGGTTGGATCAGCACCCAAAGAGGGGCCTCTTTAGCTAACTGATGGATGAGCTGCTTAATTCTCAGGTTTTGATTCCCAGTCACTCTAGCATCTAGCGTTTTCTCTATTAAATCCACAATACGTGGATTGAAAGAGAAAAGGGTCTTGTCTGGGCTCACCTACTGAATCAGTATTAAATCTGATTCCATGGCACGAGGATGTCTTCTGTCTGGAGAACACTTGGATACCAGAGGTAATCTTTGTACTATCCTACAAGCCTGTGTTCATCCAAGAAGCCTTGAGGTAATGGCTTGACTGAGCCATTCGTTCTGGAGTCTGAATTGCCAGGTATAATTTAATGTTTTTAGAATCTGGTGATTCATTAAATCCATGAATTCTTCCATGTTCTCAGGGTCCTCTTGAGAGAATTCTTTTATCTCAGGTTTTTCTGAAAGAGAAAGCTCTTTTTCTTTTTAATGTGTTCACTCTCATATTATTATGACTCCTTTTACTTAAGTATTATGTATGAATCTTTTAAAAAATTACCTTTAATCACTTTCATATAATTATTTTAAATGTGTTGCTTACAAACAAACAAACTTTGTGAGTCTTCTTATTTCCCTATTACAGTTGTCCCTCAGTATCTGTACGGGAATTGGTTCCAGGACCCCCCAAGATACCAAAATCCTCAGACACCCAATCCTTTGTATAAAATGGTGTGATATTTGCATATAACCTATGCATATCCTCCCATATACTCTAAATCATCTCTAGATTACTTATAATACCTAATACAATGTAAATAGTTGAAAATACAATGTAAATATTAGGTAAGTAGTTGTAAATACAGTGTAAATGTTACGTAAATAGTTGCTTGCTCAGCAAACTCTAAGTTTTGCTTTTCGGAACTTTTAAAAAAACCTATTTTGGGGAATCCTCTCGTGGTCCAGTTGTTAGGACTCAGTGCTTCCACTGCCAGGGGCCTGGGTTCAATCACTGGTCGGGGAACTAAGATCCTGCAAGCTGTGTGGTGCAGCAACAAAACAAAACAAAAAAAAAATATTTTTGATCCACAGTTGGTTGAATATGCAGACACAGAAACTGTAGGTGCAGAAGGCTGACTGTATTTGCTGATTGGTTCTTTTTACAACTTTTCAAGCTTTTTCTATTGAAAATCCTAATGTAGGCAGTGTATTTCACAGATCAGGTACCTCATGAAAATTATGAAGAAAAAAGCTAGGTCAGTAGCAATAGTTGAAAAAAAGAAAGCATAATTAACAATATATATTGGCATCTGAGGGGTTTACTAATGTTACACCATTTACCTTTAAATTTCAGTATTAATTGAGAACTAAGACACAAGTATCCAGCAAATGCCTATCACTATATCGGCTTATTGCAGACAAAATTTAATTTAGATCCCAACTATGGCTGGGACCTGGGGCCAAGTGGCATTTTCGAGTATTTCATTCTAAATTTAAGTTATTATGCATAGCCAGAGTTGGATGACTGCAGCTCCATTCCCCACCCACCCCGGTTTCGGTGACGATGGAGTGGACCCTACAACATCACCGCTTGATGGAGCAGAAATGTGTGTTTCTTGAGGAAAAGCCATTGTCAAAGAGAAGGAGAAGGAGAGAGGTCCCAGAAGGGGAAAAATGTGTGCTTAATTCCTTCTCCCGAGCTCGCCAGTCAAGATACGCTGATGGGACTCTGAACAGGAAGATTACTTCTATCATCTCTAAATTTTCTGAGACACAAAGCTGTCCAAGAGACAGTAGGTTTGGAAAATATATATTGTAGAGATCAGGCATAAATTTTACAATCGACTAAGTTTCTTAAGAGAAATAGTGCTTTTCTTCTCTTTCTGCAGCTTTCATACCACAAGATAGGGGATCATGCACTGTGAAATACACAAATACAATTAATGATCCCCCCAAAGTACTCAGGTTTGTTTTTAAAAAGCAGAGGTGCTAAAATGTAAAGAAAAATGCAAAGGAATGCTGCCCAAAGGAATAGAAGTTGGTAACAACACTTTCAAAAAACCACAAAAATAGATGGGGCCCTTATCTGAACTCCTTAGAATTAGCTTGGCTAGAGTAAAATTAGAGGTTAGACATGTAGCTGGATTCAGAGGACTTGCAACTAATGCACGTTACTAATATCAACTAAATTCTTAGGACAAACTTCATAATTTTGAGGTTTCATCCATGGTCATCCATAAGGCAATGAAATACTCTCTTGGGAACCATTTCAGTTGACAATCCAAGATAGCTCAAGTTTATACATTCTGCTGGCATATAATCATGCAGAATAAAGATATCCATAAGGCATACTCCCTTTGGGAGCATTTCAGCATCCAACTTCAAAAGTGGACCACAGAAAGCTGCCAAGGGAAAGAAGTTGACAAGCCTGGAAATATTGCCATGACCTATGAGAACAAATTTCAAAGGAGGATTTTTGTCTACCTACATACAATAAGTCTAATGAGTGTACATCTATATTTTAGTGCACCACAGGTATTTGGACAATATACCCAGTCTGACTCTTCTAGGCTTCATGAAGGAAGCTGAGTGCAGTGATTGCTTATTTTAAATTACATATTAATATAATTTGAATTAAAATTAATGAAACTTCAAACATTTGCCATTAATTCTTTCAATCATTTCAAATCATTCATTCATTAATGTTTATTGAGAACTGATAGGTACTATATACATCATAAGAGTTAGAGGGGATATAAAACTGTATATGACATTGTTCATTCAAGAAATTCAAAGGTCCTTTGGGGAGATAGGCTTTCAAAAAACAATTAAAATATGTATATGTATAAAGTTTGATAAGTAATATGTATTAGCAATCAACAAAACAAGCAATCAACTCAGGAGAAATCAGGGAAGTTTTCATAAAAGTATAGAGGAAACAAATTTTTCATAAAATACTTCTATAACATTCAAATACAATCTATAACATGTCACATAGGGTAATTTTTCAGATGATAAATTTTTTAAAAATTTTAATTAATTTATTTATTTATATTTTTTGGCTGCGTTGGATCTTTGTTGCTGCATGCTGGCTTTCTCTAGTTGTGGTAAGCGGGGGCTATTCTGTTGCGGTGTGTGGGC
The DNA here is from genome assembly GCF_951394435.1 of Stenella coeruleoalba. Taxonomy (NCBI): domain Eukaryota; kingdom Metazoa; phylum Chordata; class Mammalia; order Artiodactyla; family Delphinidae; genus Stenella; species Stenella coeruleoalba. The sequence continues at coordinate 44,305,938 of NC_137156.1, read as the reverse complement.
TTTTCATTGCAGTGGTTTCTCTTGTTGCGGAGCACGGACTGTAGGGGCACGGGCTTCAGTTATTGTGGCTTCCAGGCTCTAGAGTGCAGACTCAGTAGTTCTGGCACATGGGCTTAGTTGCTCCGCGGCATATGGGATCTTCCTGGGCCAGGGATCAATCATGTGTCCCCTGCAATGGCTGGCAGATTCTTAACCACTGAGCCACCAGGGACGTCTCACAGATGATAAAGTTTTGATAATGTTATTAAGCATAGTTCAAGGAATGGATGAAAATTGCTTACTTAAGTATATTTATTACAAAGAAGAAAGTTGCTAATGAGTAAAGGTTTGTTTTATTTTTGTGCTTTTGTTGTCATTTTTCTACATGGAAGGAGACAGCATAATGTAGAGGAAATTCATAATAACTTCCTCCCTGACTTTAATGAAACACATTTTCAAGATGAGCCCAAGGTCAAAACTTGGGATTAAGCTGATAGGTTCTATGCTTTCATTCTTTCCTCTATGCTTAAGAATTTAATAATTATGAGATTAGATTTTGCCAAAAATGTGAGGCATTTTCAGCTTATTTTTCTATGATGTGGAAACTGAAAAGATGCATGATGAGAAGGCATAAAATTCTAGTTTCTTTGTTCTGAAGGAGCAGTTTACAGGCCAAGTTGCACCAGTGATTGATATTTACTAGATGGCAGAATACCCAAAGAATGTTCTGGCCTGGTACAGTTGGTTTTACAAATGTGCTAGGTAATTTGATATAAGGGTCTTCATATCTCTGCAAAATTCAATGATTCGTTAAGTGACATCAAATATATATGAATATTCTAAAATAGTCCCTGCAACGGATGAAGGCAGTTTCTCTAAGTAAATAATAGAATCTTTAATTTGTAAGGGACCTTTTGTCATCCCATTTCCTCTGGCAAGCCCCCAAATCTTTGTGTTCTTCTGTGTTTCCTAGAACAGCTGTTTTCTTAAATAACTGTTATTTAAGAAATAACATTCTTAAATCCTTCCTCTTTCTCGCCCATTTTAACACAAAATTAAATATGATGAACTAAGGTCTGTTGATCTACTTCAACAGCTGGCCTTTCTGATAGGGCCTTTCCTCTTGTTTATTCCTCCCAGTACATTCATGGCAGTGCCCTGTGTAAGTCATGCTCGTCTCTTACACAGTTTGTTGTCATTGTCTCCTATCTGTCCTTTCTGTCTTGAATCTTGGTGTGACCAAACTAACCTCTGTGCTGCCTCATCATGATCTTTCTCAAACACATGTTTCATCACATCAGGCTATTTTAAAAATACTGTAGGGATCACTTTTTACTTATCAGATGGGCAGAAAATTTAAAAACAAAATTTGATGAAAACTCACCACTGATGGGAATGTGGGGTTAACAGGTACAGATGGGAGGGCTGTTGAACTTCTCTATTTATAAACAGGCGATTGTGCCATATTTTGAATATTAAAAATAAATATTTCCTTTGAACAATTCCTCTGCTATTATTTTTGTTGCAGCATTATTTCTGAGACGCAAACCTGTAAGGAATGTTAATATTAATCAATATAGATGTTTAAGTATAGTTTGGAATGTTAACATAATGGAATACTGTGAGTCCTTAAGAATAAAGTGGATCAAAATGTGTTGACAAGGAACTACCTTCAAGGTATGTTACTAATTCAAAGAACAAGGTTCAGAGTACAATGTAGAGTATGAGTCAGTTGTGTTAGAATATTTATTTCATGTTTTTTGCATGCATACATGCAAACTCATGTAAGTATTGGAGACAATGTAGCCTAGTGGTTAACAGCATAGATCGTGGAGCTGTACTGGTTGGGTTCAAAGCCTAACTCTACCCCTTACTAGTTCTATGACTCTGGGCAAATTGGTTAGTCTTTCTGGGCCTCAGTTTCCTCTTTGTAAAATGGAAATGATAATAGTAACTCCCTAATAAGGCTGTTGTAAGAATTATGTGGGTTAATAAATATACCTTACTTTGAACAGCATCTGGTATATAACAAGATCTATATTAGTGTTTACTCCAAATTTCTGCTTAACTCAATCTCTTTATGGATGGATGTGTAAGAAACATTTCTGGGGAATTCCCTGGCAGTCCAATGGTTAGGACTCTGCACTTCCACTGCAGGGGGCACGGATTTGATCCCTGGTCTGGGAACTAAGATCCACCTACCATGGGGCATTGCCAAAAAAAAAAAAAAAAATACCTGGAAGGTGGGTCTAGGTGCTGAAGGATGTATTTTTATACATATATATTGCATAAGTAATATTCAAAAGGGATATTAAAAAGGGAATACCTTTTTGTTGTTGTTGTTGGTACGCGGGCCTCTCACTGTTGTGTCCTCTCCCGCTGTGGAGCACAGACTCCGGATGCACAGGCTCAGCAGCCATGGCTCACGGGCCCAGCCGCTCCGCAGCATGTGGGATCTTCCCGGACCGGGGCACGAACCCGTGTCCCCTGAAGCGGCAGGCGGACTTTCAACCACTGCGCCACCAGGGAAGCCCAAAAGGGAATATCTTTTAAAGATCCTTTTGTGGTTCTCCATCACTTTAGGGTGGTATGAAATTAACTGGGATGCCATGTCTTCTGCTTGAAGCATTTAGTCTATTTAAAGTGATTGTAGGTAGGTAAGTATGTACCTACTGCCATTTCTTTACGTGTTTTCTGGTTGTTTTTGTAGTTCTCATCTGTTCTTTTCTTCTTTTAGTTTATTCCCTTGTTTGGCGAGGGCCAGAGCCAGGTGTGAGCTGGGGTCACTCCTCTGCTCAGTGGCCACCACTGCCGTAACCAGGGAGGGTCAGGTCCCAAGTTGCTGGAGCAGAAGCCCTGAGGGTCAGGTCTGAGCCAGATCCATTCCCTTGAGTGCTCTCCCTGCTCCCAGAACCGGTACCCTGGCCCCAGAGAGGAGCAGTCCTGGAGCAAGTGGGGCTGGTGTGGGTACTCAGTGGGGGTCTGGGCACGGGCTGTGTTGGACCAGCTGCAGTTAGCCACCCAGAGTGCTTCTGAGGTGCTGCCTGTTTTAGCAGCAGTAATGTTCCCCCCAACCCCAGGTCTGAGTCCCCTTTGTGCCTCACAGCCCTTCTCTCTCCTTGGCCACTGCAACCCTTGCCCCAGTGTGTAGCTGCATCGTGAATCTCATGGGGCCCGAGGAGTTGCTAGGTTCAGGCTGGGGTGTGTGCCAGGGCAGTCGTGGGACTGCCAGTGACTTTTTTTTGTCAGTTTCATTCCACCCTTTCTGCCCTGTTTTGGGAGTAAGCAAACCTGTGCACATTCTTCCTGAGAGGAATCCAGACTTCCCACAACCCTCTTGTTAGTCCCATTGGCCCTCCAACCAGCCAAGAGGACTCATCTTCCCAGTGTTGGACCCCAGGGCTGGGGTCTCCAATATGCAGCTTGAACTGTTTACTCCCTGGGGCTGGTCTCTGCCCATGTAATCTTCCTCTTCTCTGTCCCCTCCCCCACCTGATTGCTTCTTTTCCTTTTCTATCAGATTGTGTGTGGATCCTTCTTACAGCCTTGGTTGTATAAGAGTCTTTCTGCCAGTCTCCAGGTAGTTTCCAGTGAGAATTGCTCCACATGTATGCTTGATGTGGTTTTGATGTGTTCGCCATGGGAGGTGAGCTCCACAACCTCTTACGCTGCCATCTTGATCTCCTCCCTTGTTTCTGCTTTTTCAATTTCTGTGTGGAAGGACCTGTGCTTGGAAATGTAAATATTCAATGCAATTGGCCCAAGCCTCTAACCCTCATCCTATCAAATACACAATGATTTTCCTGTGACTTCTGTGAATTCTCAGATTACTAAAAATGTCTTAGTCCAAGTTGAGTCAGCCACATCCAATCTGAGAAACAATACAAATATTGGGAGAATTTCTTCTCTTGTGTCCAGAAGTGAACTGTTAGGGAGTGAGACAACTTGTCCCATTTACTTTTCTTTACTTTCAACTGCATCCAAATAGATGGACTTACTCCACACCCTCTTCTTCATAGTCCCCCATGGTGAGATTGTTTATATTGTTCAAAACATGCAGATGGACTGTGGAAAACCGAAGCAGACTAGATTTAATCACAAAAACTATCTCAGAAGCCAATTCTACAACATATGTCTATTAAAATGATAAAAGTATTTTTTTTAACATTTAGAAAATAGTTTTTTAAGAATGTATAGAGTTGAAAAAAGGAGCAAGAATTTTAGAAGACACTTTGGTTTGAAATTGTATGTACTAAAGTTCCTAATTTAGTAATTAAATTGTATGACTTTATAAATTTGTGAGCTTTATAAACTAGTGAGCTTAGCTTTAATTATAATATTTAGATGAAATCTGAAACCAATAATAAATCACCCAAGGGCATGGTAGGTATCCTAGGAAATTAATTAAACCTACATTCAAAAGATTTAATTAAGTCATTTGAGAATACCATCCCTTTTTTGGTTATCAAGGTAAGAGATAGTGGTAGTCTCCTTATATAACACCTTTCCTGAGTCCTAATATACAATATGAATGTTTGAATGTAGGTCTGATTCAGTTGGGATTAATTCTGAATGAAGGGAAAAAATCGGCAGCTTAAATTAATAAGGCACTTAAAATGTATTATCAAATAAATCAACATGCCCTGAAGTCTTATGTTTACATAGGAGAACAAAACAAGTAAAGACAATACCTAAGCCTATTAGATTATCAGTACAATATTGAGTAGATATGGTGAATGGAATGAAAATCGTTTAAAATCCCCTTTGAAGAAGAATAAATCAGTAGCATCCTGAGAAAATGCAAAATAAAAATGAGTAATTGGTAAGTCTATTGAAGCTGAGAGTTTAAGCTGAGTGTTAATGTGACTTCATCTATGATTGTGTAATGGAAATTTAACAGCTCAGTGCATCTTCAGTAGCAATGGTGCAATTTTATAATATAATTCAAAGATAAAATGCATGAAAAATGACTGAAATAAAGACTCTATACCTTATTTTATAAGGAAAATTAACTCCTGGGTAAATATGCCAAATTTATAATTTGGAATGTTTAACTGGGCATTAATCAAGTATAACATAGCACATTAGCTCTTGTACACTTTAAATAAATACTCTGAAAGGGAACATTTAAGCAAATCATCTAAAGTTTATTTGGATGGTTCATGGGATTTGGAAACTAAGAACTAAAATTTATTATATAGGATCTATAAACCTAATGCCTGTTTTGAATTGTGTTGGTAGAACCATGTAAGCTTTAGTCAGAGAAGGGTTATTGAATTCCCAGTTTCCAGATGAATCAGAGAGAGGAAGTGGAGTGAACTCTATCTCTACATAAACAAATCATGCCCCTTACTAATAATGCTTCAGCTCTACAGGATAAACCAGTAGGATTTGTAATACCTCAATTCTATTATTCAGTAAAAACAAGGAAAATGCAAATCATGATCCAGGATTTTTCTTGACAATGAGAGATTATTTGGTTAAAGCGACCATTGTGTGGAAGATGAGGAGGAGAAATAGAACTAGAACTAAGTAGAAATAGAAATAAAGCAAGAACTCCAGGAGAGGGTGAAGGAGGGGAGGAGGGAGGTATATTTTTACCTTATCACAGTCAATCTAGGAATACACAGGAAAAATGGAGAACGCAGACCAAGTGATGGTATTTTTTTGTCAACCTTGCAGACATCTCATGTACATTTCATTAGGATGAGGGCTAGTTGGCATGTTGGTCTTTGGAAATTTCCTAGTGGTTATTTCATTACCTTATTTTCTAGAAATTCTTGGAAATTATCAGGCTTTCAAAGTTTTTAAAGAACTGAGATATTTTCTGATGATTTGGTCTCTGCTGACACAAGTCTGTGGCTTGAACATTTGCTAGTTCTAGGTGATGGACAGGAACATTAGGGAATCACTCAGCTGCTGTAGAATCATCGAAGCCTGTAGGTATCCATCATATGACGTCAGCACTTCCCAGAAAACCTAATTTGATCTAAAGCGCAGGCCAAATATCCAACCCATAGCCATTTAGAATTTTATCATAGAATTCCCTGACTTTCAAAATCATATAAACCTTCTCATTTTCTGCTCTTTACACTTCACTAGTCACCCCCTTCTTTTTCCACTTCAGAAATGATCAGAAAACTGCAGAGTTTGCTGCCAGAGAGTTGAGAAAGTAAGCAGAGGAGATTCATGTCTTCAACAAATATTTACTGAGAACCTATGCAGCAGGAGATGGGATGATGCTGAAATATTGTTTTAATTCTTCAGAAAACTTCTAGAAGCCATGCCTCAAAGATTTGTGACAGAGGGAGAAATCCTGTGCAAAAAATCATGAAATCCACACCCAATCAGGCTAATCCTGCTTGGGGGGAAAAACAGTGACAATGCACATAAAACTAAAGCAAACTTATCAGATGTCCAACAGAAAGGGGATTTTTGCTCTGTTTTCCAATATTCCAATATTGGAATTCAAATATTGGAATTTTCCAATATTCCAAATGTGTAGTCAGTGCACATTTGAAATAAATCTCTGTCAGCTTTTCTTTCTTTTTATTTTTTTTTGGCTATTAAGCACATTTTAATTTTTTTATTTAAAAAGTATTTTTTTTTTTACTGAAGTATAGTTGATTTACAATGTTGTGTTGATTTCTGCTGTACAACAAAATAATTCAGTTATACATATTTATATATACATTCCTTTTAAAATATTCTTTTCCACTGTGGTTTATCATAGGATATTGAATATAGTTTTCTGTGCTATACAGTAGGACCTTGTTATTTATCCATTCTATATATAAAAGCTTTTTTAAAAAAATATTTTTAAACACCTTTACTGAGATAATTTATGTACTGTAAAATTTACCTATTTTAAGTGCACAACGATTTTTAGTAAAATTACAGCACAGCCATCAGCACAATCCAGTTTGGGAGCATTTCCATCACACCAAAGAGATCCCTAATGTTTGTTTGCGGTTGATCCCGGCCTGCTCTTACCCACAGCCCCAGGTCTGCCTAATTAGTGTATTTTACTGAGTAGACATGACATTACAGACCCCAGATAACTCTTAAAAGGAAGCCAGACGGGACTTCCAATGAATGTGAAGATGGGGCATATATGGATGTTTTATCAGTGCACCAACTATTATCCAGGCTGGATCTGTATGTGAGAAATTCTGTCATTCATCCACTGAGCAAAACACAGTTGGCTGCCCTACTTGGGCTTATTATCTAAGGGAGGCAAAAGCAGAAAGCGGGCGCCTCTAGAGTTGGCACGCGTGCATCTGTGTAGGAGGCGAGCGCACACCCTGTGCCAGGACGTGATGGGTAACGTGGCACCCAAGACCTAGGACCAGCCGGTGCCTTGTGCGCCTGCGCAGTTCCGCGATCGCCTACAAACGGGTGGCTGAAACTCCCTGCTCCAGACCTGTTAGTTCTGCTCTTGGGGCGCCTCCGTCTCAGACCCAAGTGTCCACCCGTGACACCCAGCGAACCCAGGTTTGGTAGGTAACCCCCTCACCCCCTGGCTTCCCCAACCCAGAGCTCACAAGGAGCACCAAGGTTGTCAGGCCGCGAACCCTGAAGTTTTCTGTCAGTTTTTTTTTGGAAAGAAAAAGAATGTTCACACTTTAAGAATTTTTATGCAGTTCAGCTTCCCCATCAAATCATTGTTTATGAATGAGACTTCAGTTTCTTCAGTGTTTCTGGCACTTTCCATTACTAACAAATTTTCCCGCCACTTTGATAATATATCCTTTGCTAAATTAATTGACTACATTAACCCTTCACAGCCATCTGACAGAGAGAATCAGTATTGGTCCTTTTATACTTTTTGTATTCTCAGGTTGTTTTAATATCCTGGTGCTGACAGCTATTTGTTCATTCAGTCATTCATTCATTCTTCTACAGAATGGACTCCAATGGGAAAGTCTGCTCTTCATTTTCTTCTGAGGCTTGCAGCTTCCTCTGCTTCAACCCCACTAGAGAATCTGGACCAGGTACCAATCAAAGCAGGCTTTCCAAACAGAGTGAAAAACTGCAACATTTAAAACGTTTCTGCTGGTCTCCCTGTAGTTTTTTGTATGGACTGGAGAAGTGAATAGAGAGGGAAGAAATGAAAGAGATGACCAGAGAGGAACCAAGCAGAGAGATGGACAGAGAGCCCTGACTGCATTCAGATGCCAGCTTCCAGTTGTATCTAAGACCCAACTCTGGTCCCACTCTTGGAACTGTGAGAGTTTCCTCTATCCTTTCTATAAATTCCCTTGCATTTAACCTCTTCTCAGTGGGGAGCCTCTTACTTGTAAACAGTTCACTTCTAGCCAGTCCAACTCAATATTGCTAAATGGATATTATTGGGCTGCTAATAGTTACTGGGCTCTGTAGTAGTCACTAGGAAACAAAGATAAATCAGACACGACCACTGATCTCGAGATCTCAAGTGCCCTTGATTTATATAAACACTCACAAGCACCAGGACATGCAGAGAAGGGTTAGTCTAGTGATGGATTTCTCATAATACCTGAAAAGGTCAGTAGGGGTCTCTCATGATTCACTGAACCACTTTTCACTATAACTTACAAAGCACTAAGTATTTATGGATTTACACACTTTCTTTTCATGATCTTGGGAATAGATTATACTAAGCAACTGTAGATGGGTAAATGAGACAGATTTGACTTCACAGTGCTAAAACAGCCTTTACAATCCCATGCAATTCTGAAGATATTTTCTTAGTAATTGAAGAGTTGAAGTTTCCTTTTCAAAGACAAAGTTATTAGAACAAGCATCTTAGCTGTTACTGATGGGATTGCAGTAGACACATGAGGTGCAAGAAGGCACAATTAAGACAAGAGACTCTCCCACACAAGGTACTCATCAAGACTAGAGAACAAATAATCTTTAAGAAATAGAAAACAGAGATGAAAATGAAAATGTTGCCAGTATTACTGTTGACAATATGTTCACTGGAAATAAGATGAATTCTTTTTCTTGTTTTCCCCTTCATGTGGTTTTTAACCAGAGTGATGTGAAATTCTTAACTACCGAAGAGAGAGCTTAGCCTTTGATTTTCAAAAATAGTTTTGTGATTCCTCTTAATCAATTAGTTCCTGTTGTCTGAAGCCACGTGTATGCTAAGGGCTCAAAGCTAGCTTAACTGTGTTGCCTTCTACAGATGACTAGCTGGGTAGGTGATTAAGGAAAATAGGGAATGAGACTGGTTATGTGGTGCTTTGGGCTTGGAATCCAGGGAAGCAGACCTACATCTTTAACAAAGTACCACAAACTGGGTAGCTTACACAACAGAAATGGATTTTCTCACGGTTCTGGAGACTGGAAGTCTGAGATCAAGGTATTGGCAGGGTTGGTTTCTTCTGAGGCCTCTCTCCTTGGCTTGGAGATGACCATCTTCTTCCTGTGTCCTCACACGGTCTTCCCTCTCTGCTCTCTGATATCTGTACCCTAATCTCTTCATACAAGGATGCCGATCATATTGGATTAGGGCCCACTGGAGGGAACTCATTTTCTCTTAATTACTTCCAAATCCAGTCACATTCTGAGGTCCTGGGTGGGTAGGACTTCCACATATGAATTTTGGGGGAACACAATTCAGTCCATGATGGGCACTTAGCTATACTGCCATCTACGGATGATGGCAGGTAGGTGATTAAAGAAAACAGGTTACTGATGCTGGTTATGTGATATGCCCTGGGACAAGAATCCTGTACACCAGCCCAGTCCTGTTGCCACGTTAAAAAGAGAGTCAGTCATTGGACCCGTGGTTACCTAGGCCTGGGCTGAGGCTTTGAAGCTGTTTGAGAATATTGGTTTTGCTAAGATCTGGCCCTGTTTTAACTCACAGTTTAAAATGTATTTCTTAATCTCTTCCATATGTAAAAAATTATTGACAAATCTAATTAATGCCATGGATTAAAGTGTGGGTGTGTGTGTGGGTGTGTACAGCTTCTAAACTGAGTATTCCTTGGATGTTCATTAATAAACACTCTTCAGACTTCAGCTAATACAGAATTTACTACTAAAATACACATAGGTAGCTATTATGTTTCTCTTTAAGCATGGATCCTTGGAGAATTATATTCTCAAACACCAAAAACAGTCTGCTCAGTAGAGGAACTGCTAACCATCTGCTATTAAGTAGTACTGCCTCGGGGATTCCCTGGTGGCTCAGTGGTAGAGAATCCGCCTGCCAGTGCAGGGGACACGGTTTCGAGCCCTGGTCCGGGAAGATCCCACATGCCGCGGAGCAACTAGGCCCGTGCGCCACAACCGCTGAGCCTGCGCTCTAGAGTCTGTGAGCCACAACTACTGAGCTCACACGCCTAGAGCCCGTGCTCCGCGACAGGTGAGGCCACCGCAATGAGAAGCCCGTGCACCGCAACAAAGAGTAGCCGCCGCTCACCGCAACTAGAGAGAGCCCGCGCGCAGCAGCGAAGACCCAACACCGCCAAAAATAAAATAAATAAGTTTATAAAATTAAATAAATAAATAAAGCCATGAAAATGGTTGAAATAACCTAGGGAGCGAGTAGACAAATAAAATTAAAAAAAAAAAAAGTAGTACTGCCTCTAAAAAATGAAAACAAAAAAAAGAGGGCCATCTGGGATACAAGAACATGTTTTTATGGGTCTCCACAGGATCCGTGCGAGAGTGCACACGGTAAGAGAGAAGTCCAAAGTTTTGGAAACTAAAAAAAGATTTAGAAAAAAAGAAAAATATTTTCTGAAAAGAAGGCAGACAAAAATCATGCAATACTCCCTATGTGATAGATATTTTGAAGTTACAAATCAGTTATGTTTTTCATCTCTTCGTGTATTTAATGTTTATTTCACTAGAGAAGTATTTATTTTTAAAAATCTATTTTCAGCTTTCCAGTGCTTTCTCAAAAATTATTCGATGCAATATGCCATGGATGTTACTATTAAATATGTGAATGGTCAGGCAGTGGGTAAGTTTATACTGACTGAGCCACAGGCTGTGTAAAGTGACCCTGAGAAGTTATAAGAAGTGCTTTATAATCTCCAAAATCTTTAGTAGTTTTGCTACAAAACTGTAGCACATCAACAAGCATTTGAAGAACAGAATATCTTCCATTAACTCCAGAAAGACAATTTAAAGGCAATTATGAATGCAATACAGATTTTACAAATCTGCTATAAATATGGAGCGTCTTCCATTTAATCAGTCATTAAATGTGGGTCTGGAAAAAAAATTGGATGAGCTTTCTAAAAATTCAAAGGTAGAAATTTGGTCAAATGCCATTTCTTTGAAATAGTACCTCTACATCATTTGTAGCAATACAGAGAGAGATTTGAACTGAAGAAAAAGTAATGTAGAATCTTACAAGTTGGACTAGTTGCTTGGAAAGACTGTGTACTTGTTGGCTTTCTAAGAGTACTCATGTCTCATGCCTTGGCTCACAAGCAGGGAGGAGAGAAGGGTCGAGTGTGCATCTGAGCACAGCTCTTAGAGAGCTCTAAATATTAATAATACCATATACTTAGTATGTTACCTGCTAGGAAAGTAAGTGACCAGCCCCAGCTCCCTGTTGAATACTTCATCCTTGTTCTTAGACACTCCTTACTTTAACTCCTGGCTGCTCTGAGTATGAAAAATGATACTTTCACCACCATTGCAGTTCTAAGCTGGTTCTTGATTTGTGTGTGTGTGTGTGTGTGTGTGTGTGTGTGTGTTTTGTTCAGCTCATGTTATAAACAAATACGAAATAAAAAAACAATTTCTACACAGAGCTGTGGAAATCAGTAATGGATAGTGATTCTATGTGAATGGATGTCCTTAAAAGAGACATATGGGCACAGCAGAGAGGAGCATGGGCTGCAGAGTCAGACCGCCTAGATTCAAACCCTCCTCCTGCCAGTGTGATCTGAGCAGGTTATGTCATCTCCCCTTGCCTTCAGTTCTTCTCTGCAAAATGAGTATCATACGAGTATGGTTGCCTTGTATGGTTGTAAGAATCGAATTGATTAATACATGTAAGAAACTTGGAGTAGCATTTATCACACTGTGAGCATGATAAAAAGTGATACCACTGTTTGCCAAATAAAGTACCTATAATTAACTATCCTAATAGACTTTTTTTTGGTTCATATCCTAAATCTTTACGGTGTTGCTGATCTCTCCTGCTGGGTTTGATCAAGGCCCGTGCAGGTCTGATACGTTTTCAAAGACCTCTGGGAATATCTCCAGACCCCAGCTGCTCCAGAGAGCCAGGCTTCTCGCTCCATCCTTTCCGTTTTTTTCCTTCTCACATTTACAGTGTGGCGAACCCTGCACTTGGCAGGTAGAAAGGAAGGAGTACTAGGAGTTTGATGGCAAAATATCTGGGAGAATTTGGGACCAGGAATCAGATGACCGGGAAAGTAGCCGTAAGCTTCATAGGAGCAGAGATTTGTAGGTGAACAGGGAGCAGCGAAGGACTAGGGTGTGGAAAGGAAGTCACCCCCCAGGAAGGCTGTGGCAGGAACTATGTCTGGGGAGAGGCGAGTTTTCCTTAAAGAATGCAGGTGCAGAGCATGGTGGGGAGGGCTGGCAGTGAAGATGTGTTTGGTTTAAATAGAATGAAGGTCTCCAGTAAACAAATACGGTTGACCCTTGAACAACAGGGGGGTTAGGGGCGCCAACCCCAGCACATTCCAAAATCCACATGTAACTTTACAGTTGGCCCTCCATATGAACTCCTTCTACATCCTCAGATTCAACCAACTGTGGAAAGTGTAGTCCTATAGTATGTAGTCAAAAAAAAAAAAAAAAAGTGTGTATCACTGGATCCGGTACAGTTCAAACCTGTGTTGTTCAAGGATCGACTGTAGTTGATTGTGAAGAGGATGGTGGAAAATGGATTGTACCTAACAGTGTAGAAGTGACCATACAGGAAGAGGAAAGATGGTCAGAGAGGTGGGCGTTTAGCAGTGACCCAGGATCAGCAGAGGTCTGACATGAAGATGTTCCCAGGCAGCCCAGGCTGAGAAGGAGGTGGGTGCATTGCTTTTTTTTTTAAATTTTAAACTTTTATTATTTTTGCTATTGCACATTCATCACTGACTATAGTCCATGCATTTAAAAATCTTTTTAATTAAAATTTTTTAAAATTTTATATTGTGGTATATTTGATTAACAGTGTCGTGTTAGTTTCAGGTGTACAGCAAAGTGATTTCAGTTATACATGTATCTATTCTTTTTCAAGTTCTTTCCCCATTTAGGTTGTTACAGAATGTTGAGTAGAGTTCCCCATGCTATACAGTAGGTCCTTGTTGGTTATCTATTTTAAATATAATAGTGTGAGGTGGGTGCGTTTTGGCAACTGCAGTGTGAGCCTTGGCATCCTGGCACTGAAGACATCCCTCTTGGCACTGGAGGCTTGGTTTAATCAAGTGTTCTTGTGACTGGATTGAATTAGACACTTTTCCCTTGTCTCACAGTTGAGAAGCTTGACAGAGTGTGACTGTAACAGATCCATTCTGCCTCTGCCTGGTCCCTACCTGTTTAGGGATGAGAGTTATTAATTTCTATGGTGGAATTAAAAGAAGTAAACAGAGTTTTCTTGAGCACCCACAATAATCCCAGCACTTTGAATCTCTGGTATTACCTCCATTATTTTACATGTAAGGAAACAGATTCATCAGGTGTAAGATCTTCAGATCCACCCAGCTATGAGGTCACAGAGCAGGAATGGCACCCTGAGTAGGTCCTTTACTAAATCTTGCTAATTCTCAATTGCATTCTGAGCAAGCACATAGTATTCAAGTATCACCTGAGTTTCCTGGATGCCTTGAGAATCACTGAAACCATCTTAGAACACACGTGTACAGAACTAAAAACTGATTTGCTAAAACTCGACCTCTAGCTGGTCAGAGTTCTGCACCAAGCTGGGGCCCATCCTGACACTCTTGGGAATTATCATTATTTTTTTTATTGGGATATAGTTGCTTTACAATGTTGTATTAGTTTCTGCTGTACAACGAAGTGAATCAGCTATAAATATACATTTATCCCCTCCCTCTTGGACCTCCTTCCCCCCATCCCACCCATCTAGGTCACCACAGATCACCGAGCTGAGATCCCTGTGCTATACAGCAGATTCCCACTAGCTATCTGTTTTACACATGGTAGTGTATATATGTCAATCCCAATCTCCCAATTCATCCCACCCCCTCTTCACAAATCGCGCCCCCCACCCGCCGTGTCCATACATTCATTCTCTATGTCTGTGTAAGGGATGAAACTGGGTCATTTGTAGAGACGTGGATGGACCTAGAGTCTGTCATACAGAGTAAAGTAAGTCAGAAAGAGAAAAACAAATATCGTATATTAACACATATATGTGAAATCTAGAAAAATGGTACAGATGAACCTATCTGCAGGGCAGAATAGGGAATTATCATCATTAATAAAGAACCAAATGGCTCATGACCAGCCCATTTTTCATTCAATGGTGAATTTACTGAACGTTTCTTAAGTGCCTATTTTGTTCAGGAACCATCTTAGGTACTCCAGATGTAATGATATTAACAGTAATATTAACAATATTTATGACAATTAACATTTATTGAACAATTATTAAACTCTAGACACTGTTGAAAGTGCTTTATATGTTTAACTTACTGAATCCTCTCAGCTACCTTTGAAGCAGGTCCCATAACAACCTCTATTTTAGAGATGAGGATATTCATCTTTTAATATTATATTGATATGCAATACTTTTGATATAATTTGCCTTTTCTACAATAAGCATGTGCTAACTTTGTAAAGAGAAAAAATAACAAGCAAAAGATAAATTGATCATTTAGTAAAATAATATTAGATCCAAATGCATGAGCTCAAGGCTTGTGTGTCTGCCTGGGAGGAAGGAGGGTCTGGAGAAGCTTTTCCACCAGGTGCATTTTATCACATAATTGGCACTTCACTAAGCCCATTAAACACCTTGTTGATTGGCCCAATAGTCCCTAACTAGAATACCAGGTAGTGGTTGTAAAAACAATGCTAGGACAAAATATTCACTTTTTATTTTAGATCATTGGCATCCATTATCACAGGTTGTGCTACTCATACTACCTTTTTGTATGAGTAAGACTGTATTTCTAAGAAATAATAGTCTACTTTTAGGTTTCTTGGCTTTACGGGCTTGAATTCAAAGCCATAAATGATACTAGAATGGATTTTACAGCTGTTAGTTACGTATTCTGGGAAGAGGCCAGTGTGTTCAAAAGATAGGAAGACCAGAGAAGGAAAAATGTTTACCTAAATATAAAATAAGAAGTGTTAAGGGTGATGTGAAGATGCAGAAAAGTTTAGAAAAGTTATTCAAGTTTTAGGGGTTGCTTCCAACCCTGGGGAGTCACGTATGAAGTCATGTATGAGGTAGAGTGTTTCTCACTTTAATGTGTTGTCATATCTGATATTTTAGTCTATTCTTTCTTTCATTGCACTAGAGTTCAATATCATTGTTAATATTTTGAGCATTTGTTTGTCATTAGTTATAAGTAGGTTTTTTTTTAACATCTTTATTGGAGTATAATTGCTTTACAGTGTTGTGTTAGTTTCTGCTGTATAACAAACTGAATCAGCTATATGTATATATATATCCCCATATCCCCTCCCGGTTGTGCCTCCCTCCCACCCTCCCTATCCCACCCTTCTAGGTGGTCACAAAGCACCGAGCTGATCTCCCTGTACTATGCAGCTACTTCCCACTAGCTATCCATTTTACATTTGGTAGTGTATATATGTCCATGACACTCTCTCACTTCGTTCCAGCTTACCCTTCCCCCTCCCCATGTTCTCAAGTCCATTCTGTACGTCTGCGTCTTTATTCCTGTCCTTTCCCTAGGTTCATCAGAACCATTTTTTTTTTTTAGATTCCATATATATGTGTTAGCATACTGTATTTGCTTTCTCTTTCTGACTTACTTCACTCTGTATGACAGACTCTAGGTCCATCCACCTCACTACAAATAACTCAATTTCATTTCTTTGTATGGCTAAGTAATAATCCATTATATATACATGCCATATCTTCTTTATCCATTCATTGGTCAATGGACACTTAGGTTGATTCCATGTCCTGGCTATTGTAAACAGTGCTGCAATGAACTTGTGGTACATGTCTCTTTTTGATTTATGGTTTTCTCAGGGTATATGCCAAGTAGTGGGATTGCTGGATCATATGGTAGTTCTATTTTTTAGTTTTTTGAGGAACTTCCATACTGTTCTCCATAGTGGCTGTATCAATTTACATTCCCACCAACAGTGCGAGAGGGTTCCCTTTTCTTCACACCCTCTCCAGCATTTATTGTTTGTAGATTTTTTAATGATGGCCATTCTGCCTGGTGTGAGGTGATACCTCATTGTAGTTTTGATTTGCATTTCTCTAATGATTAGTGATGTTGAGTATCCTTTCATGTGTTGGCAATCTGTATGTCTTCTTTGGAGAAATGTCTATTTAGATCTTCTGCCCATTTTTGGATTGCATTGTTTTTTTTTTTTTTTTTTTTTTTGATATAGAGTTGCATGAGCTACTTGTAAATTTTGGAGATTAATCCTTTGTCAGTTGCTTCATTTTAAAATATTTTCTCCCATTCTGAGGGTTGTCTTGTTTATGGTTTCATTTGCTGTGCAAAAGTTTTAAGTCTCATTAGGTCCCATTTTTTAATTTTTGTTTTTACTTCCATTTCTCTAGGAGGTGGGTCAAAAAGGATCATGCTGTGATTTGTGTCATAATGTGTTCTGCCTATGTTTTCCTCTGAGAGTTTTATAGTGTCTGGCCTTACATTCAGGTCTCTAATCCATTTTGAGTTTATTTTTGTGTATGATGTTAGGAAGTGTTCTAATTTCATTCTTTTACATGTAGCGGTCCAGTTTTCCCAGCACCACTTATTGAAGAGGCTGTCTTTTCTCCATTGTATATTCTTGCCTCCTTTATTAAAGATAAGGTGACCATATGTGCGTAGGATTATCTTTGGGCTTTCTATCCTGTTCCATTGATCTATCTGTCTGTTTTTGTACCGCTACCATACTGTCTTGATTACTGCAGCTTTGTAGTATAGTCTGAAGTCAGGGAGCCTGATTCCTCCAGCTCCATTTTTCTTTCTGAAGACTGTTTTGGATATTCAGAGTCTTTTGTGTTTCCATACAAATTGTGAAATTTTTTGTTCTAGTTCTGTGAAAAATGCTATTGGTAGTTTGATAAGGATTATATTGAATCTGTAGATTGCTTTGGGTAGTATAGTCATTTTCACAATGTTGATTCTTCCAATCCAAGAACATGGTATATCTTGCCATCTGTTTGTATCATATTTAATTTCTTTCATCAGTGTCTTATAGTTTTCTTCATACAGGTATTTTTTCTCCTTAGGTAGGTTTATTCCTAGGTATTTTACTCTTTTTGTTGCAGTGGTAAATGGGAGTGGTTCCTTAATTTCTCTTAAAGATTTTTCATCGTTAGTGTATAGGAATGCAAGAGATTTCTATGCATTAAATTTGTACCCTGCTACTTTACCAAATTCACTGATGAGCTCTAGTAATTTTCTGGTAGCATCTTTAGGATTCTCTATGTATAGTATCATGTCATCTGCAAACAGTGATAGTTTTAATTCTTCTTTTCCTATTTGGATTCCTTTTATTTCTTTTTCTTCTCTTATTGCCGTGGCTAAAACTTCCAGAACTATGTTGAATAATAGTGCTAAGAGTGGCACCCTTGTCTTGTTCCTGATCCTAGAGGAAATGGTTTCAGGTTTTCACCATTGAGAAGGATGTTGGCAGTGGGTTTGTCATATATGGCCTTTATTATGTTGAGGTAGGTTCCCTCTATGTGCACTTTCTGGAGAGTTTTTATCATAAATGGCTGTTGAATTTTGTTGAAAGTTTTTCTGCATCTATTGAAATTATCATATGGTTTTTCTCCTTCAATTTGTGAATATGGTGTATCACATTGATTGGTTTGCATATATTGAAGAACCATTGCATTCCGGGGATAAACCCCACTTAATCATGGTGTGTGATCCTTTTAATGTGCTCTTAGATTCTGTTTGCTAGTATTTTATTGAGGACTTTTGCATCTATTTTCCTCAGTGATATTGGCCTGCAGTTTTCTTTTTTGTGACATATTTGTCTAGTTTTCATATCAGGGTGAAGGTGGCCTTGTAGAATGAGTTTGGGAGTGTTCCTTCCTCTGCTATATTTTGGAAGAGTTTGAGAAGGAGAGGTGTTAGCTCTTCTCTAAAAGTTTGGTAGAATTCACTTGTGAAACCATCTGGTCCTGGGCTTTTGTGTGTTGGAAGATTTTTAATCACAGTCTCAATTTCAGTGCTTGTGATTGGTCTGTTCATATTTTCTATTTCTTCCTGGTTCAGTCTTGGAAGGTTGTACTGTTCTAAGAATGTGTCCATTTCTTCCAGCTTGTCTATTTTATTGGCATATAGTTGCTTGTAGTAATCTCTCATGATCTTTTGTATTTCTGCAGTGTCAGTTGTTACTTCTCCTTTTTCATTTCTAATTCTGTTAATGTGAGTCCTCTCCCTTTTATTCTTGGTGAGTCTGGCTAATGGTTTATCAATTTTGTTTATCTTCTCAAAGAATCAGCCTTTAGTTTTATTGATCTTTACAATTGTTTCCATCATTTCTTTTTCATTTATTTCTGATCTGATCTTTATGATTTCTTTCCTTCTTCTAACTTTGCGGGTTTTTTTGTTCTCCTTTCTCTAATTGCTTTAGGTGTAAAGTTAGGTTGTTTATTTGAGATTTTTTTTGTTTCCTGAGGTAAGATTGTATTGCTATAAACTTTTCTCTTAGAACTACTTTTGCTACATCCTATATGTTTTTCTTTTTTTTCTTAACATCTTTATTGGAGTATAATTGCTTTACAATGGTGTGTTAATTTCTGCTTTATAACAAAGTGAATCAGTTATACATATACATATGTTCCCATATCTCTTCCCACTTGTGTCTCCCTCCCTCCAACCCTCCCTATCCCACCCCTCTAGGTGGTCACAAACCACTGAGCTGATCTCCCTGTGCTATGCGGCTGCTTCCCACTTGCTATCTACTTTACGTTTGGTAGTGTATATATGTCCATGCCACTCTCTCACTTTGTCATAGCTTACCCTTCCCCCTCCCCATATCCTCAAGTCCATTCTCTAGTAGGTCTGTGTCTTTATTCCCATCTTACCCTTAGGTTCTTCATGACCTTTTTTTTTCTTAGATTCCATATATATGTATTAGCATACAGTATTTGTTTTTCTCTTTCTGACTTACTTCACTCTATGACAGACTCTAGGTCCATCCACCTCACTACAAATAATTCAATTTCGTTTCTTTTTATGGCTGAGTAATATTCCATTGTATATATGTGCCACATCTTCTTTATCCATTCATCTGATGATGGACACTTAGGTTGCTTCCATGTCCTGGCTATTGTAAATAGAGCTGCAATGAACATTTTGGTACATGACTCTTTTTGAATTATGGCATTCTCAGGGTATATGCCCAGTAGTGGGATTGCTGGGTCATATCGTAGTTCTTTTTTTAGTTTTTTAAGGAACCTCCATACTGGTCTCCATATGAAAAATGGAGCTGGAGGAATCAGGCTATACTACAAAGCTACAGTAATCAAGACAGTATGGTACGGGCACAGAAACAGAAATATAGATCAATGGAACAGGATAGAAAGCCCAGAGATAAACCCACGCACATATGGTCACCTCATCTTTGATAAAGGAGGCAAGAATATACAGTGGAGAAAAGACAGCCTCTTCAATAAGTGGTGCTGGGAAAACTGAAGAGGTACCTGTAAAAGTATGAAAATTAGAACACTCCCTAACACCATACACAAAAATAAACTCAAAATGGATTAAAGACCTAAATGTAAGGCCAGACAGTATCAAACTCTTAGAGGAAAACATAGGCAGAACACTCTATGACATAAATCACAGCATGATCCTTTTTGACCCACCTCTTAGAGAAATGGAAATAAGAACAAAAATAAATAAATGGGACCTAATGAAACTTCAAAGCTTTTGCACAGCAAAGGAAACCATAAACAAGACCAAAAGACAACCCTCAGAATGAGAGAAAATATTTTCAAATGAAGCAACTGACAAAGGATTAATCTCCAAGATTTACAAGCAGCTCATGCAGCTCAATAACAAAAAAACAAACAACCCAATCCAAAAGTGGGAAGAAGACCTAAATAGACATTTCTCCAAAGAAGATATACAGATTGCCAACAAACATATGAAAGGATGCTCAACATCATTAATCATTAGAGAAATGCAAATCAAAACTACAATGAGATATCATCTCACACCAGTCAGAATGGCCATTATCAAAAAATCTAGAAACAATAGATGCTGGAGAGGGTGTGGAGAAAAGGGAACACTCTTGCAGTATTTGTGGGAATGTAAATTGATCCCATATGTTTTGTGTCATCGTGTTTTCATTGTCATTTGTTTCTAGGTATTTTTCAATTTCCTCTTTGATTTCTTCAGTGATCTCTTGGTTATTTAGTAGCATATTGTTTAGCCTCCATGTGTTTGTATTTTTTACAGTTTTTTTTCCCTGTAATTGATATCTAGTCTCATAGCATTGTGGTCAGAAAAGATACTTGATTCGATTCCAATTTTATTAAATTTACCAAGGCTTGATTTGTGACCCAAGATATGATCTATCCTGGAGAATGTTCCATGAGCCCTTGAGAAGAAAATGTATTCTGTTGTTTTTGGATGGAATGTCCTATAAATATCAATTAAATCCATGTGGTTGAATGTGTCATTGTGTTTCCTTATTTATTTTCTTTTTGGATGATTTGTCCATTGGTGAAAGTGTGGTGTTAAAGTCCCCTACTATGACTGTGTTACTGTCAATTTCCCCTTTTATGGCTGTTAACATTTGCCTTATGTATTGAGATGCTCCTATGTTGGGTGCATAAATATTTACAATTGTTATATCTTCTTCTTCGATTGATCCCTTGATCATTATGTAGTGTCCTTCTTTGTCTCTTGGAATAGTCGTTTTTTTAAAGTCTATTTTGTCTGATATGAGTATTGCTACTCCAGCTTTCTTTTGATTTCCATTTGCATGGAATATTTTCTTCCATCCCCTCACTCTCAACCTGTATGTGTCCCTAGTTCTGAAGTGGGTCTCTTGTAGACAGCATATATACGGGTCTTGTTTTTGTATCCATTCAGCCAGTCTGTGTCTTTTGGTTGGAGCATTTAATCGATTTACATTTAAGGTGATTATTGATATGTATGTTCCTATTACCATTTTCTTAATTGTTTTTGGTTTCTTTATACTAATTATTTTTATTATTTATTTTTTTATTTTTGGCTATGTTGGGTCTTCATTGCTGCACGTGGGCTTTCTCTAGTTGTGGTGAGCAGGGGCTGCTCTTCATTGCAGTGCGTGGGCTTCTCATTGCAGTGGCTTTTCTTGCTATGGAGCATGGGCTCTGGGCTCGTGGGATTCAGTAGTTGTCACACATGGGCTCAGTAGTTGTGGCTCATGGGCTCTACTGCAGAGGCTCAGTAGTTGTGGCACACGGGCTTAGTTACTCTGCTGCCTGTGGGATCTTCCTTGACCTAGGCTCGAACCCATGTCCACTGCATTGGCAGGTGGATTCTTACCAACTGCGCCACTGGGGAAGTCCCATTTGGGTGTGTTTTTGTAGGTCTTTTCCTCCTCTTATGTCTTCTGGCTAGGGAAGTTCCTTTAGCATTTGTTGTAAAGCTGGATTGGTGGTGCTGAATTCTCTTAACTCTTGCTTGTCTGTAAAGGTTTTAATATCTCTGTTGAATCTGAATGAGATCCTTGCTGGGTGGAGTAATCTTGGTTGTAGGTTTTTCCCTTTCATCACTTTAAATATGTCCTGCCACTCCCTTCTGGCTTGCAGTTTCTGCTGAAAGATCAGCTGGTAACCTTACGGGGATTCCCTTGTATGTTATCTATTGCTTTTCCCTTGCTGCTTTTAATATTTTTTCTTTTTATTTAATTTTTGATAGTTTGATTAATATGTGTCTTGGTGTGTTTCTCCTTGGGTTTATCCTGTATGGGACTCTCTGTGCTTCCTGGACTTGACTGACTATTTCCTTTCCCATGTTTGGGAGGTTTTCAACTATAATCTCTTCAAATATTTTCTCAGACCCTTCTCTTTCTCTTCTTCTGGGACCCCTATTATTTGAATGCTGGCTCATTGAATGTAGTCCCAGAGGTCTCTGAGACTGTCCTCAATTCTTTTCATTCTTTTTTCTTTATTCTGCTCTGTGGCAGTTATTTCCACTATTCTATCTTCCAGGTCAGTTATCAGTTCTTCTGCCTCAGTTATTCTGCTATTGATTCTGTCTAGAGAATTTTTAATTTCCCTTATTGTTTTGTTCATCACTGTTTGTTTACTGTTTAGTTCTTCTAGGTCCTTGTTAAACATTTCTTGAATTTTCTCTGCTCTATTTCTGAGATTTTTGGATCATCTTTACTGTCATTACTCTGAATTATTTTTCAGGTAGACTGCCTATTTCCTCTTCATTTTTTTGGTCTGGTCGGTTTTTACCTTGTTCCTTCATCTGCTGCATATTTCTCTGTCTTCTCATTTTGTTTAACTTACTGTGTTTGGGGTCTCCTTTTTGCAGGCTGCAGGTTCACAGTTCCTCTTATTTCTGGTGTCTGCCCCCAGTGGGTAAGTTTGGTTCAGTGGCTTGTTTAGGATTCCTGGTGGGGGGACTGCTGCCTGTGTTCTGGTGGGTGGGGCTGGATCTTGTCCCTCTGGTGGGCAGGGCTTCACCTGATGGTGTGTTTTGGTGTGTCTGTGAACTTAGTGTGACTTTAGGCAGCCTCTCTGCTGGTGGCTGGGGTTGTGTTCCTTGCTAGTTGTTTGGCATGGGGCATCTAGTACTGGAGCTTGCTGGCCTTGGGGAGGAGCTGGGTCTTAGTGTTGAGACAGAGATCTCTGGGAGAGCTGTTGCCGATTGATTTTATGTGGGCCCAGAAGGTCTCTGGTGGTCCAATGTCCTGGAGTTGGCTCTCCCACCTTGAAGGCTCAGGCCTGACACTTGGCCAGAACACCAAGACCCGACCAGTCAGACAGTTTTCTACCTTGTCAGACTGGCTTCTGTTCAGGATTTCCAAGCTGCTATAACTATGAGAGTCATTCTCATCTCTACTCTGCTCCAGTCCTTCTGAAAATTATGAACCAGGAACTAATCTAGGGTCATGGATTTCAGTAGTAAAAAGCAGTCAAAAATGTCTGGCTTCATGGAGTTTATACATTTCCTCACAAACCAGAAGGGAAGATCCTTGAGGACAGGGAATATCCTTGTTTCTCTCTTGCCTATTACAATGCCTGGTCCATTGCAGAAACTCAATGTGTAATTGGGAAGAACAAATCTGACTCCATACTGGATCAGTTTCTTTTACTTTTACTTTGTATTCGATTGCTTTTGCTTAGTTGTACTAATTCAAGGAGGCATGAGAATGAGCAGGACCCTGTGGGGCCTTCCCAAGTACAAAACTTTCCTGTGTCCCTCTATAAATAGGGTTTTTGTTTCCTCTTAAAATTTGTGATCTAAAAAGATTTCCTATGTTCTCCAACATGGTTTAATTAAATTTAGAAGTCATAATATTTAGTAGAATATATTTCCGGTTTTGCTTTTACATATGAGACACATTTTTATGGAAGTGGTTTGGGGAATATATAATCTAGGAAATAATTCAAAGTCTACCTGTCATACTGAGAAAGAGAAGAAAGTAGAAGGAGATGTTAATGAAGGTTGTATCCTGATAAGTAAAGGAAAAGGATAGATAATCTGGTAAGTGCTGATACATAATATGGATTATTCAGGGACTCTCAAATCTGTTTGTATTCTATATCATTTATTAGCTGTTATTTATCTTACTAAGTCACTTTTACCATATATCCTTAACCTAAATAATATCACATTTATGCAATATTTTCCACTAACCAAAATAACATTTTCAGAAAAACTTAACATTTATTACCTTATTTGATCCTCACAAAAACACTTTTGGAAACTGAAAAAGTACTATTAGTCCCAAGTTATGATATGCATGTAATTACCATTATTTACAATTCTAGAATTCTAAGTTTATTTCTGGACTCTCTATTCTGTTTCGTTGACCTATGTGTCTGTTTTTATGCCAGTAGCATACTGATTTGATCACTGTAGCTTTGTAATATAGTTGGCAATTAGGGAGCCCCCATATTTTCAAATTTTTTCTTCTTTCTCAAGACTGCTGTGGCTATTTGAGGTCTTTCATTGTTCCATACACATTTTAAGATTGTTTGTTCTATTTCTGTGAAAAACTACATTCAGATTTTGATAGAGATTGCATTAAATTTATAGATTGCTTTGGGTAGTATGGACATTTTAACAATATTAATTCTTCCAATCTATGAGCATGGAACACCTTTCTATTGATTTCTGTCTTCTTCAATTTCTTTCATCAAAGTCATACAGTTTTTGGTTGTACAGATTCTAATTCTATTAGGTAAAATAGTACGCAGATACATACATAGCTATTACATTAGGTAATGATAGAAGCTTTGAAGAAAAATAAAGAAGACAAGAAGGTAAAGACTGAAAGGAGGTACTATTTTTATAAAATTTGGTCCAAAAATGCTTTTCTAATGGGCTAATATTTGAGCAGAAACCTGAGTGAATGGAGCATGGGAACTCTGTGATACGTGGGGTGGAGGACTTTTTCAGTCAAAGGGAACAGGATGTGCAAAGACCCTGAGGCAGGTTTTTGTTTTTTTTTTTTTTTTAGAAAAATTGAGAAGGTCCAAATGGTTGGAGAGAACTGAGGGTTAAGACAATTATAGGGGGTACTATTTACCTGGTTTTTGTCCACTGGCTACCAGAATTTTGACTCTCATTTTCAGATATACTTACCCAATTCAAGTATTTATCTATAAAAATATTTATAGAGGAGATTTACCTTATATTTTCAAAGGCTTCTAGATACACTGAGAATTACTGAACCCATGCCCTCTATTTATATAATTTTTATTAAATCCTCCAAAATTATACAAGGGTGTATAGTGGGTTCTTTTTCCTCATAAAGGATTTATTACCGTTAGATATCATGTGTAAGAAAATAATTTATTTGACAATTTAGTCAGGTGTTTCTTCCAGCTGTCCCACTTTCATTTGTCTTAACGCCGTCGACTCTGCGTCTGACCTCTTTTACTGAGTCTTCTTATAAGCTGCTCAGAGTAGTCTCTCAGTTTGGGACTTTACAATTCGTTCACTCCACCTCTATGAACGTGGGAAAGTAGGTATCCATTTTCCTTGGAAAGATACTACCAGAGTTTGGATTGCTCCCCAAATTCACTATGAAACCATGAAGTCCCTTCCTCCAGGGAGGGTGAGCCCTCAGCTTTCGTTACCTTGTTTCTTCTGCAACCCCTCAAGCTATTCTGCACTGAGGCTTTTTTGCATCTAAGAAGAATATATCATCAGGTAAATTCCTATCTTACAGCCATGGAAAATGGAAATCCTGTCCCCTGCGGGGTGGTGGAGCTGGAGAGAAAGAGAGGGAGGGTGGGGATTAAGTCAGGGACTAGAATTGAGGGTCTGAGCTTCCTCTCCCTGGGGGAGGAGACAAGGTAGAGGACAATGCTGGTGAAGCAAGGTTGCCACTAATCTCTGGATAGACCTTGGGTAATTCCAAGCTCTCTACTCAGTATGGCTTGAGAATGATGAGGCAGGACAATATATTGGAACTGGTTGAGGCAGATGTCTAGGTTCAGGCTGAGATGGTAGTCTCACAGCCTCACAAACTGGACATGGTGTCCCAGCCACTCAGAAGTTCCCTGTGTGTTCTGCCAGCTGACACAGAAGTGCTTAGAAGAACCAGAATATATAAGGGGGCTGCCGAAAATTTGTCTTCATTCTATGGCAGCTCAGCTGATGCTAGCACAGAGACCAAATAAAGCAGGTGGGACAAAGTACCTTTCAGCAGATACTGGCAGAAAATTCTCAGTGACTCATTGGGTTAAGCGTGATTGCAGGGGAAGGTAGCTTAACACCCTGAAACCATAGGTTCTCTTGGGAGGGAAATAGGAAGAATGAGGAAGGGAATAATTAAAAACTCAATGAGTTTGTATAATGAAAAAATCTGAGTTACTAATACCCCAAAGAGTCTGTTGAACCTAAAAGGACCAAGGTCCCTTGAAAATATTTGAAAGAGTTTTTTAATCCACTGAGTAGAAATGGAAACTTGAGAAAGATGACATCATCTTTGAATTTTAAAAGTGCACTTTTTTTTTTGTATATCTGCGTTAGTGTGTACAAATTTCAGCTCTTGCCAGATTAGGGTATTTGGCATACCACACAGTAAAGGACTTATTATAAGGCATATGAGCTGCCATGAGTCCAAATGGATACATTTGTAACTTTGAAACCACAAGTCATCCTCAAGAGAGGAGACTTAGGAAGTTTCCACAGCTCTTCTTTATTTTTATGTCTCCAAAACTTTCCATTTTCACCATCGTGTGGTCAAATTATGGTGCAGATGCCTCCCGGGCACACCACATAGGTCTTTGTAAATCCTGAAGTTTCCAGAATGTAGCAGCATCTACACTGGTTGCCTTGTTTCTCTAATGTCTGCTCCAGCTAAGTTCCTGGATGTTGAGGTGGCCTCCTACATACCATTAGCCTGTCTCAGCCAGTATCAATATATCATCCATGGACCTGCCTTTCCTCTCAAAACATGAGCTGACTTTTAGAAAAAAAGAGTGCCTATTCCATGTTAAATCCAGGACAGCCATCCTGTGTTCCATGGCTGCCCCCACGTTCCCCACCTTGCTTCTCCTGCTCTAGGGCTGATACATCATTTGCGTTTAACACGCAAATGATGGGAGGAAGTTGTAAGTCCATTACTGCCTTTTTTGCATTCACTTTTGCCCCCCAGAAACATTCTTCTAAAAGTTTAGTGTCTACAGTATGTCGCACTTCATTGGTTCAGTTATAGGGTACGACCTGGTTTGGGAGCGGCCAAACAATCTGCTTTGTGTTATTCAGAGTAAACAACATCCTCACCTATGCCAAGTCTTAGTGGTTTATTTCTCGTTGCGGTCTGAGGCCAGTTGAGTGGCTGTCTTCACAACGGTCACTCAGGGACTGGGCCTCCATCCAGCAGTGACTCCATCCTAGAAGCGTTTGGTCCCAGACATGAAGATAAAGGCAAGGAGGTTCAAGAGACACTTGGGATTAGGCTTAGAAGCAGCATACATCAATTCCACATACATGGTCAAGGGTGTGCCTTCTCTCTCAAGAGGTGATAAAACTTTTTCACGAAAGTCCCTCTCTGAAGAAAGTCTGGGGAGTAGATAGCAATGCATGCGTATGGGCTAGGCTGCCACTGTCTTTCCTCTGGACACCAAAGCTCAGGCAGGTTCCCCTCTGCCACGAAGACCACACTCACCCCCTCCTCCAGGGGGACAGTGTGGAATCCCAGGCAGTCACTGCATCAGCCCAGGTCCATGAGGCTCTGTGGTCCTTTCCATCAAGACCACACCTGCCTGCTCTTGATCCTTTAATCTACACGCTAACAGCAAGTCATCCCTCCCTCTCCTCACTCCCCACACCTGATGAACAGTAGTGATCAAGAAAGGATAAACTCAGTAAGGCTCTTACTGGGAAAAGGGGAGGAAGGAAGTCCTCCGGAAGTCACTGGTCCACAGCAGTACTGAAATCCTGTGTAGAAAGCTCTCTTTGTAAAGTGGGTTGATCTCCTATTCTGTTCTGTAGGATAGAATCTCTTATCCAGTATTTTTGGTGCCTCTTTCCTTTGCCCTCTGTATTGATTTTCCTTACCCACATCCTCTGTGCCAATGTCTGAAATGGCTGTTTTAAAGGTGCCCATATACCTTTATAACCTGCCCTAGTTTTTAAAGGCAGTGAAAGTTTAGTGTCCCTTAGGAACCTTTAAGTATCGATCAATCACTTTTTTTTTTTTCATCATCTGGACTCTTGGTTGTTTAGATAACACATTTTGCTCAAAAACTCTGTGGGCTTCTGAGCTCTTTGCTTCCAGCCCTTTCCATCTGCCCATCACCACACTCAGAGTTCTCTTTTATACCTAATTCTCAAGCTGGTTTAATTCTTTGCTCCCCTACCCACCTTCTTCATCACTTAATGGGTGCTCAGAAGTCACGCTTTTAATAGGATCGTTGCACCAGGTTTAAAGAGTAATTGGTTAAGACTTGTTTCTCAAAACCTCTGTCAATTTTATCTCTTACTGTTTGAAGTCCGAAAAACAGAGGGTTTTCCAACCCTTAGTTTGAATGGTTTTCCAACTAATTCAGAGTCGGGGGAAAATTTGGAGGCATGAACCCTGAAATTATATGGTGGGTTCACAGACTTAAGAAAAATACTGATGAAATTATTGTGCATTGCCTTTGCCCTGAGGAAACATGCCTGATAAGCTTATAGAAATTTCTAGAATCTGGAAATGGAGAGGAGGCAGTGTCTTGAGGAGTGTGGCAGGGGCACAGGGTACCTAATTAGGGGCCTGGGGTACCAGCATCCATAGTCACTTCCATTCACAAACCTGCTGAGGGAGATTCTCCATTTGAAACAAAGGAAGAGCAGTGAGCACTTCTCTAAGTTACATAAATTCAGACAATTCCTAACAAAAAGAAGTGACAAATTGTGTTTTGTCATTTATTACAAAATGCCCATTTTCTTCCTTCCTCCCTGAATTCAAACTCTTTTTGCACCAAGAGAAGCTCACATTCAAAAGAAACCAAATGTAAAATGAAACAAACTACTGACACAGAAAGTAAGTGGCAGCAACAGCAATTTCTATTGTTGAGGACCTAATAATCTAAATTATGAACTATTTGAAGAAAGCAAAGATAAAATAGAAAATCAGGAAGGAAAGAAATAAAATAACCAGCAAGAATAAAAAAGCATTAAAGGAACATCTATAACATGAAATTTTTGAAGGTTAAAATTTAATGAATGGGTTAAACAGCATATGAGGCATAGCTAAGACAACAATGATTGAACTTAACCAATAGTTGGTGATGTTGGCACTGAATATTATCACCATTAAAAATATTTACCTTATGTAGACAAAGGATGTTAATTAGCAATTTAGAAAGGAAGAATACATATGACCATTAAAAGGAGTTAAAATATTACAATCTCATTTGTTTTTAAAGAAACGCAAATTAAGTAACAGCATATTTTGTTTATTAGCTTGGCAAGGATTAAAGAACCATACCCAGTACTGGCATGGATGTAGGGAAATGAAGAACTCCACTCACTGCTCTTAGGGCAGAAACTGTTATAACTTTTCTGGAGGATACTTGTTTCAAAGGGTTTAATGGGCAAAATCATTGACTTAGAAATTTCACTTAAAAATTTTTTTCCCTTAGGAAATAATTACACAGATGCACCAAGATGTTATGTAGGAAACTGTTCCTTGAAGGATTCTTTGTAATAGGAATGAATTGTAACAATTAAAATATCCAAAAGATGTTTTGTTAAATAGATTTTGTTTTTACATTGTGATAATAAATGGCTATTAACAATAATTGTGTGAATATTTATTAACATGAAAAGATATTTGTGGTACATTAAGTGAAAGAAGCAAGTTTTGGGAAAATATATGTGATACTTCTGTATATTTCTAAATGTGGGCACACATTTATATATGTGTGTGCATAGGAAAAATTTGAAAGCAGATATAGCAAAATTTAAACAGTGAATATCTCCCTATGTTTGAATTTCAAGTGATTTTGAATTGATTTTCCTTCAGGGTCTTTCCATTATTAACTTTTTAAATTAGGTGAACATATATTACTCATGTGGTACATTTTATAGAAGAAAACCACTTGCTGATTTGAAAGACAGAAATGGTGACATTTGATTCTTGACATATATTATTTGATTCCTGACATCATTGAAGAATTTTTTGCAGTATTTGTTTCCATTTTTTCTTTTAGGATTTGTATGCTCACAGGTTTTACAAATTTACTATTTTAGTTTTTTTTCCTTTCTTGTACAATTTAGAAGTCTTCATGTATTTAAATTAATAAACTTGGTTTCTCATTTCAGACGCATTTATATTATGTCATGTGACCACATTTACATATATAGTATTAAGAGCCTAAGTTAGCACATGTCTCTGGCTTCTTATTTTTAAAGATTTTTTTTTCTGATGTAGACTATTTTTAAAGTCTTTATTGAATTTGTTGCAATATTGCTTTTGTTTTATGTTTTGGTTTTTTGGCCGTAAGGCACGTGGAAGCTTAGCTCCCTGACCAGGGATCGAACCCGCACCCCCTGCATTGGAAGGCAAAGTCTTAACCACTGGACCACCAGGAAAATCCCTCTCTGGCTTCTTAGTGTAGAAGGTGCTTTCACTTCCTGATCTCAAACAGTTTATCACCCTCAACAACTATTCCAAGCCATTGAAGCTCCACTGGAGTCAGACTGTGCCCCTTCCTCCTCTCACACTCAGCAGATAACCTGCCTACTTCATGGACTGAAACTCCTTCAAATTCCTGCCTGTCACCCTCCTCCACTCTTCCCACTCAGTCACAGAGACCCTTGTCTGCATCTGTATACATTCTTATCTCCATCACCGCCGCCCCCTTCTGTGAAAAGAATTCTTCTTCTATCTGGGTCCCAGATCCCATCCTCTGTCACCTCTTTGGTGATCTTTAGTCTGTCAGCAATCTCTCCCTTTCTTCTGTATGTTTCTCTTGGTTGTTTCATTTTCACGTTTCTCTTTGTTGTTTCATTGTTGTACATAAGCAAGTTAAATTGCCATCTTCCTAAAATAAAAACAAAATAAACAACCTCCAAACCCTTCTTTGAGCTTTTCTTAGCACAGTGACATAAAGGATCTTCAATGATGTTGAGCCCTAAGCATT
Organism: Stenella coeruleoalba; assembly: GCF_951394435.1. Taxonomy (NCBI): domain Eukaryota; kingdom Metazoa; phylum Chordata; class Mammalia; order Artiodactyla; family Delphinidae; genus Stenella; species Stenella coeruleoalba. The sequence goes on along the minus strand of NC_137156.1, from coordinate 44,275,028 downwards.
TGTTAGATACCAAAAATGGCACTATAATAGTTTCTGGAGCTGCAGAGATGAATAAGTCACATACCTTTGAGGAGTTTACTATCATCCTTTATGTACTTAGAGCTCTGAGTGTGATTGACATAACTGTTTAACAATGGAGTTTCATGCAGGTTGGTGCACTTTCTATGAATTCTGTTGGGAAATATTTGAATAAAGGAGGAAATGACTAATAAATTAAGTGAAGATCCCAGATCCTCTTCCACTCTTCAGAAGAAAACTATAGATTTCAGTTGGCTAACAGACACCATCCCTTTTCTTTCCTTCGCTTTCAAGATTCTGAAAAGAGTTGTGTATGATTGCCACCTCCACTGCCATCAAGCTTCTCTCTTGACTAAACTAAAATGACAACAGATGATTTTCTGTGTTCTCATTCCTGACTTCTCTGAGACATCCTCTCTCCTTCCTGAAACCCTTTTCTCCCTCCACTTCAGGGTCACCTCCACCATCTCTCTGGCTACATTCCCCCAGAGATCATTTGTGGTCTTGTCTCTGTTTACCCTCTGCCCATTCCAAACTTCATTTTTTTCCTGGCCTGTTTTGTCTCCATCAATGAATTCTATTCTCACATGCATTTTTAAAGTATTGAGGAAGGAGTGGATTAAAGACTGATTTAATCCACAAAAAAGTCTTAAGAAAACGGAGGAAAGGAGAACCTAAGTGTCATTTCCAAGATCTTATGTCCATTAAGAGCTGGAAAGATCCTGACCTCACCCTGGATTTCCTAACTCCAAATTCCATCAGGTGTTCCTGTGCAATCCTTTTGGAAATAGTTTTGCAACCATTCTGCCCCACCATGTCCTAGGATGTTACATCAGGAATATTTAGGTGGGCACTTTCTTCTCCCTCCAGTAGCTCTCCTGGCTTTTTAAAAATGTGATTTTTTTCCTTTTCACCTGTAGGAATAAAATTCCCCCTGGATGCCATGATGCAAAGATTAAAAAAATTTTTAATTGAAGTATATTTGATTTACAATGTTGTGTTAGTTTCTGGTATACAGCAAAGTGATTCAGTTTATATATATATATATATATATATATATATATATATATATATATATATATATATATGTCTACACATACGTGTGTGTGTGTATATTCATATATATATTCTTTTTCACATTCTTTTCCATCATGATTTATTACAAGATACTGAATATAGTTCCCTGTGCTATACAGTAGGACCTTGTTGTTTATCTATTTTACATATAGTAATGTGTATATGTTAATCCAAAACTCTTAATTTTTCCACCTCCTTTCTCCTTTGGTAACCATAATTTGTTTTCCATGTCTGTAAGTCTGTTTCTGTTTTATAAATAAGTTCATTTGTATCATATTTTAGATTCCACTTATACATGATATCATATGGTATTTGTCTTTCTCTGTCTGACTTCACTTAGTATGATAATCTCTAGGTCTATCCATGTTGCTGCAAATGGCATTATTTCATTCTTTTTATGGCTGAGTAATATTCCATTGTATATATACCACATCTTCTTTATCCATTCATCTGTCAATGGACATTTAGGTTGTTTCCATGTCTTGGCTATTGTAAATAGTGCTGGTATGAACATTGAGGTGCATGTATCTTTTCGAATTAGAGTTTTCTCTGATATATGCCCAGGAGTATGATTGTAGGATCATATGGTAGTTCTACTTTTAGTTTTTTAAGGAACTAAATACTGTTCTTTGTAGTGGCTGCACCGATTTACAATCCCACCAACAATGTAGGAGGGTTCCCTTTTCTCCACACCCTGCAAAGATAAAATTCTTAATGTAAGTGAGAGTAACAATACAATGAGCAACATGGGGAAACAAATATTAAAAAAAAATAAGCTCACATAGTCCAGTGTTATCATTAAACATATGCATACATATATATGTATATATATGTATAAATATATCAGTATACAAACCTATTATATGACATTTCTACAGCATACAAGTTCATATGATTAATGTACACGTAATTACATTACGAGTAATGTACAGAGTTGATTTTTGCAGAATGCTTTCGAGTTCTTCCGTAGTAGGGTGCCAGGAAAGGGCAGATTGCCACAGCATTGATAGTATGTTTTGGCTGGTCTGTGGTCCTGCTATCCCCATGTCTTGCAGAAGAACCCTGACCCAGCCTTCTGGGCTGCCCTTATCTTTGACGCTCCCATCTTGTTTGCTAAGGGAGCTCCAGGAAGCTCATGACTATCTGAAGAGATGATTCAAACTTTGCTCCTACTGTACATGATTCCTGCATGGTGGAGTCAGGGCAGGATGAGGGTAGACTGAGTGGCAGATGGCCTTGGATCTTTTGCATACAGGCAGCTAAGTTGGGACACTCATGTTGACGGTCACAGCGTGCAGGGCTGGCTGAGACTCATCAGGTCAGACTGTGTGCAAGGGAAGACCAGCCCCTTCTCCCCACCACCCATCCAGGCACTCAGCTTATCCAGGCTGGGAGGTTGAGGAGTTCCTGCTTCTGGCCCTGCCGAAGGATTGAGGGAGGGAAGAGGCCAGTTCTGGACAAGAGGGCATGGGTCTTCCTGGAGATCTCTGTGTGCTGTGATCTTCTCGTCTACCTGTGCCCATCTGAACTGTAATAAGGAGGCTTTGTGATGTGTGTGGCATACACTTGTGCATGTGTGAATTTAATTCTTTGTGAATATAACCTGATTTATTTACATGTACTATTTTAAAATTTGATTATTTTAGACCTCTAACTTTTAAATACATTTCCAGGAAAGAAGCATATGTAAATAGAGGCCTTCCTGCACATACATAGAGAAAAATCTTGAAAGGATATATAGTAAAAATATAACAGTTTGTTTTGGAACATTATGCATGCTTATCATATTCTTTTACTCTTTCTATTTTTCTGAATTTTAAAAATCATCATCAAGTTATTATTTTTTTAAATATTTTTTTGATGTGGACCATTTTTAAAGTCTTTATTGAATTTGTCACAATATTGCTTCTGTTTTATGATTTGGTTTTTTGGCCCCGTGACATGTGGGATCTTAGCTCCCTGACCAGGAATTGAACCCGCAACCCCTGCATTGGAAGGTGAAGTCTTAACCACTGGACCACCAGGGAAGTACCCATCAAGTATTATTTTTATAGTCAGGAAACATGTCTTGAATATGAAACTTCAGTCTATTTGTTCTCAGATCAGTAGCCTTGGGTCTGTAATACTTAGTAATTAAGTATTGATCTGTGGTGTCAGTTATTCTTACTAGAAGGATTAGATCTTTAAGCATTACTAAGATTGGTTTTGCTGGTCTTCTTTAGTAATTTTGCTGAATTTCTGCAGGATTTGTTTTTAAAATAAAAATTTTATAGGCAAATACTTTGGGTATTGCCTAATCAGAATACTTTATTTCATTAAATTCTCAAGCTCTTAACCAAAGGATGAAATCACGATGAGATCATTAAAAAGGCAATTTGGCACTTGAGAAACCATTCCACATGCTATTGAAGAAATACTTTTATCTATGCCAATGAAATGACTAAGAGTTTCAACATTGATATTATTATGATGCATTAAAGTCCTGATCTAATTATAATATATCAACATTTGAGCATAATTTACAAATTCTATCTTATCAGAGAATTTATTATCTTCATTTATCAGAATGGGAAAAATAAAGAATGAAAGCTTAATGATTTACCCAAGGACACACATCAACATTTTAAATATCTGGAAACAAAATCTGGTCCCTAACTTCAAATTAAGTGCTCTGTTCATTAGAGCATATTTCCCATCAACTATGCCATTTTGATTAAATAATCCTTATAGAATTAATTTAAAAATATGCCCTGTGAACAGTAATCATAATTTGGCTTTTTTTTTAAGCTTTAGTTTGAATTTAAAAAATTACCCGAATTTTCTTTTTTTGGAGAGGTCATGATAAGGAAAATTCAGGATATCGACAGATATCACATAATACTAAGAAATAAATTTGAATATCTTTGGTATAAAAATTCCATTATAAGATTCTTTTTTTCAGATTTTAATTCTATCAAATTCCGGTTTCTAAAATTTTGTAGCAAGTGAGACAGATACAGAGGGACTTTCTCCTAGGCTTTCAACATTTGCTTCCGATTTGAGCCATTGGTGTTGCAAACTTTCTTCCTTACAATATTTTTGTTCCATTTTATTTTAGTTTGCTTGAAACCATGAAAGAAGTAAAAAATAGGATATTTTAAAGTTTGTGGGTAAAGTTTGGGATACATGGAGGTCTCATTTTATATTTGGTTTGAGTTACTTTATTCACTTTTAGTTTTAATAAAATGTGAAACAAAATGAAACTCTCTAGTGTGTATGACTGTTTATTTTATTGTGCTCTGTTTAGTTATTCAAGAAAAAAAAAAGTTGCAGAAATGTAATCGTTGCCATCTGTTGTATTTGAAGTAAAATCTAGCCCCAAAGTCAAAAAAGTCATGGCAACAACTTATAAAAACAACGGCAATAATATCAACTCACTATGGTTACTGGTGAAACTTTATTTTTCTCCCAAATGAAGTAAGTTTCCTTAGAGGATTATTTTTACATTTGATTTATGTCATTATTAAATTTTCCTCCCAAATCATCAGAGTCTCTAGTAACACTGTTATTTAACTCTGCCTGATAGGAGATTAGCAGATTTTTCTGTCCCTGTGACTCAAACCTCATCAGAAGTCCATCTGTGGTGAATATTATTTTTAAGAATTTCATAGGATGTGATTTTAAGAAGAAATGTGTGTATATATGTGTGTATACATTTTCCAATAGTATTAAATGGCTACTGTTACTGGCAAATATAGAAAGCATGCAAATTTGGTCAAGTGTAGGATATGCATTGTGATTTAGGGACATTTTTTCAAAAAGTGGTACTGCCTCAGGCCATGTTTTTGTCATGTTTTTCTTTAGACACCGTAGCTGTAAAACATTAGGTGGTCTTCAAGGTAGACAGGTCTTATATGAGGTTGCTCTCTCTTGAGAGCATAAAGGCAAAATATGGTACCATTTGCTTCTTTTGAAATCAGCAGAGCTAGTATTTAAAGACACCCATTGGAATTGCTGATGTATTTACTCACCTTTTTATTTTCCAAAAAGGAACTCTAATTACTCTACCAAAGGAAAAAAGGACTTTCTGCTACATCCATAATTACACATTTTAAAATCATTTTAACCCCTCTAAATATTTTTCAAAAGAAACCATAATCAGAAGTATTGTGGACATTCAAGAACATACCATATTTTAGAGAAATTAGCACAAAACTTATTGTCAAATTATTTAATTTAATTTTTTTCTCTAGTTCTATTCCAGGGTGAAATAACTAAATAAACTGAGAAAAAATAAACGATTGATACCAAATTTTCATTTATAATGTGAAACTAACAATCACTACTTTTACTACCTGAGAAAAGTATTGTGATTTTAAATAAGAAAATAAATTTGCAAGTTCTTTGGGTTTGCTCAGGACAAATATTAAATCCTGTTCTTACAATTTCTGCATTAGTCGAATTTGAATTAATGTAAGTTATAGTGTTGGCAAGGTTTATGTATGTTTGTGAGTGTTTGGTAGAAAAGAAAATGTGTAAAAGTAAAGAGTATTCACTCATTTACCACACATCTTTTTTACCTATGATGTATGAGGCACTGTGCTAGGTACTGAGTGGAATTCATAACTAAGCCTGAAGGAGTTTATAGGCTCAATTAGATAGGAAGATAACAGACATTCATGTCACCACAGGATACCCATTACTTGTTTAATCTTAATGCCAAGTCACAAAAAACTGGAAGTAAATACAGGATCATATTTTTCAAAAACATTATTTCTTAGACTGTATTCTCCAACACTAAAACCATTTATAGGACTCCTTAGGGGGGCTAAACACCATCTAAGAATAGGGTGTTTTGGGTACAGTAACCACCTGCCATTTTTTTTTTCTCCTGAAATGATTTGGTTACATGTGCTCAAAAAAACTATTGGTGAATTACTAGAGCTACTGAATGCCAACAAAAGCTTCATTTGTGTGTGCGTGTGTACACCTTGTTGCCTCTTCTTTTTTTTCTTATTTTCTTTTTTAAAATTTTAATTTTATATCACAGTATAGTTGATTTACAATATATTGTGTCAGTTTCAGGTGTACAGCAAGGTGAATCAGTTATACATATACATATATCCATTCTTTTTCAGATTCTTTTCCTGTATAGGTTATTACAGAATATTGAGTAGAGCTCCCTGTGCTATACAATAGGTACTTGTCGATGATCTATTTTATCCTTGTTGCCTCTTTTCATCCTAAAAGATATCAGACTCATTTTCTGCCTTGGGATGGCTTTGCTCCCCTCACCGCCCAAACTAGAAGAGTAGCAAAGCCATTGATACCACCTACAGGATTTTCATGGATCTGCCAACCCCGCTGTTTAACCTCCCTACTGAAAATTCAGTGATGAAGAGCTGGCACAGCGGCAGTTTCTCTGTGAGCTGTGGAAACCCTTCCTGTGCTGGGAGAGCTGATGGTCCTCAGGCTCTACAGCTATGGTGTGTTACCAAAAATATGGAAAATTCTTTCTCTCTACCTTTATGGTGTGTACACCAATAATACTCAGAATTTCAGTGATGCAGTCATATATCTTTGCTTTCTGGTAGCTCCCTCTCTCCCTGGGATCAGACATAAATCCTCAGGGGTAGGGAAGGAAGTCTGTATCAGAAATCACTGGGATCCTCTAATAATGAGTGTGTTGATATTGGCCCAATCTTGTGTGCCACCCTTACTTCCCTTAGATTAATGTCCTTCCCACAGATTATTGTCTTTATGCAGATGTATTATTGTGCCTACCTCATCTGTCCTGAACTTCTCTAAATCCTAAAATGAGAAGGATTTATACCTAGCTGGGATTCCTGTAACATAAGAGCAAACAGACAGGAAGTAATGGAACTTTAGAGAAGAGAAAGGAAAACTTCACAAATGAATATTGGAGTTGCAATCAAGAGAATTGAGGAGAGGATATGGCCAAATCTGCGGAGTTAAGAATTTCAAGTTCTAAATGGGATTCTATAAGAAATCCAGTTTGTGTGGCAAATAAAAAAAAAATTTTATATTAAAAATATATTTATTTATTTGGCTGCACTGAGTCTTAGTTGTGGCATGTAGGATATTTAGTTGTGGCATGCAGACTCTTAGTTGCAGCATGCGGCATCTAGTTCCCTGATCAGGGTTCGAACCCAGGCCCCCTGAACTGGGAGCACAGAGTCTTAACCTGGACTACCAGGGAAGTCCTGTGTGGCAAATTTTAAGCATAAAGAGCTTAACAGAGAGAATTAAGGATTCACACAATGCATGGAAGGGCTGAAGGGTTGGACCCTATGCTGGTCCTTCAGGAAAAACTCTCACAGCATCACAGAATTGACTCACCAGAATCTTCTCCTGCTTCCTCTAAGATTTCTGGGGGCACTACAAAGCTCCTGAAGACCTCAAGGGAACTGGGGTCCTGGGATTAGGGAGCTGCCACCATAGTAGACTGTGGGCTCCCAGCAACTGGAGAGGGAACAGTGGCATGATTTGCAGGAACTTCTCACGCCCTTACAACATAGATTTCCAGTGGAGGAAATTGGCCTCTGGCTCATTTTTCCCATTCCAAATATTTAGCAAGTCCATCTTATTGTTGGCATCTATTTTTCATCCAGAACCCTAGCTGAAAGATAGATCTGGAAATATTTACACCATAACAATTGGCAGACAATACACATCAGAGCTTCCCTCCCATCCTCTCCCCAGAAAACTGGTTTTGAACATTTCTTAGCACATCACTGGCCTATTGACTGTCCACGGTGTCTTCCATATTTTGCGCAGGATACGTAATATGTAAATGAAAGTGTAAAATAAGATTAGAATTTTATGATAGTATAAGATTAGAACTTTCATGAAAGATTTGATTCTGACAGATTCAAAGCTAGTCCTTTCATGACTTTTTGGTAAAGCTTCTTCAAAATGAAAGCACAGGACTTCAAAACACCATTCTGGCATGAGATACTAAGGGACTAAAGTGGAAAATAAAGTAACTGCTGGTACTGCGAGTCTACTTATATCAGTAAACCTGTTTATATATCCCTGTTCAAGAATACTGTGTTTGTTAATAACTTATTTTCTCTGTCCTGACCCAATTTTACAGTTTGAGGCTATCTAGAATTAAAGATTCTGTGTACATATAATATGATACAATGACTAATTTTTTTCCATCATCCAAACCTCATAGATATAATCATGTTCAGTTGGAATTAAAACTATCATTAATGGCTAAAGCAGTTTATTTGCATGAATATAAACATTTTCAGTTTATAACACAATGGGAAGTATTCTAAAATTAGTGTTTTTACACAAATGAACTTATCTATGAAACAGAAACAGACTCACAGACATAAGGAACAGAGTTGTGGTTACAAAGGGGGGAGTGGGGGAGAGAAGGATTGGGAGTTTGGGATTAGCAGATGCAAACTATTATATATAGAATGGATAAACAACAAGGTCTTACTGTATAACACAGGGAACTATATTCAATAACCTGTGAAAAACCATAATGGAAAAGAAAAAAATTAAATTAAATTAGTCTTTTTTAAAAGTTGTTTGTAGGTTGGGAGAAAGGATTTCAATAGGTCCTTGACTCTTTCTTTATAGTTAATGATCATTAAGTTCATTTTCATTCAAACTAAAGTTATCCCCCTTTTTTTCTTTTAAAATTTAAAAATGTTCCTAAGCACCATATGGGTATAAACTAAAGAAAAAACAAAATGACTGTTTTTGTGGAATCACGGTTAGACCTTGGGTGGGAAAATATTCCTCCCTCTCTTAAACTGCGTTTGAGGACACTGAGGAGATAGAACTTTCAAGAAGAATGGAATTGACTATGTCTTTGGTACAGTTAATGATGGGAAGCAACTGTGGTCATGTAGATTCTGGGTAGTTACAGAGCATTCGAAAGGAGTCTGCTGTTACACAGATGAAAAAGTCACATAATTTGAGCTCATTACAGTTATCACTTTGTTTTCTTTGTGTCCGAAGGTGTATGACACACTACTGAAAACTGAGATTCATTCAGGCAGAGGCAGCTTCTATGGATTATGTTGGGAAATGTTTGAATGAAGGAAGAAATGGCTAATTAATCAAGTAAAGATCTTAGATTATCGCGAGTCTATAGCAGAGAACAATGGAAGTAGGCAATGATCCTACTTGACTTTGAGGAGGTTAATTCCCTTGTCATCAGTGAAAGCAGCCAGACTTGCCTGTCAACTATTAATAAATATTTGTGGGGCTCGTTCTTAATATCATCATGACAAACAGGAGAGCTTAAGCTTATTTAGATGGGTTGATTTCCCAAATTTTATGAGTGAAAAATTTAGCCAAGAGGGGGCCAATACCACTAAATATAACTAATTTGTGATGACACTGGTCTTTTTTGATGCTGGAGTTATAAGGTAAGAGAAAAAGACCAACGTCAATGACATGAACTCCCTGTAAATTTAACTTTACTCTTCCCTGCTCTGCAAAACATTTAATTGAAAACCTATCTGAAGGACTTTCAGATAAAATAATTCTCTGAACACTGATTTCTAGTTTCACCTCTTACATTCTGGTTGTAATGACAGAATAATAGAGGAATCCAGAATTAATGCTGGCAGCTAGGAAAAAATACTGTAAATTTGTCCATAACATTTCAGGAATTTATGCTTGATATGGTATAGATTGATGGGATCTCTAAAAGCCAAATTTGAAATTTTCCCTTTTGATGAAGTAGGTTAGCATAGAGAATTCTGGAAAACTCCTTCAGAAGGTGAGAGCACCCTTAGGAGAGAAAGATACATTCCACTTGGACTCTCACCACTGAAATTTAAGGCATTTAAAAGGACCTGCAGCTAAGGACCCACAGACCCCAGGTAACTGTAGATCTGCCACTAAGATAGGAACCTTATTTACAGATTTATGCTGATAACATAACTTTCAAAGTAATGAAAGACAAAAAGCTAATAAAATGAATGGAGAAAGTGTGAGAACCTGCTTAGAAACAGGTAGAAATACAAAGGGAATTAGCTGTGTGATCTAAGAAAATCAAGCATGCAATAACCTAATTAAAACCTGCATTAAAAACTATAAAGATTATAGTCTGAGATCAATCTAATGAAGGCAGTTAAATTTCCATGAAAGATCTGGCAGGTAGGGATTAAAACTATGAACTGAGAGCCGAACTTTAATATAGATTGTTGCTCTCATAAAAAATAATATTAAAAAAGAAGGTAATAAGCAATAGAGAAATAAAGAAGATCATATTGTGAGCCAAAGATGGACTTGAATCTGTACATTGACAAGTCTTTCCTGGAACAAGAAAAATATTAATGAAAAGGGGCTAACATCAAGGCAAAATCTAGTGAAATATTTGAATTTGGAAATCAGAGAAACAGTCCTATAGCATTTGGTCAGGGGATGAAGTAAAACTATCAGCTTCAAAGAAAGTAAGCCAGCTCAACCCAAAATCTACAACACTTTAAATACAAGGAGATAGTGGAACAATATATTTTTAAGGGAAAACTTGTGATCTAGGATTTCTCTACCAGCTGAACTGGTATTTATTTAAATTATAGATACATCTTTTTGTAAAAAGTAAGCAGTGAAAATTGAAAGAAAAAAGTAAAATGAAGTTTAAATCATTGTAATTATCTTTTTCCAAAGATGTACAGGTGGCCACAGACACATGAAAAAAATGCTCAACATCACTAATCATCAGGGAAATTCAAATCAAAATTACAGTGAGATATCACATCACACCAGGATGGCTGTTATCAAAAAGACAACAAATAACAAGTGTTAGCAAAGATTTGGAGAAAAGGGAACCCTTGTGTACTGTTGGTGGGAATGCAAATTGAGCCACTATGGAAAACAGCATGGAGATTCCACAAAAAATTAAAAATAGACCTGCCATATGATCCAACAATTCCACTTCTGGGTGTTTTTCCAAAGAAAACAAAAACACTAATTTGAAAATATATATGAACCCAGCATTCATTGCAGCATTAGTTACAATAGCCAAGATATGATGTAACCTAAGTGCCCACCCATAGCTGAATGGATAAAGATGTGGAACATTACTCAGCCATAAATAAGATTGACATCTTGCCATTTGGACAACATGGATGGACCTAGAGGATATTATGCTAAGTGAAATAAGTCAAACAGAGAAAGACAAATACTGTATTATTTCACTTACCTGTTCAATCTATAAAGCAAAACAAATGAACAAAGATAACAAAACAGAAACACACTCATAGATACAGAGAACTAACAGGTGGTTGCCAGATGGGAGAGGGTGGGGGAGGTGAGAATAGGTGAGGGAGATTAAGAGATACAAGGTTACAAAATAATTGAGTCATGGGAATGAAATGTACAGCAGTAGGAATATAGTCAATTACAGTATCTTTCTGTAGTGATGGATGGCAACTAGACTTATCATGGTGACCATTTTGTAATATTTTGAAATATCAAATTACTATGTTGTGCACCTGGAACTAATACAGGTGTAGGTCAATTATACTTCAATCAAAAATAATATTTAGACACTGGGAAGAAATGCATCAAAATATTAATGGTTGTTATCTCTAGGGGGTGGGGATTATGGTGACTCTTTTTATTTTATTTTTTTTTATATTGCTAGTTGTCTACAATGAACATGCATTGCTAGTAAAATTAGAAAGAAAACAATAAATGTTATTAAAAATGAAAATTATTGTAATTATGTACAAAATGCAAATGTTGTGAGAATGCTAAAAATGTGAAATACACTGAAAAATAACAATAATAAACTGAGTTTAAAATATCAGACGATATTGTTGATAGCATATCAGGGATTAAGAAAGAGTAATGGATGGAGGAATTATACAAGAATGAAAATAAGTGACTAACAGATAATTAAATACTGAAATAAAAACTTAGAAAACATTAAAAAATAAGAAAATATGATAGTAATTTTCAGAAGCATAAAAGCAGAAATGAGTAAGCAGAAATCATTAAAAAATGAGAAATAATAAGTTAAGTGATTTGTTTTCCATAGGAAAAAATATATAAAATTTTAACTAGTTATGTTTAAAAGATCACACCTCTGAGGGCTTCCCTGGTGGCGCAGTGGTTGAGAGTCCACCTGCCGATGCAGGGGACATGGGTTCATGCCCTAGTCCGGGAAGATTCCACATGCTGCGGAGCGGCTGGGCCCGTGAACCATGGCCGCTGAACCTGCGCGTCCGGAGCCTGTGCTCTGCAACGGGAGAGGCCACAACAGTGAAAGACCCGCGTACCGCACACACACACACAAAAATAAATAAAAAAATAAAAGATCACACCTCTGAGAACTGACATATAGGAGCTTAAGCTTAAAATCAAAGATGATAGCCTTGAGATCATAACCATTTTTATAATACTTATTGCAAACTAGTTACTGAGTACCTATTCTGTGCCAAGCACTGTTCTAGAAGATACACCAGGGACTTCCCTGGGGGTCCAGTGGTTAAGACTTCGCCTTCCAATGCAGGGGTTGCAGGTTCAATCCCTGGTCGGGGAGCTAAGATCCCACATGCCTCATGGCCAAAAAAACAAAACATAAAACAGAAGCAATATTGTAACAAATTCAATAAAGACTTTACAAATGGTCCACAACAACAACAAAAAGAAGGTATGTCAAAGTACTAAACATACACAGATCTATGCCCTGGTGGAGATTATATCATATGTTGTCATGCAGTGACCGTAATAAATAGGTAAATTGTATTAGGAAATGATATACATATATGCTTTGGAAAAATAAAAAAGTAAAGTAGGGAAAAAGTGATTGGAATAACAGGTTGCAACTATAAATTGGATGGTCTGAAAGCTCTCAGTAAGAAGGTGACATTTGGGCAAACACTTGAAGAAGATGAAAAATTTCATCATCTTGATATTTTGAGGAACAGTGATCCAGGCAGAGGAAAGAGCTGGTGCCCCATCCCTATGGACACATAGTTACATTATTTTTCCCTGTAGCCTGGGAGGGGACACAAAATGAATTCTTACCAACAGAATGTGGGCAGAAGTGACTTACACCTCTTCTAAAAGTGGCCCTTAAACCCTACAGTCATATTCTCAGCAAGTTCACTCTCACCTCCTCTAACTGACTCTGTCTCTGTGTGTCTTACTGGCCAGTTGGGTGGAGGAGATCCAGCAGAGTGCTCCAAGATGGCCTTAGGGAACAGAAGAGTCACATGATGGAAGGAGACTAGGTTCCTGAGTTACCCTTGGGAGGAGAGACATCTAGGAAAGCCAACCAACCTACATCACATTGTGACACTTATGCCCTCAAGATTTCTTTTTTAAACAGGAAACTATCATTACTTACTCTGACTAATACAGAAGCAATTATAAGGACTTTGCTTTTGAATGTGAGTGAAATGGGGAGCCAGGGAAGGGTTTTGAGCAAAAGAGTAATTTGATCTGACTTACATTTTAAGAATTTCACTCTGGCTGCTTTGTTGGTACCAGGCTGCAGAGGTACAAGAGTAGAACAGAGAGACCAGATAAGAGGCTACTGCAATTATACTAACGAGAAATAATGGTGACTTGGACCATCCCACCAGCAGTGAAGGTGATGAGAAATTGTCAGTCCAAGATAGATTTTGAAGGGAGAGCCGACAGAATTTCTTTTCATTTTGGATAAGGGAGTGAAATAAAGAATGATGGGAAGGTTTTTGACCAAAGAACTGGGAGGATAGCGTATCTATCTACTGAGATGGAGAAAGTGGTGGGTAGAGACTACTTGGTGGAAAGATGAATTTAGTTTTCGATATGTTGAGTTTCAGGTGTTGAAGAGTAAGAAATTGGAAATGAGCTTAGTTTCAAAGAGATCTCATAAACTAAAAATGTTAAATAAATCATAATTCAATCATATTTATTTTAATCACATAAAACACCCTTATATATGATAAACTGTAATTATGAGAAATAGTAGCTGGATAATATTGTATATTTCTATTAATCAAATGTGATCCTTGAGAGTGATATCCCATTTTAGTTTGTATTTCTTCAGTTACTACTGAAAATAACATTTTATCATGTTTAGTGCCCATCTATATTTCTGTAATGAATTACTTACTCATATCATTTATACATTTTCCTATAGGGTATATTTGTATCTTTATCAATTTATAAAGCCTTAATATTTTATGATATCTGATCATTTGTCTCTGATATATTTTGCTAATATATTCTCTCCTTTTTTTCATACAATTACAAAAGCTCAGAATTTGACCCCAAATTATAACTAAAAATGTTAATCATTTGTCTCTCTTTAATATAGAAAAGAGAAAAAAAGATAAGAGAATAATTCTTTTCCAGTTTCATTTACTTGCCTAATTTGGAACCTTCTAAAAATATGTTTTCCTTAAAAATATTTCAAGAAATTGCCTCCCATTTTTCAAAATAATCTTCTGATTTTAAATCCCATGTAATGCAAGTGTTGGGACTGGTGGAAACTGAGGTCTGTAGAGTTATTATCTATGGTTGATAGCTTCAATTTACGATCTGAGATTTTGTTGGATAGGAAGTCTCATACATCAATGGGTGACCATGAAGGGACCATGAGAAACTTCCAAGGATGCTCTGAAAACCCCAGGGTGACTCTGAGATCGAGCACTGTCAGTAATTCGGAGACTGGAACGTGAATTAGTAGCAGAGGAGACTCAAAGAATTTTTGGTGAACACCATTCTTTTTCCTGACCTGTTTCTATTGTGACATCTTCACCACAGTAGCTCTTGCCTCCTTGTGAAGCCAACACTTGGTATCTGCCAGTTGAAATTTTTTTCGTCTCTGACTTTCAATCCAGGGTGGTTTCTGAATTCCAGCACATCTCCTCTGTGACCTGTATGGCCTGTCCTTGAACAACTCCCTCCCTCCCTTCTTCTTCATTTCCTTCCTTTCTTCTCTCTTTCTTCCCTTTTCTCTACTACTCTCTCCTTTCCACTCCTATTTTTCTTCTTCTTTCTTGCGACCTTTTAGATTAAATTTTCTTTTTGGCCCCCCTATTTCACCTTTTTCTCTTTCTAGTTTAGAGCTGATTTATTTGCTCTCTATTCTTTTAATTAGTATCCTAGAAATTATAACATGCAGCCTAAAATAATGAATTTTAAAGTGAATCAACATCTTTACTCTCTCAGGATATTATCTAATGTTAGTTTCTTTCTTTCCTTCTCTTTCTTTCTTTCTTTCTTTCTTTTCTTTCTTCCTCATAGGTAAGGCTTATTTGTATATATTCACACTTTTACCAGTTTCTCTGCTCATTCCTCCCTGTATCTCAACCCTTCCTGCTGAAATCCTTTCTTTTCTTTTTGAATCACTCTTAAGAATTTTTTTTCATAAAACTCTGTTTCTGTATGAAAAGTCTTTTTTTCATTGTTCTTGAAAAACAGTTTTGTTGGAAACACAATTGTGCACTGAGATATGCGAGACATTTCTCCCCAAATTTGAAGGGATTCCACTATTTTATTATTTTCTGTGTTGCTGTTGAACAGTTCAACTGCAAGTTTAGTTTTTTTTTTCCTTTGTAAGTAATCTTTCATTTCCTTCTCACTGCTTTTAAGTTCGGTTTATTTTGACCACAATGTTTCTAATAGTGGGTTTTCTTTCCTTTTTTTTTTTTTAAATTCTGCTTGGGATTTATTCAGTTTCCTAAATCTGAGAATTTTAATAAATTCTATTTCTCTTAATTCCCACCACAAAAGGAAAAACCTATTTGTGGTGGCTTTATACTGTTTATGTTGCATTATCTGGTATATTTCTGTTGAGAGACGACTTCTGTTTTGACTAGACATCACTGAGAAATAAATTCTCTGCCTATAATTTTATACATCATGATTGGAAGAGTTTCCCTGGACTAAATTCTGGCTCTGTTCATTTTACCTTGTTTCTTCTCCATTACTCAAATATTTCCAGACCCTAGCACTGTAGGATACACTTATATTGTCATATGACCTCTGGCTCTACACCGTTAGGTCACAAAGCTAAGGAGTCAACATGTTGAGTGATAGAAGTATTCCTGGAAGCCAGTCCTGCATGGGAATGGTAGCAATAACTTAACTGTACACAGAAGTAATTGTGAACTAAATAAATATACTAGACACTAGGCAGTCGAGTTTGACACTAGTGTCAAACTAAGTGAATAGCCAACTCAACCTTTTAGACGGATCCCTTGAATGCCCATTACCTCTCTTAAGGCATCCAATAAAAGGGGAAATGTGACAGACCGGAATTTGGACAGGAATGAGCCATCAGTCTCAACCAACTGCAGTTAAGTGTGCTTCTTTTAAACATTTTACAAAAACATATGATCATGTGAGCACATTGATCAGGTTTCCTCAGGACCTTGAAAGGGGCCCATG
Source organism: Stenella coeruleoalba (assembly GCF_951394435.1). Classification (NCBI taxonomy): domain Eukaryota; kingdom Metazoa; phylum Chordata; class Mammalia; order Artiodactyla; family Delphinidae; genus Stenella; species Stenella coeruleoalba. Next base: position 44,258,564 of record NC_137156.1, on the reverse strand, counting down.
CAAGTGAGGGACCTGAAGCTTCTCTCATTGCAAATCTACTTCTGTTCAATCTCTACTCTCCTCCTCAAAGGTAACTATTATTCTGAATTCTAACTTCATAGGTTAACTTTGCTTAATTATATTTTTTGACTTTATATAAATGGAATTACACAATATATATTTTGTTTTTGTCTTCTCTCACTGAACATTGTTTTGGTGAGATTCACCTATAGTGTTGGACATAACTACAATTGTTAATTTTTGGTATAGCATGACATCATGTGAGTAAGCCACATTCTTTCATTGATGGAAATTTGAGTCATTATTAGTTTAAAGCTATTGCAAATAACGCTACTATCAACATTTCCTTCTTGTCTCTCAGTGTATGTGTGTAGGCATTTCTTTTCGATCTATACCTAGCAGTGAAATTCATAGATTATAATCCTCTTCAACTTTAGTAGATAATGTGAAATTCTTTTCCAACGTATTATACCAACTACATTTTCACAATCAATCTATGAGAGTTCCTGTAGTCAACACTAGTAATTCTGGAAAGTGGGAAGTGGAATCTCATTCAAGTTATAATTTTTATTCCCTTGATGATTGTCATATGGTTACTAACCACTTGCTTGTCCCCTTTTGCAAAATGTCTGTTGAAGTCACTTACTGACTTGTTTGCCTTTCTCTTATTGATTTGAGGAAATATTCATATATTTTGGATATAAGGTCTTTGTAAGTAATATAAGTTGTAAATATTTACTTTCACACACTGAAAGTAAATAACTAATTGTAATTAATTTGTAAGTAAATAACTATGTGTAATTTTAATGACTGTATGTTTTTATATTTCTAAAAAATTTATTTATTTCTTTGCAAATATACTTGGTCCATTTTTAGTAGACTTCTAATTTTTCATCTTTTTAATTTATTCTTTTTCTTTAAATATTCAAAATGTTAATATTTTGTATTCAAGACTTCAATATCTCAGGTGTTGTGAGATCAAATCTGCTTGTTTTTTTCCCCTCATTGCTGATTCTCTCCCATGGTTTCTGCATGTATCTGTGTTTGGAAGGTCAAGGGTGGGAGTCAGAGGGGGATGAGACCTTGGTTGAGGTTATCCTTTGCTCTTGAGGATTGATTTTTTTTTCTGCCATTTGTCTATGTGTGTCAACAATCTTAGGGTCTCATAAATTCATTTCTTTGTTTTTTTTTTGTGGTACGTGGGCCTCTCACTGTTGTGGCCTCTCTCGTTGTGGAGCACAGGCCCCGGACGCACAGGCTCAGTGGCCATGGCTCATGGGCCCAGCCGCTCTGCCGCATGTGGGATCTTCCTGGACCGGGACATGAACCCATGTCCCCTGCATCGGCAGGCGGACTCTCAACCACTGCGCCGCCAGGGGAGCCCAATTCATTTCTTATGAATGGCGTGATACACTGGAGTTTGTACTTAATTTGCCAAACAAAAGGAGGCAATGAGAAGTTTAAATGTGAGAATAACATGGTTAGAATTCTGATATTAAAAAGGAAAAAAGAGGGAGAAAAAGAGCATGTAAAATGATTTGGGGGTAAATAGTTGGTAGTTGGGGATGGGTTAGGATGCTATGCAATCATCCTGGTGGGGATAAGGCAGACACGTACAATAGTGGTGGTGGTAAGAAAGGTTACAGTGACTCATTGAGACAATATGTATTTGCAATTCACACAATGTAAGTAGAAACAAAAAGAATAAACATACTATTGGTCAAAGACCCACATTTTAGAAAAGAAGAACTTTCATTCATTGCTGATGGAAATATAAATTGGCCAAATCTCTAAGTGGGGAATTTGGTAATATCTACTAGAACTGTAAAAACAAAAGTACAATATCTTTTTCCAGCAATTCCACTATTATTAATAATTAAGGGACTATTCAGACAAGCATGTTAAAGTGTATGAGCAAAGGTTTTACTTGTTTAGCTCTAAGGTAGCAAATTAGAACAAATCTATATAATTCAGCAAAATATTGGGTTGGCCAAAATGTTCCAAATGAAATTTTTGGCCAACCCAATAGAATAGAGTAACCAAAAATGGAGAGATAAATCCATAGATTTGAACATGGAAAGATTCACAATCTAAGTAATAAAGTAGGTCACAGAATAATATGTAAAATATTATATCATTAAAAAATAATATGCACGCATGTATAGAACATATTTGAAAATGTGTATACAATTTTAACAATGCTTATGTCAGTGTGTTTTTCTCTATTGCCTTATATTTTGATAATGCATATGGATTACTACGTTTTGAAAAAATGATGATGTCATTAATAGGCACTTCAGAGAAGCCAGTACGGGCTCCTGGTTTACTGGGGAATGTGATGATTTAGATGCTGCTTGAGAGTCTGGTTGAAAATCTAACGATATATCTAAATATCAGTTTGAAAGAGTCTGACTATAGAGAATTTAAAGTGAAATGACTGATGACAGAATTTTTGAGAATTTAAGATGAAATGGTTGATGCAGAATTTTCCCCAATATTAAAAAATGATTAATGCTTCCAGGAAGTTTGGTACTTAATTTTAAATGCTTAGTTGAAAGAATGATATAAGCCCATGTTTCGGTAGTATTTATAGCTGCTTTCCTTTATGGCATTTAACTTTCTGGGGTTTAACTTCCCCCCATTCTATTATATATAATTACATTTATCAGATATTTGAAATCCCTTATAGATTGGGTGAGCTATACATTTTAAAGAAATATATTGTATAATTAAGTAATGATTCTATTGGTCACTATTTAAGGAGGTGCTTTAATTAAATTCAACAGTTGAATAAAATTTCCAACACTATTACTTCCTCAAATATCACTTTTTAAGGCAAACTTTGAATAATTTATTCATTAGTTTGCCAATTTAAAGTTTTGACTTTTTTTTTTAACTCCCAACATTTTGCTTGTTTTTTAAAGATTAAAAGCCTTTTATTTATGACTGGTATAAAAATTTGGTAAATCCTATTGACTAAGGTGCTTCAATTTTACAGGTAGGAAAATTGGTCACAAATCTAAACCAAGCAAAAGGGAGATACAAAATAAAAAACTGTTTATTTCTAAAATTGTTTTTAATCCATCCCTGCAATTCAGTTAAAAACCATCTACTCTTCTCCATTCTCCTTCTAGTTCAAGTTCTAACTTTTCCCCTGGATTACCTTCACCCGGTCTCCCTCCTCTCAATGTTCCCCTATTTCAACCTCTTCCACATTGGTAATTGATTATGAAAATTCTCTCCTTTTTAAAAATTTTATTTTATATTGGACTGTAGTTGATTTACAATGTTGTGTTAGTTTCAGGTGTACAACAAAGTGATTCAATTATACATATACATATATCTATTCCTTTTCAAATTCTTTTCCCATTTAGGTTATTATAGAATATTGAGCAGAGTTCCCCTGTTATACAGTAGGTCCTTGTTGGTTATCTATTTCATATATAGTAGTATGTATATGTCAATCCCAAACTCCCAGTTTATCCCTTCCCCATTTCCCCGTTGGCAACCATAAGTTTGTTTTCTATGCCTGTGAGTCTGTTTCTGTTTTGTAAATAAGTTCATTTGTATCATTTTTTTAGTAGATTCTGCATATTAGTGATATCATATGATATTTGTTTCTCTCTGTCTGACTTACTTCACTTAGTATGATAATCTCCATGTCCATCCATGCTGTTGCAAATGGCATTATTTCATTCTTTTTTATGGCTGAGTAATATTCCTTTGTATATACGTACCACAACTTCTTTATCCATTCCTCTGTTGATGGACATTTAGGTTGATTCCATGTCCTGGCTATTGTAAATAGTGCTGCTGTGGACATTGGGGTGCATGTATCATTTTGACCCATGGTTTTCCTCAGGATACATGCCCAGGAGTGGGATTGCTGGATCATATGGTAGCTCTATTTTTAGTTTTTAAAGGAACCTCCATACTGTTCTCCACAGTGGCTGCACTAATTTGCATTCCCACCAACAGCATAGGAGGGTTCCCTTTTGTAAATTCTCTCCTAAAAAACTTCACTTCCCACTCTTGACAGACTAAATGTTCTTGCATGGAAAGCGGGATCATCTACACGTTGGCCCCATCCCACTTTCCTGACTTCATTTCCTTCTATGCTTAGAAACATGACCTACAGTTTAGCTACTTAAAGGTCTTGGGGGTACGAAGTGAATTTTCTTGTCTTAAACTTTTCTGTAAGTGCCAGGAGATTCTTTCCCTTCTCAAATTCTTATGGGTCAGTTTTGATAAGCAGGAAAACTAGTCTACAAAATCTGTTGTGAGAATTCATTTATCTAATGGCTAAGGAGATTTACTCTTTCTCCTCCCCGTCCAATTCTGGCTCAAGCACAAGGTTGTGAAAAGAGTGACCTTTTCAGGTAAAGAAAGGCCTTTCTGTAATAAAGAGTAAAGTCTTCTTGAGGACTCAGATCAAATTAGGAAAAATTATTGATGATACATATGAGCTCCAACAATGATTAGTGTGGTATTGGTTTCATTAAGTTAATACATGTACAAAACACCACTGCAAAAACAAAAAACTGAAACAGAACAGAAACAGAGTGTCTAGAAAAAAGTTTAAATGTACCCGCTTCCTCCTATTGGTCAGAACCTTGGAAGCTTGGGTTGAACTTAGGGTCATTACCCTTCATTACTCCCTGGAGACTGAGCCCAGTGCCTGGGTGTTTCCTAAGTGGGAAAAAAATGAATAGGTGTCTTACATTTGTAAGACAATTTTTTTTTTTTTTAGGAATAGATTATTTCTGTGTCTGTGGGAAATGTTCTATTTCAAATTTCAGTTGGAGCAAGATTAACTAAATTAGATCTCTTCCTTGGGTCCCTTAATAAATTGTTTTTAGAAATTAGTTCTCTTTAGATACTTTGTTACTTAATAGTTCTTTACTACTAAATGCTTTTCTTTTTTTGTTTAAACGGCTTCCTTTTATTTTTGTAATTTATTTATTTTTTTGGCTGCGTTGGGTCTTCGTTACTGCGGGTGGGCCTTCTCTAGTTGCGGCAAGTGGGGGCTACTTTTTATTGCGGTGCACGGGCTTCTCATTACAGTGGCTTCTCTTGTTGTGGAGCACAGGCTCTAGACACATGGGCTTCAGTAGTTGTGGTGCATGGGCTCAGTAGTTGTGGCTCACTGGCTCTAGAGCATAGGCTCAGTAGTTGTGACCACAGGTTTAGTTGCTCCGCAGCATGTGGGAGCTTCCCAGACCAGGGGTCAAACCCGTGTCTCTTGCATTGGCAGGCAGATTCTTAACAACTGTACCACCAGAGAAGTCCCTACTAAATGCTTTTTTTGTTTGTTTGTTTGTTTGTTTGTTTTGCGGTACGCGGGCCTCTCACTGTTGTGGCCTCTCCTGCCATGGAGCACAGGCGCCGGACGCGCAGGCTCAGCAGCCATGGCTCACTGTCCCAGCCGCTCCGCGGCATGTGGGATCTTCCCGGACCGGGGCACGAACCCGTGTCCCCTGTATCGGCAGGCGGACTCTCAACCACTGCGCCACCAGGGAAGCCCCCTACTAAATGTTTTTCACAGGAATAATTTTCTTCTGGGTAAAATGTTTTCGTTGCTTGTATTTACCACCATTCCTTTTGAATTAGGCATTGAAGTAACTTTTTCTGAAGTCAGAGGTCTTGGCATCATTACTCTTTACTAATTATATTTATTTTCTGCCTCTCATTTGCTTGTTCTTCTGCTGATAGAGAGTAGTGCCGAGATATAGCTTTGCTTCTGTCCTTTGTTTTCCCCTGTTTTTAAACATCACCTCCTAAGACCACAAGGATTTTTATCTTAAATACTGTTTATTTTAGTTTGTGTACTTTTAAAATCATCTGTCTTGGTATCTTTTGGCCAAACGTTGAATACTCAAGCTTGGCTGCTATCTAGTTGGGAAATGAGACTGTATCATTCTCTGCTGTCATGGGTTCCCTAACCAATTCTGAACTATTTCTTGGTTTATAAGCTCTCCCTGCCATCGAAATCTCTATTTGGCTTTTCTGCTATAATAGACACTTGCTTCCATGGCTTTTCAAAACCCAGACCCAGCCCGGCTCTTCTCTGACAGCCTTGGTTCTCAGGGCTGCTTCTTTCCCATTATCTCTTTGGAATTCAGCCTCTTTCTCTGAACAAATGAGTCACATTTATCTAAACCTTACCTTTCAACTCTTTAGTTTTTTTTTCTTCTTCTTTGCTTATGTTTGGGCCCTCTGGAAATCTGAGACTGGGGAAAAGAAAAACAAATACTATGAACTTTTCTGAAGAATGCCTGGCTCCTACCCTTACTGCATTTCTGCAGCAGACACAAAGCCTCCGTATCCATTTCACATAGATCCTTCTCCCCAGAGCTCTTTTATTCCAAAGTGCAGTGAAGAATTTATAGTCATCTGGTGAATTCCAACACAGTAATTCAATTTTTTAAATAGAAATTTTACTGCTTAATATTTTGACTAGGCTTGTCTTAATATTATTAATTATATTAGTAATAATGACCACTATCAACTAATTTTTTTTAATGTGTCTAGTGCTGAATTAAATAGTTTACAGACATATAAGAAATCTAGATTTATCAAATAACAATTAGCCTTTCATTTTAGTCAATATTGTATTTTATAAACCATGCTGCAAAGTTTTGGATTGTGGTTCTTGGATTCAAGACCTGGGTTCAATTCTGTGTCTGCTAAGTGGTACATGTACGACCTTCCATATATTATTAAATATTTTTTATGCAACAACTATTTTTGAGACCATACATGCCATTTATTTATTTTTGAATTCATCACAAAATTTACAATTATTCATTGAATGTGTACATTTCAGAACTGAAGCTACATCATTAACCTAAGGAAATGATATATCTAACTCATAGAGTTATCATCGGGAGTGAATAAGGTTATATATGCAAAACACTTAGCTTAGTGCTTGGCACATACCAGTGGTCAATAAACTGTAGCTCTATCCCTTCCCCCAGCAGTTATCAAGCTGCTAAATTCCTGGGGCCAGGAATCTGCTAGAAACTCATTCTTTACATATCATAATAGTTCATAGCAATTTCTAATATTAAACAGGCTAAGATAGAAATAATCTAAAGTCATAATAAAATAAAAAATGATAATTTAGATATATATTCAATCAGTTTTGAAGCAACTTCTATGTTTTTCCACTTTTCTATTTCCCAGATAAAATTATTATTTTCCAAATAAAATAATTATCTTATCCCAGGAAATAAGTGGTTAATCGTGGGCCTGATTCTCTCCTTTCAGATAAAATTTAAAAGGCAAAGCCACTCAAGATGTGGTATAAGTATTGGCTAGTCCCTCAGAGAGTTACCTTCTTAGAACACAATAGAAGAGGGGAGTTGTTAGCTTTGACAAATTTTGAGAAAAGTAGCCTAGAAAAGTGTAGTACGTGCTGATTCATAATGTCATTAAGCAATTCTAATCTGCCAAAGAACAAAGATAAGGAAGCAATTGTATTTTTTTTGACATCCTACATATAATTATCAAGATCAGGTCCAAACACTTAAGCCCTGAATTCAAATCTTCAGCCTGCCTTTCATCTTGCTCTCTATTTTCCTGCACAGCACGCCCAGGCTGGACCACTTGCTCCTCCATGAATGGATTATGTAAATTGAAGGTGATGCTTTGGAAACTTTGCTCATGTGATACACTGTGTAAGATCTCTGCCCCTTCTCCTGCCCCACCTGGGAGAACCACTAGGGATAGTTCTCTATCACATCTCACTCCTCTTTCAAACCATACGTCAGGGCTGCAACCACTTTTCCATTTCTCCATAGTGATCTTCATCCTGATGTTTCCACAGCAGTTAGGTCTGCATCTCTAGTAAAGCATTTATTTCAGTTGGTCTTTTCTTATGGTTTTTTAAAAATAGAAAACCTGAGTAGTTTATAATTTTTAAAGAAATGGAATCATTAGTTAATCTTTCCACAAAAGAAAACTTCAGATCTAGGTAATTTTATAAAGTGAGTTCTACAAACTTTTAAGTGACTAGATCATTTCAGTCATACAAATATTTCCCCACAATAGAAAATCAGGAAATATTCCCCTCCACATTTTATAATGCTATAATAATCTTGACATCAATATTCAATAAAGACAATAAAAGAAAAGTTAATTACAGGCCAATCTACTACTAAACATATATGCCAAAAATCCCAAGCTAAATATTGCCAAACTGAATTTAGATGATATACAAAAACCAAAAAAAAAAAAAAAAAGAAAAAAACCCAACAAAAACCAACCCCCCCAATAAAAAACACCCCAAAACCCACTGAAATTCTACTATTCCAGAAATTCAAGTTTGCTTAATATTATACAGTCTATTAATGAATTTGTGATATTAATGGATTAAGAAAAGAAAAAAAAATCTATGTACTTTTCTTAATAGAAGTACATAAATTATTTGATAAGATTCAAAACCCACTGATGCACTGATGATTAAAAAAAAAAAAGACCTTAACAGGTTAAAAATAGAAGACAGTATATACTGGTAATCTAAAGCACTTATGCTTAATGGGGAGAGTTAGATACACTCCTTTTTGAATCAGGAATAAGAGGAATGTTCTGTATCACTGTTTATATTCAACATTGTTTAGGATGTCCAGTTCCTAAAGATAAGTGTATGCATGATAATTCCCACTGTCAGGGCTCAGAGGACCACATGCCCCTGCCAGAATCCAGTTACTGGGCTAGTCTAAGGTGGCCAAGGCAGACATCCACTGTGTTGAGTACCTTTTCCTACCTCAGTCTCCCCATGGATATCAAATGTCTATAGCTGAACTCTGCAACATGGTGGTTACTATGTACATGTGGCTGAAATGTAGTTAGTCTGCATTGAAATGTACTACAAGCATAAAATACAACACTGTATTTCAAAGACTTAGTATAAAAAGAGCAAAATACCTCATTAATAAATTTTTGATAACATGTTGAAATGCTAATATGTTGGACACATTGGATTAAATGAATATATTATTAAAACAAGTTTCACTAGTTTCATTATACCTTTTAAAGTTGTAGCTCATAGAAAATTAAAAATTATATATGTGGGACACTGAGTTGCATTCTGTTTCTACTGGAAAGCTCTGGTCTACAATAAATCTGAGTTAAAGGGCATTAGACCAGGATGAGAGGGGAAGAGATAGCATAAATGTTGGCAGGATGCAGGAAGAGCCCGGCTTATCCTCTGCACTAGGCGGCAGCCATCACCCCTGTGATGTAGCTGTCACCCCTGGGTTGCAGCCATCACACCTGGGAGGCCCTAGCTCCACAGGATGAGAAGCCACAGCTGGAGCCGCAGGAGGTGTCCAGTGGGGGATTTCTGGTTCTGGTCTGTGTAGGTCAAGGTGCTGCTGCCATGGCTACCTCAGATGGCAGCCAATTGGGGACCACAGTGGGGCCGTGATTGGGATCCCTGGTGACCACCATGGACATCTTAAATTTGGTGCTGGGCCTTCGAGGCTGGAGCAATAAACTCCTGCTGTTAACAGCTTCCTGTCTGTCTTATTAGACTATAAGATTCTTGGGGACGTCCTGTATCTTACCATCTTTCTATTACACACTATGTTAACACAGAGTGTTTTGGACATAAAATATGCTACAAACTTATTTTCTGAATCAAATGGGAATTACATCTTAGTGCAACAAATTTCCACGGGACCATCATTCTTTTTTTTTTTTTTTTTTTTTTTTTTTTTTTTTTTTTTTTTTTGCGGTACGCGGGCCTCTCACTGTTGTGGCCTCTCCCGTTGCGGAGCACAGGCTCCGGACGCGCGGGCCCAAGGGCCATGGCTCATGGGCCCAGCCGCTCTGCGGCATGTGGGATCTTCCCGGACCGGGGCACGAACCCGTGTCCCCTGCATCGGCAGACGGACTCTCAACCACTGCGTCACCAGGGAAGCCCTGGACCATCATTCTTAATGTCCTCATTCACTACTACACTCCTTCAGGATAAAAACCCAGCACTTCCCAGAAGACATAGAATCCCTTCATAGTGCACAGTTCCATGGTGTTTTTAATGTATATTGGGGATCCTACTATTAGTATCATTATTATTTGTGTATATGGAATTTATTTTTAAACTTATTTTTCACAGCCTTAATTAAGAAGTCTTTGTACATATAGAGGTATTTGAATACTGCAATTACTAAATAGATAGTAAAATTTTTTTATTCCACTCTTTTGCACCTGACCTTTCTGACCTTTTTCCTCATTCTTATTGCATTAATATTGCTGACAAACAGATCCACATATTTACTGGTGTTATTGGAAATCTACTGTATAAAGCTCTGTGAGGGCTGAGAAATACACAAACTCTCAATCTTTAAGCTCCTTCTGTCTGATAGGAGAGTTAAACACAACAATCACTTTAGCACACATGGTGTGTGAAAACTGTGATAGAAACTGTCAAAATTTAAGACTGCCAGATTGCCTGGGAAAGAGGGTTCACTTCCACTTGAGGAGATCAAAGCCAATATCCTTGTTGAGATGACATCTGGCCTGAGCCTTAGATGGTGAGTGGAATTTGGATAAGTGGAGAAAAAAGAGAGGACGTTATCTCTAGGTGGAGGAAATGGCATGAAAAGTGGTAACATCTTGTAGAAATGTTTAATTGTATGAACTGAGCAACAATTTTGAGTTTTTTTCTCTCCATAAATAAAAGTAGTGTTTGTTTTATTTAATAGGCAATAGGAAAGCACTGAAAAAAAAAAAAAAAAGGTTTTGGAGGTGTGTGATTTGACCAAAGCAAGACTTCAGTAAGATCAAGTTCAGTTGTTGTAAAAGGTGGCTAAGGAAGACAGTGACGCCTTCATGCTTTAGAGAAGTGTTTATAGGAGAATGAAATAAGCGAATGTGGAAACTGCTACCCAGAAAGAACTCAGAGAATTTAGCAAGTGATTTTGATAAAGGTGATAGATAGATAATGAAGAAAAGCTTATCACCCAAGATCTGAGACTAATTAAACTGACTAGTGAAAAAATTATGTTCTGCAATTCTAAAGGCAGGCAAATATCCAACTTTCTTTTACTTTAACTTTCCTTGAGTACAGCTATCTCTCCCCTTCTTTTTCCTTTTCAGATTTTTCATAAAATGGTTGTTTTCATTTATTATTTCCATTATTTCATTTTCCATACACTTTGAAATCTGGTTTCCATCAAGGTCACACCACTGAAAATTTTTAGGTAAATGTCTTTGATGATCGATCTGTGGCTTAAAGTGACAGATGATTTCTATTCCTTATCTTACTTGACCTCACTAAACTATTTGAGAATTGTATCTAACCCACCCTTTTGCATGCTCTGCTATCTTGGGTTCTGTGACATCACTATTTCTTTGTTTCTTTTCCTACACAGCTGCTCTTTAAAGAACAATGAATGCATCCTTAACCTGTTTCATATATACTGGTGTTTCCTAACCTTCTGTTTTCAGCCATTATATCTTATTATTCTATATTTGCACTGGCATTGTTTCAACAGTCACTTCTAATGCTTTTTAGACAAGTGTTTATTGAGCATCTACCTTTCCCAGGCATGGCATTGATTAATCCCAAATCACCAACCTGGCTCTTTCTCCTGATCTCCAGACCCCAGATGCCCACCTACTTGCTTGAGTTAATCTCTTGATTGTCTCTCCAGCTCTGCAAAGAGAGCATTCTCCATTCTGATCCCTCCTCAGACCTGCTCTTATTTGTCTATCCTCTTTCTTGGCAAATGGTAATATCATTCATCTAATTGACCCAATTAGGACCCCAGGAGCCATGCTTGACTCTGCATTTCAGTAGATGACAGCATGAACAGATACCAATGGCCAGAGACCAGACGCCTTCTTTTCATTACATAAAATTAAATACCCCTGAAGAGAAAGGAAAGTGGAAGGAAAATTTTGGGTAGAAAGCATTTAAATTAGAACTAATCATGTTTCCATAGAATTCACTACAGTATGATAATGTAGATTAAAAAATGAGTTTGAAGTGAAATTATAGAAAAATGATGTTAAAATTTTGCCTACCTGAGTACGTGACTTTAAATTATGACTTAAATTTGTTTAATTTCAATGTACTTATAAACATTTTACAAGGGTCCTCATAACCTTTAGGATAAAGTCCCAAAACTATAGCATGGGATCCAAGACCCTTTACAACCTGGGTCATGCTGACCTCCCCAGCCTTATCCCTGGCCACAGCCATCCTTACACCTTACCCTTGAATGCACATGCTCCTTCTGATCTTTAGGACTCTGCATATTTGCTCTTGCATTTTCCTAGAATATTTCTTAGACAGTGTTCATTTGGTTAATTTCCATTAATTAATTAATTTATAAACATTTCAGGAAAAAGCAAAAATCCCTGCTTTCAAGGAGCTCATTATCTATTGGAGGAGACAGGCATAAGAGATAAGACAACTCTTACTCATGTTGATAGAAATACATTACAGGTGGTATCCCAATAACTGAGGGAAAGATACTGGAAGGTTCATCTAAGGGTGAACATCTGAGAGCAGCCCAGGGCATTCTTCCAGTTTTTGTGATCAAGAAGTTCTTTCCCACGTTCAGAGGAAATCTTTCCCTTTGTGGTTGATCCTGGTTCTTTCCAATGAGGGAGGAATCAGTGATATTCTAAATGAGTATGAAGGTTTAAAGTCGGGGACTTTGGAAAAATAAAATGGTTTTAACACCACTCTGACCTGCTGAACAGGATTATCAGTTGTGGTTCAGGCATTTCAATTTTGAAGAACAGTTCTACAGGTTGTTGTGATGCACACACAAGGTTGAGTACTGTTGTTAAATAATCTCAAAGAAAATAGGAACAAGAGCTCTTTTAGTGATTTACATTTTGTTCAGGACATAGCTTAGAGACCATCCTTTCAGAAGTTCTTCTAGAATCATCTATAGTCTGAGATAGGCACCTACAGCAATCTGGGCTTAGCTCTCTGAAAATACACCAAATGGTATACTTCTGTCTTCTCCACTAGACCTAAGGTAGAAACTATGTTACTTGTTAAGGATAGAAACTGTATCTATATCCAAGGTCTTGTATAGTATCAGAGTAGAGAGCACTTAACAGGCAGTGACTATAGGGTATGAGGGCCTTTATGGGATAAAGGGGACTCTAGTTTTAAAGGGGACCAAATAAATTTCATTTTTTATATATTGAGACCAAGGTGGCATTGGCTTATTCAGTTTTAAGTACCCAATGGACAACTGAGGATGTGGAACTTGAAGTTGAGAAATAAGTCAGGACTGAAAATATTGGTTTGGTCATAACCTTCAGGATGGTGTTAGCTAACACATGAAAAGTAGACTTTATCTCTTTAGGCAAAGTGAGGCTGAAAGAGACCAAATCACAGAAGTTTGAGATTAAAAAAAAAATATATATATATATATATATATATATATATATATATACACGCACATACACATGTATATATAAAACATATTATATTATTAAATTATAAAAATTATATATAACATACTATATTATTATATTATAAAATTATATATAACATATGCTATATTATAAAATATATATAATTGCATACATGTAAAATTACATATATATTATGTTAATATGTTATAAAATTATATATAATTGCATATACATATGTGTGTGTGTTTAGAGGAGCAGTGGAAAACAAAGAGCTAGTGAAAAAGGTGCATCAGAAACTTCCCTAGAATACAAAGAGGAGAATCAGTCCCATATAATTCAGCAGAAGAAAAAATTTCATGGTGAAATAATGAGTCAACATTTTTAAATATTGTAATTACAGTAAGTCCCCTACATACAAACGTGTTCCATTCTGAGAGGGTATTTATAAGTCCAATTTGTTTGTAAGTCCAACAAAGTTATCCTAGGTACCCAACTAACACAATCAGCTATACAGTACTGTACTTTTCACACAAATAATACATAACAAACAAACACAAAAATAAAGAAAACACTTTTAATCCTACAGTACAGTACCTTGAAAAGTACAGTAGTACAGTATAACAGCTGGCATACAGGGGCTGGCATTGAGTGAACAGGCAAGAAGAGGAGGTGGAAGATGGTAGAGCTGAAGGATCATCAGCAATAGGAGATGAAAGGCAAGCTGCAGTTTCACTCATGCCTGATGTTGATGGCAAAGGTTCCTTGCTGGATTCTATCTACACTCTTGAAAAAATGATCCAGTGATGTCTAGGTAGTAGCTCTTTTTTTCTCATCATAGATAACACGCTAGCACTGGATTGCATTCTGAATGGTTGCTGCAAACTTCGTGTACATACTGTTCTCTATTTGGGTCCTGTGCCTCAAAAACTAACAGTGCTTCCTCAAATAAAGAAAATCCCCTTGCCATTTCCTGTGTCATGAATCTCTTTGGTTCTTCAGTTATTTTCACTTTTGTTTCCACCATTTCACTTGGTGCTTCTTAGCAGTAGCAGCTACATCACCATTGCTTTTACGCTTGCTTCCAGACATCCTGGGCTTGAAATAAAAATACTGTACTACCGTACTCTATACAATACTGTACGGTAAAGTACACAAAAGCACAACCACTTGTAGAGGATGCATGCACGTGACAATGTACACCAGACATGTGAACTAACTTATGTGATTGGACATGCGAATGCATGTTCATATCTTTGAAAGTTTGCAACTTAAAGGTTCATATGTAGGGGACTTACTGTACAGTGTCAAAATGCTGTTGAGATCTATCAGAGAAATCAAGAATGGAGAAAACTCATTTTCTAGTATAATTAGGATATCGCAGTTGACATGTAAGGGAACAGTTTCAGCTAAGTGGTGGAGAAAAAATCTTAATACTATAGTTGACAAAATGCATAGTGATAGAATTGTGGAAGTCCGGATAGGAGAGGGATTGAATGATAATTTGCAGGACTGGCAAGTGAAAGCAAAGAGTTTGTGTTATACTGAGACCAATGTGTATTTGTAAGGAGTGTGTGTTTGTCCAATGACTGACAATGGCTGATGGTGGAAAACATCCAAAAGGGAATGAGTGGTAGAGGATGATCTTGGGCAAAGTAAGATGTATGGATCCTTGCAAGTGGAGGAGATGGGAGAGGTCAAGGCATCTTTTCACAGAATATGGAAAAGAAAAAGAAAGTAGGTGGAGGCATGGAATCATCTTGAGGTAAAATGGGGATTCATTTCAGGTTTGTTAAAAGTTCTCAGTAAGTTATGACAATCAGCTGAAGATGGTAAGGTGAGTTTAGAATTGGGGTGGAAGGTTGAGAAGACTAGGCTAGTGGAGGAGCCACTGGGAACACATTAAACACAGAGTCAGCAATCTGGTAATAAATGACTTGTGGTGCAATGGTGAGGACTCAGCTGATAGAGCATGGTGCTGTGAACAGAAGCAGCAATCTGGTAATAAATGACTTGTGGTGCAATGGTGAGGACCCAGCTGATGGAGCATGGTGCTGTGAACAGAGGCAGAGAATACAGTCAGTAGGCATGACCTGAGGAATTAGTTCTGTTAGATGGGAATGTTAAAAATTTAAGGAGATGTTCCATTGGTCTCTGTGTCTGTTTTTGTGCCAGTACCTTACTGTTTTGATTACTGTAGCTTTGTAGTATAGTCTGAAGTCAGGGAGTGTGATTCCTCCAGCCACTGTGGAAAACAGTATGGAAGGTTCTCAAAAATCTAAAAATAGGACTACCATATAACCCAGCAATTCCACTCCTGGGCATATATCTGGAAAAGAGGAAAACTCTAATTTGAAAAGATACATGCACCCCACTATTCATAGAACACTATTTAGAATTGCCAAGGCATAGAAGCAACCTAAGTATCCATCAACAGATGAATGGATAAAGAAGACACACACACACACACACACAAACACACACACACACACACACACACACACAATGACGTATTACTCAGCCATAAAAAAGAATGAAATTTTGCCATTTGCAGCAACATGGATTCCCTTGGAGGGCACTATGCTTAGTAAAATAAGTGAGGCAGAGAAAGACAAATACTGTATGATATTACTTATATGTGGAATCTAAAAAGAGATAGATATAGAGAACACAGATGTAGAGAACAAACTTGTGTTTACCAGTGGGGAGAGGGTAGAGAGGAGGGGCAATTTGGGATGGGGGAAAAAGGGTTAGTATGGGATTATATGAAATCATGTGTGTGAAACTTTTGAAAATTGTGAAGCACTATCATAGAATTGAAAGAATTTTTCATTCAATAATAGAAAGTAAGGAGATGAGGAATTCAGAGACCTTGTGAATGGTCACACTGAAGTAAGTAATCATTTTAACTATGATGAGTAAGACAATGAAGAGTGAATGGATTGAGAAATATGGTGTAGAGATCAGAGGTAAAAATAGGAATAAAAACAATTTTAGCAGCTGTGAGGGCAACAGAGTAAAAAGCAGGAAAACAGGCAATTGTATTAGTGGAAAGAGAGTACCTTTGTTATTTGATGAGTATTTTTCTGCATTTTTGCTCCTCTAGCAGCCCATATGAAAGTGTTATCCTTAGATTCTGTGTGACCCCCAGACTTTTAGATTTCATAAGCCAATAAAATTTCAAATTCTAGTGACATAAAGTTGCTAGATTTTAAATTTATTTAAGGCCAATGAAAAAAAGAACTGCCATCTGCTCTCACTATAATGTACTAAACATAAAAACACATTTTAATATAAAAAATCAGAAAAGGCAAAATCTCAGAATAAGGAAATAAATTTTTTTCCCAAGAAAGTACATTTTGCAATTATATTAATGCCTGAGCTTATATTTATATGCACATGTATATGCACCTATCTATCTATCTTTTGTCTTTAGTGTTGTATCATCATTAATGTAAATTATTTTTTGTTTATTTTGTCATAAAAGCTTACACGTCCACCTGGAACCTCAGAATGCCTCTTTGTTTGGAAATGTAATTTCCTTTGTAGATGTAGCTAGTTAAGATGAGATCATACAGGATTATGGCTTCTAAGGTCTGTCTGCTATAGCTAGGTCACTCTCGAGGTAGCCTTTGTGGGCTGGATCCTAACACAGTTCAACACATTGACTCTCCACCATCTGTGGCCCAAATCTGGTCTATAGAACACCCTCAAATAACTTTTGCTTTATTGAATTCTTGGAATAGGAGCCCATCTCAACTCAGCCACTGTCCTTTGCTCACCATTGGAACCATTAACAAATGATTTCTTGCCTTTAACATTTTCTAAGTGGGAGTAAAACACCATCCATTGCAACTCTCAACTCTAAGGCACACATGTTAAGTCCTCTGAAGGACTCATTGAAATCCTTGTAATTCAGTTTGTTGTTAGAAGCAGACACCCTCCCCTAAAAAGGAAGAGGGACCCTCAACACACTAGCAGTTTTCTCTACTTTTGACCACTGGCTACTCTTGAGGTGAAGGACTTATGGAATGCTTAACTGGTTTTTATAAACCTCCCTTGAACAATTTTATGTTTGATGTCTGGTATTTGTCATCTTACAGTGTTAGTTAAATCTTCCACCTTATCATCTTTTTACTTGTGATCAGCTGTTTAATGTTTCCTTCTTCCTTAGACTTTTACTTCTATGAGAGCAGAGACACCTTTTATTTTTCCTAACAAATGTATTCCCAGTACCAATCTAAATGACTAACTTATGGTAAGACAATAAATACAATATTTATTGAGCGAAAGAATGAATGAATGAAATTACAGAAGAAACATTTTTCCCCTGGTACTAAACTTTAAAACAAATTTTCCATGTGATGTTTTAAGAGGAATATATTTAGAGATGGACAGTGTCCTCAACATCAATATTATAGATGTTCTAAGCTAATATAGCTTATTTTACACTTCACCCTTAGATCAAGTTTTCTCAAGGAGTGGATGGATGACATGCCCATTAGATTATCTTTTCTAAATATATTGTTTCTTAGCAGTTTTTAAAAATCAGAAATCAGAGTTTGATATTAATTTCTTTGATGAGTTGATATTTGTAAAGTTGATTGATGGTTGACCCATATTCTTCAGAAACTGGACCCTCAGGTGATATAATTTCACATTCCATTATGGTTGGTGAAATACTGGTACAAATACTTTTCCTAAGTTAAGGGACATCTCACTCATGTAAGAAACATTGCTACATAACAAATAACCCCCAAACTTAGAAGCTTAAAACAAAAAACATTTATTATTTCATAGTTTCTGTGGGTCAGGAATCTGATCCCAGCCTAAGTTGATGCCTATGGCTCAAGACCGCTAATGATGCTGCAGTTCAGCTGGTGGTGGTGGCTGTGGTATCCTCTGATGGTTTGATGGCAGTGGATGAGGGGAGAGATCTGCTTCCATGCTCACTCGTGTGGTTGCTGGAAGCCCTCCGTTCCTCATTTCACTGGCCTCCGCATAGGCTGATGGAATGCGCTCATGACAGGACAGCTGGTGGTTCGGGAGAGAGAGCCAGAGAGGGAGAAAGAGAGAGCACCTGCGATGGAGCCACAGTTTTGTTTTTTTTTTTTTTTTTTTTTTACAGTACGCGGGCCTCTCACCGCTGCATCCCTCCCGCCGCGGAGCACAGGCTCCGGACGCGCAGGCCCAGCGGCCACGGCTCACGGGCCCAGTTGCTCCGCAGCACGCGGGATCTTCCGGACCAGGGCACGAACCTGTGTCCCCTGCATCGGCAGGCAGACTCTCAACCACTGCGCCACCAGGGAAACCCCACAGTTTTTTTATTACCTAATCTTGGAAGTAAGATCCCATTACTTCTTCTTTTTTTATATATATATATTTTATTTAGGGACTTCCCTGGTGGTGTAGTTGTTAAGAATCCACCTGCCAGTGCAGGGGACATGGGTTTGATCCCTGATCTGGGACGATCCCACATGCCGTGGAGCAACTTAGCCTGTGCACCACAACTACTGAGCCCATGCGCTACAACTACCGAAGTCCGTGCACCCTAGAGCCAGTGTGCCCCAACTACTGAGCCCATGCACCACAGCTACTGAGGCCCGCACACCCTAGGGTTCACGTGCTGCAACTACTGAGGCCTGTGCACCTAGAGTCCAAGTGCTCCAAAACAAGAGAAGCCACCACAATGAGAAGCCCGAGCACCACAACGAGAAGCCTGTGTACCACAATGAAGAGTAACCCCTACTCACCACAACTAGAGAAAGCCTATGTGCAGCAACGAAGACCCAAAGCAGCCAAAAATAAATTTAAAAATTAAAAAAATATATATTTTATTTATTTGGCTGCTCCAGGTCTTAGTCACAGCACGTGGGATCTAGTTCCTTGATCACAGATCCAACCTGGGCCCTCTGCATTGGGAGCGTGGAGTCTTAACCACTGGACCACCAGGGAAGTACCCCCATTACTTCTTTTACTCATAGAAGCAAGCAAGTCGATAAGTTCAACCCACATTTGAGGGGAGGCAATTACACTAGGGCACAAATACCAGGAAGCTATTTTAGAGGCTGCTTGTCGTACTCAAGAGGACCTAACTGCAAAGCTAGAATTGTCTTGAAGAATTCAAATTTCTGCATTGTAGATCATGTGAAAATTCTTCACTTCAATAATTTTAAAAACACTATTTGGCAACTTGCGCATAGAATCCTTTTCTGATTATTTCAAGCAATATTTGATAGTACAGCAGTGGTGATCATCTGGGTAGAAGCTCCTAAAATCTGTCTAAAAATATTACATTGGAGACCAAGACCCTAAGTTTCTTGAAGAGAAACCTGCCATAATGTTTTGCAGAGATTTCCAACACTTCCTTTTCATGTCTTTCACTTTATATTTTGTAGTGCATTTGGGTAAACTTCCCAGATAAATCTTCTAGTTCATTAAGTTTTCTTTCAGTTGTATCTTGTTGGTTGTTTAAATCATTCATTGATTTAAAAAAATTTTTGGTAATCATTAAAAAAAAATTCGATTAAATTTTTTCTCCAAATCATCCTATTCTTTTTTAAAATGTCCTGCTTTTTTTTTTTTTTAAAAAAAAATATGGTTTTGATTTCTTCTGTTGTCTCTTTCTCCATTTTAAGCATATTTTGAAACAGTCTACTTCAGTTGGCTTCACTGCCTCTAGGCTGGCATGGGCAACACCTCTTGCTGTTTTATTTGATGACTCCTGCTATTGTTAGATTGTTTCTTTGTGCAGTTTGTAATTTGTGATTTTGAACTTCTCTTCAGTAAGGATATCCTCTGTTGGAATACTGTGCACCCTAAGAAGTGATGCTATGTACTCATGTTTGTTCAGTTGGTTTAGGACTAGTTTTTTTGTTTTTTGTTTTTAATTTCTAAGCTTGAGGATTCTACTATCATCCTTGAAGACTAGTATCGTGAAGTCTTTTGTTTTAATTTTTAAAGGGGAATTTTGTTTTTCCCACTAAGATCCTCAAGCCAAATCAAATATCCTTGTTACTTCCCCAGTGATTTTATCCCTTTCCTCTATCACTCAGGAGTCACTCTTTCATTTTCCTAGCTTTTTATAGGGATCTCAGGTCCTGCACCTAAATTCACATGTGCCAAGGTAATGTTCTTATCCCAAATAGGCATGTAGTCTGTGGCCTCTAGTAATAAGGCCTTCCTTGAGTCTAATGACCCCCTGAACACCTACTGAGTCACTTTACAAAGTTTTGTTTTTCATTTCTCCTTTGTTGCTGGCTCCCAGGAATTTCTCTTTCTTTTCTTTAAATTCATATGTATACTTTTATTATTATTTTGATTATATGTTATTTACTGTTTTTCTACTTTTATAGCCAGAGGGCCATGTTGTAGGAACTGGACTAAAAAAATAGTATAATATGCTGTTCAACCAGTTCCTTTATTTACTTTATTTATAAAGTCTGTCTACTCTTCCATTCTTTATTTTCCTTGTTTTGTCCCCATGCTTAGAAAAACATCATAATTTCAGATCCTGCCCTAAATAAAATCTATGCCTATATATAGGCCTTTATTTCTTCTCACCCACCAATTAGTCCCTATATGTACCTAGGCACCTACTGTATCATTTCTTTTACCCTATAATTTAAAACTGTATACATAAAATACTTATGGGTGAGAAGGCATAAATCCCTCTAGCTGAAAGAAATGCAATATGTGATTCAGGGAATTTGAGTGTGTCATTGAAAAATCCTGTTCTGTCGGGTAGCGGTGTGGTTTGGTATAAAGAGAAGTAATAGAAATATTCACAACAGAGCCCTAGGATATAAAAGTCCCTTTGTGTTTTTCATTACTGGGTCATTACTTGCCATTCTTTACAAAATAAACAGGAAGAATTGTTTCCAGGTTCTAAAGTTCAAGAGTTTGGGGACAAATTTGCAAAATACTTAAAAATAAAGGACCACAACTGAGGAACAAAAAACGAAAGATGGATATTTTCATACCAACAGAGATAGGATTATTATTTCTAAAAGCTGAAAGTATGTCTACACATTTTCATTAAAAAAACCTACAGTGAACTTCTGCAGCTTTACAATTTGTATAACCAAAAGGTGGCAGTGTTCCATTTGGTTTCCTCTGGAACCTCATTTTCTAGAGGTATAATTTTCAGATGTATTCTGTCTTTAATTTACACTTAAAACAAACATTAAGCAATATTACTCTTATCACATGTGCCAAAAGATAACTATGATTGAGAAGAAAAAAAATTTTTTTTGACAACAGGAACTTTAAAGGATTTATTGTATAGAATGCACTAACCTGAACAGCCAAAGAAACAACAAAAATAACCGGACATTTTTAAAATCAGCATATGGGTGATTCACATATAAGATATTCCATTTGTTATTCAATTATCTCTTTGGTCTACTCTGTCTTGAATATTAATTGATTCATTTTATAACACTATGCAAGCATAGGTTCATTTTCAGGTCTAACTAGTTAATGAGGAAAACAATTTGGCTTTTGTGTTCATAGCAGACAAAATATTTTCATCACTATGATTAAAATTTTTCTTCAACAAGCGAATAATAAATATTTAAGACCACTGATGAGTAGGTTGAAAATATATGCAAATATATTCTTAAGCTATTAATATTACAATGAAAGCAACTAAAATAAGTAATTGAAAACGATTTCAATCCCAAATCCTAAATCTGCTACAAAATCTTAAGTGAAAGCTTACATGAGGCAAAAACTCTTTTATGAGTGTATCCTGGCAAGAATTGACCTAACAGTCAATTATTATAAACAAAGTCCAGATTTCTTAATTAAAATACAAAATATTGGCTCTCCTTCTTAGACTGAAATAAGTTATGTCTTAAGGAGACTGCAATTACGGTGGCGCCTTCTATTGCCTCTGGTGGTCAGAGCCTGTCAGTATTTGCATAAAACCCTCTTTCTTAGAGGTTCGCAACAGTGCTGTGGATTGTTACTTCCTTAGCTAAAGCTTGGCATCAAAATTCTAAAACAGAAGTTGAGGAATCTTGTTTTGAGTTTGGTCCGAACACCAGAAAACTTTCATTTTTATTCTCATAAATGTGGGGAAAAAATAAACTCTTCCATTTATTATGTTTACATTTTTGGACTTGGGGATTTTATCTCTGTCCACCTACTATATATAAAAATTATAATTGGCTATATTTGGCAAATAATACTGACTAAAAATTAATGAACCATCCATAGTACTTTTCACTTTAAAATTACTTTCAAAGACAGCCTTTATGTACTTAAATGATAGCTGTTTTTAGTTGGTGAGCCAAAATTAGTTTTTATACCTGAATTTATCAAAATGAGTAAACATTGTTTTCAGTTATCTGTGTTAGTGGCAAAGTCTTTTTAAATGACTTTACTTATTCCTTTAAACCTCCTTTACCATCTAACCTAAGAAAAATTTCTAGGACAGAACAGGTTTGACTAGTTTTTATTTCATCTTTCTTCTGTGTCCTTTCTTGTCAATTGAAAGAATGCAAGTGACAATAAAATTGTCTCCAGTTGGTCAAGGAGAGGAAGAGGAGAGAAAGTCATGAACTGATTTTTTCACCTTGGACTTGTATTACGATTGGTTTTGTTCATGGAGTATTTCTCAAGGTATTTATACAATCTGAAAAAGTGAAACTGTCTTTTCAGCTAAAGAAAACTACCATTAAAAGCACCTATTTCTAGATTCCTTTATTATAGCTCATCTGCTGCCCTTGGCTAGTGATGGTAAAAGTCATATTGGCACAAGAAAACGTCCTTTAGGAGATTAGCATTTGGACCTTTTGTGTATTTAACTGTGGATGAATTTTGTTGTGCTGCATTATCAACGTGAAAATACTTTTGTGGACCAGTCACAATCATGGTCTACCTTCCATAGACTTTGATGCTGCATGAGTCAGGTAATTAGATGTGTAAATACTTATTGATTTGTTTAATGGTTGCTGTTGTTTAGCTACAGATATATGCTTAGTAAACATTTTTGAAACAGATGAATGAACATTCATTCTATTGGGTATTTATGTGCCAAATGCTGTGTGCAGGCATGCGGGGGTCGGGGAGGGGTGAAGGGTAGATCTAGTGAGACATCTGAAGAAAATCCTGTCCTCCAGGAATTGGTCACTAAGCAGTGAAATCTAATGGTAACTGACATTTATTATTTATTATGTGCCAGGTCCAGTGCTAAGTTTTTTTTACACTTATTAACTCATTTAATCCTTATAAAACCCTATGTGGGAGGAACTGCAATTAACCCCATTTTACAGATCAGGAAACTGAGGCAAAGCCTGGTTACACAGCTAGGAAATAGTGGAGCCAGGATTCAAATTCATTCTGGTTTCTGAGCCTAGGCTCTTAATCGCTGTTTTATCTTGCCTTTCCAATGATAACAAGACACAGATTAATTCTTTCCCAAAATGTGCTGGTTGCAGATTAGTCCTAGGGTGTGTTTTGCAAAACAGCAGTCAGCTCATTAAATTTGCTTGGAAAATACTGCATACTATAAGTTCTCTGCATCACCAGGGCCATTAAAATATCTTTGCTTATTCTGTTGCTAAATGCTTTGGATCACCGCTCTGTAAAGGTGTTAGAATTGTTCAGTACATCTCTCAAAGACGGCATTCTGAGTAATAAATGCAATGCCACTTTTTTTTAAGATGAAGTAACTGAAGCAGAGGTGTTAAGTGACCTTTCTCACCTGGAACAAAGTGGGCAGTACTGGGACAACTGCTTGAATCAATTCTGATCCGAAACCTAGTGCTCTAAATTGTGTAGAGCAAACTTCTCCTTTGTCTTTGCCCGTATGCTTTTGACAATCCTTTTTCCCAGTTCTTCGTCATGTGTGGCTTACTTGAGTCAAAGCTAAGCAAGCTAACTCTTCCCCTCTTTTCACTCACCAAGTTTCCATTAACACTAATGGAAAATCTCGGGGTAGATGTGCATTTTACATTTTCTTTCTTGTGCAGTGGAGGAGCAGTTAGCCAATCAAGGCTCTTTTTTTTTTTTTTTTTTTTTTGGCCACTGCACTGGGATACCCTAGGACCAGAATGGAGATGGGCTGATAAAACAGGGAGAGGATATCACCAAGGAGAGAGAGGCTTTGTGTCCTTTGAGCTGTTAGGAAATTGTATGTAAAGATAACCATAAAATTCCTGGCTTTGTCTACCTTTTTCTATTTGTAGACATCACAACCTTCTTTGGGAGAATGATCTTTTCATAGTAATTCTTAAGTGTTTTTCTCCCCATCCAGTGATTAAACAGTGGTACAAACATTGTCTCCAATTATCAGTGAGTATCAACCAATGGAAAAGCTTACACAAATTGAATTCTACTGGGCCACTTGCCCATGATGAGTTATGAAATACATCAACTTTTACAAAGCATTTATTCATGTATTCTCTCCTTTAATGGGCTCAATCTTATGCATGCTGAGGTCTTGTTTTTTTCTGATTTCACAGGTGAAGAAACTTAGATTCCAAAAAGTTACTCCTTCCTATTTATTCTCTAGTTGGATGATTCCAAAATGACTTTTCCAAGGTCATTCAGATAGTTAAGTGGCAAAACCAAGATATAAATCTAGTTTCCTGGCTGACATTCTCTGAGCACGTGTTAAGTGATAAAGTATAGTGGGTGCCTAGGAAAAGATTCAAGCATCCAGATGGCATTTGGATACTTGCAAAGAAAATTGTATATAGATTATAGTGCAGTATATATTATAGGGCAGTGAGTTTTAAGCTCATGCCTTGTAGTTATTGATTTTACCCTTCTAAGTGCTTCTGATTCCATGTGTATGAATAATTCAGTACTTCATTCTGGTTAGAGGGGTCATGCCAGCAAGTTCTCCTGGAATCAAGCATCCATTAACATCTATAGATTTAGGAGAGAAAAGCTCAGGGTAACTGAACTGCTCCAGCCTTCCAGGGAAATAACTTTTCCCACCTAGAAAGCACTTGAAAAGCTTAAGCAGTCCTGAATGCTGCATATAAACCACTCAGTTTAAGGGACCTTATCAGATTGGTCTTTATCTAATGAGCCTTTAACTGATTTAGAAAGCATGTTTGAAAATATATGTAAATGAGTCGTATACCTACATATGAGGAATTCCTGGATTACATTAGAAATTGTAGATGATTTGGCTTAACTTTCTTTTCCTTAAAATAATTGGAAGATAACATACAATTGATAAACATTATATCTAGAGAATTTTCTAGGAAAAGTATTAAAAGACATTTTAGAAGACAATATTAAATCATATTTATCATCATTATCATCATTATCATATCATTTATCAATCATCATCATTATCGTATCATTTATCAATATTAAATCATACTACATATATAATTAAGGTCTTCTATTAAAGAAATGTATCTCATGTCAGAATATAAAAACATTGAGAATAAGAAGTTAATGCTTTGGATTCAAAGATAATTATCCATTATGCTAGGTGTGGCCTGGCAGCAGGATATAATTTCAGTACCTATTTAGGTTATTTTCTTATATTTTCACTATAACACTGCATATCACATTCAAATTCAGAGTTATTATTGTTGCTATTTTTAATATATTAGCCAGAAATATTAAAAAGTTGTGAACGTTTCAAAAGTATTTGTATCTGCATCTGAAAACACTGATCTAGAGTTGGATTGATAGGTTACAATATTTTCTTCTATTTCTCCTGAAACAGCTTAAAAGCAAAATGAATTTATCCAATGGGAAGAATATTATTGTACTGCAATTTAGTGTTATCACTGCCTTGCTAATGAACATACAGTGATAGAAAATACAACCATTCTAGAAGGAAGAAAGAAGTGGAGATTAGGAAGGGGGAGGGTAGGATTACCCTGCAGGAAGAGAGAGGTGGTGAAAGGTGAGAGATAAAGGAAACAGTCACATACTTGAAAGAGAGTTCTAGATAAGGGAGCTAGGCAGGATAAGGCTTTTAAAAATGGAGACACCAAGATAAAGAGTTTATTGTAAAATGGAAGAACAAAAGATATCAAGAGAATGCAAGGGTGAAGAAGAGAAAATCAATAGCTCTTAAATATAAAAAGTACCTGGGAAATGAAGATGGAGAGAAGTCCCAGTGCCAGAGGGAACTTCAGAAATGCATGTGCAGCTCTGAGGAACTTGCGTGCATTCACACACGAGCACACACACACACACACACACACACACACACACACACACGACACACACAACCCTCCAACAACCAGGACAGTAGGAAATTTTCAGAAATGAACATACCCAGTATAGGCATGAAGGACACCTGCTATGTGAGTTAAGATGACTATTTTTTTAAATTGAATTTTAAAGAGTTATGTAATGGAGCAGCCCTTGCGATTCACCTTATGTTATAATCCAAGAAGGAACTGGAAATGAGAGCAAAGAAGACTGTGCGATAAACAGATGTCATTTTGAGGAATATATTCTTTCTGTGATGCAATAGCATTGTGTGTCTAAGAAATTGCATTTTAAGCCCAACATTCAAATACAGATATCTAAGGAAATTGTTCTAGAAACAACTAACCTCTAAATTTGGAAAGAGCGGGGGCTGTGTGTTTTATTCATTGCTATAGTAGGTGCTAAATAAGTTGTATTTAGTGTATAAATGGGTGCGAAAGGTTTTTTAGATGCAAGCATTTTGTATGTCTTTAAAAATTTAAACAACAGTTTATTGCATACCAGAGAATCTTAGCAGCAGTCAAGGAAAAATCAAAGGTCTTGTTCTAATTTGGAAACTCTATTGTGATACTGAAACAACCTCTTATGTGTGTAGTGGTTTGAATGTTGCCAAGACTACTTGTTAGGGGTTCTTAAATTTGGCTACTTATTAATCAGCATTAAAAAATATACTGATGTCTCCTTAAGAGTTATGATTTAATTGGTCTTCTGTGTGGTCCAGCCATTAGCTTTTGTGTGTGTGTGTGTGTGTGCTTTTTAAAATTAAGGCATAATTGACATACAACATTATATTAGCTTCAGATGTATAACGTGATTCAATATTTGTATATATTGCAAAATGATCAATATAAAAAGTCTAGTTTAGTAAGCTCTCCTCTCTTAGCAATGCCATTAGTATTTCTTAAAAGTTCTCCCTGATCCCCATTTATGATTGTAATGTGTAACCTGGTTTGAGAATTTATGTGTTAAAGGGATAGTGTTATATGCTTACAGCTTGAATGTTAATCATTAATGTCCATCCTCCTCATTATTAGTTATATTTCCTCAGCATATTTTGTCTTAGGGAACAGAGTTCATATCCTCTCATGTTGCAGAATAGGAATGGGTCTTGGGTGACATTTACACAATTTTTTTCTGTTGCTGTTGGACAGTTTTTGTGATATAATTGGGGCTAATTCATTAGACTCTAAATTTATCCTAAAGCTTTACCTTAAAATGTTTGATAAGGAGTGTATGAAATAGTGTCTATTTCCTATTAAAAAAAAGTAGAAAAATAGGGCTATTTAATTAAAGCATTATAGATAATACTAAGTATGCTATTGAGACACGTTTGTATTAGGTAAATAATTTAAAAATTTCCTTTGAATTGTCTCATTTTGAACATATCATGACTAGTGACATTTATAAATTGTATTTTCCACTGAGGACTAAATCACCGTTTGTGGGAATTATGGGGATACAATGGTAGTCATGTCTTTCATTGATCTGTAAGACTCCTACAAATTTTGAATTGGTTAGTATGTTGGCAGATACTTCTAGAGTCTTCCATTCGCTAAAGTGTGAAGGATGAAAAATGTGGGTTGAAAGACTTTGACTTTGGGACTCCCCAGCATGCTTTATCAAACGCCTCTTCCCACGCTTCAGGCATTTTCAGACTTCACTTCGTCCCAGTGTGTGTCTCAACTCTGTATATACCTGCTCGAGTCTTGGCAGATGTGGTGTTCATTGCTAATGTCTGTTAAACAAAAAGTGGTCACTTTCATGGCTTCTTGCCTTGTAATATGGGTCATAAAAACAGCACCAAAACCCAAAACTAAATTAAACAAATAAGCCATTACAAGTCAAAGGAATGAGATATTAATTGACAGGAACAGAAGTTGCTCTTTTGGGTCAAAGGCCACTTTAATTCAGTGGGGAGTCACCTCATCAGAGCTCCCTGTAATGATAGACCAAGGTATTTTGCAAGTGCTAATGTGACTCATTACATGATGTTTTTTTGACATTTGCACTCTGATTCACAGCTGTGGGATGAGGCCTGTAATAGACCGGTTTCCTCATGAAAGGAACCTTCCCTGGTGTAGGTGAGCCTACCTGTTAAGAGATACAGCAATTTGTAAACGAGTGTGTTTAATGAATCCTTGTAACTTATAATGTTTCCAGAGACTATTGCCCTTAAAAAAGTCCCTGGAATATTGTTCATCTTTGTTAAAAAATTGTCTCTTCAACAAATATTGATTGAGCTGCTAATATGTACTGTTTGACACTGATGAACAAAATAAACTCAGCCCCTACTTTTATGCTGCTTGCATTCTAGCTAAACTCTCAAGGAAAAAGTAGAAATATCTCTTGATTAACAACCACATTTAAACAATAATTTTATGCCCTTAAATCAACTGAAACTGTAATATATGTTTGTAAACTCTGTGAGGGCAAGTATCTTGTTTGATTTCTTTGTATATGTAAAGCATATAGCACATAGTAGTCACACATAGGCATTCAATAAATGCTTGTTGAATGAATAAATCATTCCAAATGCTGAGTTGTTGTGAATGAGTTTTTAAAATTATAAAGTGCTCTACAAATGAGATTATTCTTTCATGATTAACTATATAACTGCTTAATGGTCAACCTACCTAAATATTCTGTCAATTTGGATGATGGATAAAATATCTCCCCTAATCATTTGACTTACCAAATGTCTTGGGGTCAGTTAATTTGAGTCTATCTGTCAGATGAATCCTTAGAACAGTATTTTTCATTAACACCGTTTCCTTTTTAATGATAAATGTTGGTTCATTCTCACTTAAGTAACTGCTAGACTACCTACTCTAATGAAATAATATAAAACAATCTTAGGAACATGTAATAATACAAAGCATATTGACACATCCTCTGTTCACTTACAAGTATTACATGATGTCACCATTCATTAAAAAAAATAATACTAAATATTTTAAACGTTTTGGGTCACTATCTTTTATTTTTCATCTCCAAGGTTTCTTTAACAACTATTAACCGGACAGAAAGTGGAGGCTGGTATAGCCTCCACAATTACAATCCCTTTCAGGTTACTGCAGGCAAATCCAAGTCAGATGGTGGTGTTGTAACACCACTTTTTTCCTTCAGACCTTTCCTATGCACACCATATTCTCTGTTTGTATATGTGCTATGTTTGAGTGAACTGAGAGCAATTTCATATCACAGATTCTGCTCTGCTCTGCACTTGTGCATGTGTTCACCAAGAAGATTCTAGAAGATGGTGTCTCCCCTGGACTCTCCCATGGCTGTAGCCTCTTCAACCTCCTAAGCATTCTCACCCCTCACTTCCTCCAATGCAATCTAAGATAGCTTCTGCTTAAGAATTTTAAGATCCTATTCAGATGATTTTGAATTGTTTTCGAACTTAAAAGATAATTTAGAAGTGCAGACACCACTGACATTGGGTATCTGTCTTTCACTGCAGTCACATCTTTCAGTTAGGAATTTTTGTTTCAAGGAGAAACCAACATAACAACAACAACAAAACCCGGAGTGAAGTAGAAAGACCCACCCAGAACAGCACAGAATTACAAATGCTCCAACTTTCTTTTGAAGGGCTGGGGAAAATGGGATCAGTCTATCCGTTGTCAGTTTGCATATCCATGGACTAAATATGTCCAATTTTTGTGAGGGAAAGAGAAAAATGAACAGGAGGAATGGCAGTGGGGAAGGACTTCTTCCATACATTCGATTATCTGGTGTTTCCCACCAGAAGGCTTCTTATATTAGTATATACCTCAGGCAAATACTACGCCTGAGAGGTGGATTTTTACGAAGGCCCCTCTTCTTGGAATGTGCTTATCTTTAGGAACAATTCTTGTGATGCCCTGGATGTTTCTCCTGTCCCAACTTATTTCATACTGAATATAGTTCTTCAGTCTGTTCAGTGACTTATGCGACTTTTAAATACATGCTCTGAAATTTGGAACGTTTATACCTTGCCATTGCAGAATACTTAATCTTCTAAATTGCTCTCACATATTTACTTAGATACACAACAACCCGGCAATCCCAACGATGTGGTAAAACACCTTTACTTTTAATTAAAAATGAATCTGACTTTTCGTTTGGCGGTTAGCATTTCCCCTCTCTTCCTGGAAGGTTTTTTTTTCTTCTTTATTTTCTTTCTCTCTTTGCACATGTTGATCCTTTTGAAAAATGAATGTTTGCCAAATCTAGTCTGAGTTGGAAGGGAAGGTGGGGGGAGGGTGGATACGAGAAGTTCTGACCAAGAATGCTAGCAACTGATTTCCAGTCTAGAGGTAGGCTCTGTGCCTACCTCTGAAGCAATTAATTTACAATTACACTGATTGATATTATAAATCAGACTTTGGGAAAATGAGTTTGGGGGACTTGTGACACCTAGACTCATTTTTATTTTTATTTTTCTGTTGGATCTTAGGGAAAAAAGT
Organism: Stenella coeruleoalba; assembly: GCF_951394435.1. Classification (NCBI taxonomy): domain Eukaryota; kingdom Metazoa; phylum Chordata; class Mammalia; order Artiodactyla; family Delphinidae; genus Stenella; species Stenella coeruleoalba. The sequence continues at coordinate 44,227,530 of NC_137156.1, read as the reverse complement.
CAGCACGTGTGGAAGATAAGAATTGTTTCTTCCTCAAGGGTAACCAATTTTTACTTGTAACTCTGCTGTGCTCTAGAGACAGGAAGCGAATTCATAACCTTGATCATTGCTTCTAAAATGTAGAGAGAAAAACTGTAGTATCCTTTATCTGGGATATGTTTAATAAATGCAGAAGAGAAATGGAGAAATTTTTTTATCCCCAAGTAATTGATTTGGATCTGCACCAATGGCCAAAAAGTTCTTAGTTTGGTTTGTATATGAAATCAACAGTTTCAAAAATTTTAGTGGTTTCAATCATTTCTTACTGAAACGGTATTCTTTCACCTCCTTTCAAACTGCCCTACTGCTATTCAACGGATAGCGATGCTACAGACGTTCTCCATGTATGTCAGTATTTGGGTCTGCTACTGTGGTATCCTACCTGGCTATTAATAAAGTATTTTCAGTAGGGCAAATATTCAACAGTGTCATCAAGTTTGCAGTAAGTTTGCATAAGAAAAATTATGCAGACAATAAGATTCCACAAGCCCTTTTGGTATCTTGCCTTCACCAATAAATTGTAGATTTATGAGAAACATGGCTTTGCTTTAGACACTCAGAGGAAATATTTAAAAAGAAATTAAATAAGAAACCGGGTGCCTCTAGGTAGAGTAAAGGAAAAACATTAAAATTTCATAATAGTTTGAGAATTTGCTCGATAAATCTGCAACTGGTATCAGAATGCTATCCCAGACAATGAAAGTACTGTGAGCCCTAAGGTTAAGGGAGAGCTTGTAAGGAAAATTATAGCTGCACAAAAACGTTGTAGACTTCCAAATTTTAAAGGCATTAAACATTAAGGATAAACACCTACTTTGCTCATTTCCCCGGATTAAGTATGGTATTTTAGAAAGGTGTGCACTTTCCCCATTATACCCATCAGATTTTAAAAACACAAATTTCAGTCTGCATGTAGTCATGAAGAATATTTGACTTGTGTTTATTTGCATGGGTCAAGGCAAATCAAAGTACTGAGTACAACTTATGGGAAATATCTAATTTGTAAGTCAGTTTACATTTCAACTGAAATGACTTGAAAGTTGAGAATCATGACACCATATCTTAGGCTATTTTTATTTCAAATGCACCGAGTTAACAAGAGAAATATGAATACACTTTTCTGCTTAAAATTTTGATGTTTGAAGATCATTATACCTGGGCTATCTCATCACCATTATGGAATTATTATAACTACTGCTTTGGGAGCTAGAATATATTTTCTGGTGGTGAATTCTCTACTGTATTTTATTCTAAAGAGATCTGGCTGTCATTAACAACAAATTAACCTCAATTTATGACGCTTCCTTTTATTTTTCAAGAAGTAAGCTTTAATAACTTATAAAAACTAGAAATAATCTCAAATACAGAACGGAGACATCTCATGCTAATTCAGCCACAACCTGAGACTTAATATAGAAGTGTATTAAATGTGTACTATTAAAAGAAAGATCTGAAAGGGTCCTCTATAAAATTGGTGACCAAATTTCCAGTCTGCCGCTTGAAAACTGGCTTTTTCCCCCGCAGAACTTATATGCTCCATGCATCACTGTGCTGTGTCAGATGCGTGCCTATAAAATTGCGAAAATGAAGTCTTTTCTGGTAGCAAAGGGGTTAAGTTCTTTTTGCTTTACCAGTTTCAAATTACAATGAGAAGCCTCTTCTTTCCCAGCAGGGTTGTGCTTACATTACTCTTTAGATCTCCCTTGAAGAGGGCTGGTATATTTGTGTCTGCTGGAGGTGGAATTAACAGTAAGAAGGAGAAAGAGAGTGAAGGGACTTTCAGGAAGGTTTGCAAGTAAATTCAGGAAAACACATTGACTTGAATAGTACAACCTTGAGTCTTGTTTTACCCTAAGACGACACAAAAGATGTTAAAGTTATCACCAAGCTGCCGGACAAATATATATTCCAACACCAAGGTGCAGATCAGCATAGATCTGTGATTCAGAAGTCAGGATTTGTCTTGGAAAGAGCTCAAGGGTTGAGAAGAACTCAAGAGCAAGTGAAGATCACTTTGGGAACTACAGTTTATTAGAAGATCAACTTCCGTTCATTCAAATACCAAAGGCCTGATTATCATATATTGATATAGGAATGCATAGGTCATCTGATCAAATAATATTAGCCGTCTTCTGCTCTATCCATGCAGCAAAAACTCTTAACAACTGTGGATAACTGGAAATCTGAGTTTCAGCTTTCTTAGAAATAACTAATCTTGACATATTCCAATATATTAAAATTAGGGCAGGAAAATCAATGAGGATGTGTGTTCAGAAATGTCACTGTCATGAAGAATAGGTAAATTTGTTTTTCAGCTACTGGGGAAATATACCTCCTAAGAACTTAGATTTTTTTGTTTTTGTTTTTGGTAAGAGGACAAGAACGACTAAAAAATATCAACTTTTGCTTTTGGACAAAAATGCATCTGACTGTATTTTTATTTAGGGGTATTGTGGGTTTCCTCTGGAGCTGCTGGGTTCTAGTGGGTTCTGCGAAAGGAAGTTTGGGAGACAATCATGTTCACTCCAGTTTTATTTATAGACGACTACGGAACCACGAAAGACGGGAAATACAGAGGGAAATTCTTTCTATCTTGGGTTTGCCTCACAGACCCAGACCATTTTCACCTGGAAAACAAGCTTCCTCTGCACCTCTCTTTATGCTGGACCTGTACAACGCCATGGCCAGTGAGGAGAACCCCGAGGAGCCGGAGTACTCTGTGAGGGCATCCCTGGCAGCAGAGACCAGGGGAGCCAGGAAGGGCTCCCCAGCCTCTCCCAATGGGTACCCTCGCCGCATCCAGTTGTCTCGAACGACTCCCCTGACCACCCAGAGTCCTCCTCTAGCCAGCCTACATGATGCCAACTTTCTGAATGATGCTGACATGGTCATGAGCTTTGTCAATTTAGGTATGTTGTTCGTTTATTTGTTAATCTATGTTATTGCGAAGTGGACGTTTTCCTAATGGTAAAGTAGCTGCCTGGTAGGTGGTCATGTTTATATATAGTCATTTTCTATAACTCTCTTCTCCAGCTTCTGTTTCCTTTCTTTCATTGACATAAAATAAGATTTTGCCTTAGGCAACAAAGTCATATGTATATATATATATATATATTTAATATAAAAAGCTAAAATTAAACACATCGTTTGGGTAAATTTGGGTCTTTTCACATCTTGTTAAAATTTCAACTTCGCTTAAATGTATGAATAAACAGGCAATAGTTTAAAAAAAGGAGAATTTATGAGGATAGCTAAGTTATAGGCAAAATAATAGTCATAGTAATAATAATAATGATGATGATGATGCAAGTATTTACAGATGGAAAAGTAAAAGTGACATTCTGGACCATTTTTTGGTTAGTAATTTAAAAGGCATATAAGTGTAATTTATATGCCACTTAAGAACTCTCATTTTAGTGAGGAAACTACTGTGAAAATATTGATGTGAAATTAATTAAGTTTAAATAATATTGTAAAAGATTACTATCAAAGACTTTCAGGGATAGATTCTGAAATGCTGTGAAAAATATTTTGGAAAAGAAGTTTCAATCTAACATTTTTTGACTGTAATGATTAAAATATATTATACTTCTTTGATTTTTTTCAGAGGCAAGAGAAATGTAAAACATGCTATGATGCTTTACCTATACAGAACTTTCCTTGTCATTTAAGATAAAAAAATTTCAATTGAAAAATTCTTTAATTAACAGGATGGTTAGAGAATAATTTTAAAAATTATGTTTTAGTGCTGATACTGACGATACCTAGAAAATTGATATTGACAATATCACATGATAAGTTAGTGCCCAGTATTTCATCTTGCAATAATATTAAAGAGTCACCACTTTAAAATGGTTTTACAGGGGCTGTAATTTTCTTTAAATTTTTTAGTAGTGACTGAAGGTGAAAATTTACTATCTTCAAACATTCAAAAAAAACCACATAGAGTGTATTTATTTTTGAAGACAAAACTTAATCAATACATTTAATCAATTTTAATGTTATAACTTTTAAAACTTTATTTTAAAAGTGCAATCTACTTGGACTTAAAATTGACGTTTTATTACACACCTAATTTAAAACTTCCTCAAATAATATCTCAAAAAATATTCTTTGAAAAGTCAGATAGCAACAAATCTTAATAACACATGATGCTTTTATAATATGTGTTGCTTAATATGCCCTGATCATTTGCTCTGAGCAATCCTAGCAGGAAGGATAAGGTGCCTAATAAATCATATGTTTCACGTTACAGGAGACAAAGCTCTCATTATAAGTTTTAGTAAGTCATCATTGGTTGCCTTAATCGGGTGTCATGGGGGCCTTTTCTTCTACATGTAATTAACAGGTTCCTTTGGAACTTTCAAGCCATTAAAATATATCTTAATTCTAAATTAGTTTGCTTTTTCTTCATGAGTGGCATGCAAATGTGACTCATGGTATGTTTGAATTTGTAGCAATTTCTCAAGCTTATTCATTAATTTAAGTAAGTTTTAATATTTTCATAGAAAAAATGCAATTTAGCATGATTTACATATTCATAAAATAAATCACTGAAAAAATCAGTTCAGGTCATCTAAAATCTGACAGGAAAGAATGTGTTATGTTATGTACTTTATAAAACAATAGCTCAGTCATGAATCTTTTCTAATAATATATTAAAATTGAATACTTTGATCATTCACAAGAGAGTGTATTTGTTTTTTTCAGAAAGGAATGAAGTATGATTTTTGAACCCGTGCACCATTGATTTTTATAAATCTACATAGAATAAGAAAGCCAAAACCAATAATAAAGAGTTTTATTCAAGGACTTTTAGGACCATTTTTGTCATTAAAGAATACTTATATTTTTAAATCAGTAGACTTTTGATTATTTGTTTGGATTATAATAACAAAGCAGTTTATTAACTATACCATGAAATATAATTATTCATTTTACACTAGAGAAACAATACTGAATATAAGCTTCAGAAAATTTTTATTTATTTATATATTCTTATCATGCTTAACTTGCTGAGTAGTGATTTATCTTCAATAATAGACCGTATTGTTTTCTCCTCATTTAATAATTCCAAACGAAATGTCTCACATGAAATTACTGACAAATTGATTGTGATACTAAGTGAGTTTTTCCTAGTAGTCTCTAAGGAAAATTGACCCACAGTTTTATTTTATTATCTTTAGACCATGCCTTCTAATACGTCCAAAGCTTATAGTCAATCACTACTTAGTAAAAAGCTTTAACTTCTATATTTCTTCCATAATAAAATAGGTCAAAGTATACTTAGAAAAGGTAAGAGTGTAATATCATTATTAACGGTGCTAAGAATTTCAGTGCTTCTTACTGTAAAATTCATTAACCCATATTATCGTAAACTTTTTTCACTTTCTGTAAGACTCAAGAGGATTTTATTTTATTTTTTTAGTATCTTAAAAGATATGTATATAGTAGAGATTGAGGGCAAATGATCAAATTAGCAAGAGGCAAGGGATTTGTACTGAGGAAGTCACCTGATATTTAAAAATGTGAAAAGAATCTATTGACATTTCCCATAACAAGTTGAATTATATAAAATGGATCTAGTAGCATCCTTGTTATTAATGCCTGCTGTGTCATTTTCAAGTCAAATAATGGATTTTCTACAATTATCTTGTCATTCAGAAAGACATTTTTTCCAACATAAGTTTTGCTCACCAAGAACAATTAAATTTAATTCAAACTCTGAATCATAATTTAAAAAAATCTATTTTTTAAAATTTCAGATGAGATTAGTTTTATGTTCATAAGCATAAAATAGAGTAGAATTTACTAGAAGAAAAAATAAAATGTGAATAAATGGCCTCAAGGCCAATGTAAACAACTAAATATGAAACCAAACACATTATTCTGACCTTTAAATTATTTTAGTATTTGTTCACTTTGAAGAAACAAATATTAATTATTAATTGTGTGAAGAGAAACTTTCCACCTTATTTTATTCATTATTCTTAGGCCAACTTTTGTCAGTCTCATAGTCTATAACTTTTACAGATTGACTTCTCTGCTTTCTCTCTAAAACTAATGAATATCAGTGGAATTTTGCTTAGTCAATTCCACACTATTTAGTTAGTAACAAAAATATCTTTCTGGTAAATTTTTTCTTTTTCAAAAATGTTAAGGGTTAGTTTATATATCAAATACCTTTGCAAATTAAAAGAATGATTAGGTAAGTTGCTTGCAACATTTAAGCGTATCTCTAGTTTACATAAACAAGTAGTGTATTTCTAAGATCTTTTAGTTAGAAACCAATTTGATTACTTGGTGATCATAAAATTAAAATGACATAACATTGTAGATGTTTTAGAGGAAATTACAAAAATCAGTCAACATAGGAAATTCACTTTTGTATTATTCTTTGTCAACATGTATTTCCCTGATAAAGAACTCCGGGTTTATTAATGGGCTTTGATCAGTTGGTTTGGAGTCAAATACTCAGATACAGTTCAAGAATGTATATTCATTCTCAAGCATAGAAGTATAAAAATGTGATGCTTACATTTTTTCATGTTTCATGACAACATATTTAACATGTTAAGGTATGAAATAGAAAAAAATGCTTAAACCCTTCTCCCCTATTTCCCGAAATCATTAAACTCCCTTGGTATTGGAAGAAAAAAAAATGCTTATGCCCTCAGTTGACAGCTTTGAAAGACATCTTTGATATTTATTGTTGGTTTTGGCTGACTCAAGTGCCCAGTGGAGAGGAATTTATACACAGATCTACCTAAAGATGCCTATCTATGTAGTCTCTCCAACAGGGTTATTAACACTTGTGTAACGTAAACACACCTATAAACACACACACAAATTTTTTTTTTGAGGAAAGGGGGATGGGATGGAAGGAAAGATGATCTAAAACCATTATAGTACATATTCATGGATTATGCCTGGAATCACAAATGGTAATACTGGGTAAAACAATCATTCTTTACAACTTTTCACTTTTGAAGAGAAAAGAAGTCACTGAGGGTGGAGACCTTTTTCTCTCTTCTTCATCAACTCTTGGCATTCATGAACGCACCCCAGGGGGATTCTCGTTCTTCTCTAAAGCTATGTCCTTGCTGATTGATGGGCATGACTGCAGAGATAGTTATAATCATAGTTTAAATAGAAGTTTTTTGCACGTTTGAACGGTCACTCACAAATCGCTAGTTTTAGAAGTTTAATCAGAAGTCATGGCCGGAGAGAAGAAGGTATGATAACACCTGTAGAAGGGCTTGGGGCTGCTCACCCACCATCTCCAGCTCCTTCCCTTTCATTCTTCCATTTTTGCAATATCACCTCTCTCTCTCCTCCCCACCTCCTGCCCCTCCCATTTGTTGGCCTTTCCTCTGTAGTTCTAGGGCCTCTCCAGCTTCAGGCTTTCTTGGCATCCCTCTCCTGACTGCCCCCACCCTTCCTGGGGTCTGCCTTTGGTCCTTGTTTCTTCATGGCTAAAGGCTTAGATGAGCTGAAAATCAATTCGTCACAGCTCCATCATTGAGGTACAGTCTCCTGTTTTCTCTCTGTTGAGAAGGAAAAGGTTATGATGGGCCCATTGCAGCCTCCACCCATCAGGAGAAAAGCTCCCCAGGGCATCAGAACCTCTCTGGCTGTTGCATCCCCTTTAACTGTTTCTCTACCATGCCTTTCATCTTCGCCTCCTCACCTCTCCCCCAGGATCCCATGGACTGAATTTAATTGTTTTTGCCATTCTTATTTTATAACAGTATTAAAATTTAAAAGGGGAAATTCAAGGGCAAGTTAAAAAAAAAAGGGAAAAACGCACCACTGAACAAAAATAACGCTAATCAAAAATGCGATCCATTTTTGGTTTATAAAACCCATTGGCTAATAGAATTTTTATGGAATACTCGTGGCACGTCTGTAAAGAAATGAGGATTTCCTTTGTTAAGTTGAAGAGAGATGTTGAGAGGGCATAAAGAGATCAAGAGTAATGGTTGGAGACAGAGAACAATGAGGATGAGATGGAGAGAGTAAAAGTATTTTTTAAAGCCCTGGAAAGGAGGAAAATGAATGCAATGAGTGTTAGGGGCCGTCTCTGGGCCTCGCAGGTGGAGGCTGTGGGGAAACCCTCTGTCTACCTCATCCTGACACTGCTGCTAGTACCACATTCCCAGCCACATCGGCTCCAGGGGGAAATCCTTTCATCCTTCCGGACTGAAACACCGAAGCGGGGCAAAGAGAGGGGGCGCTCTCAAGTATGTGTGTACAAGGAGCACACAGACGGGCTACTCACATTTACAGTCATAAATAACGTAGTAACTCAGCTTGAAAAAAACATAGGTTAAAGGAAGAGGCTTCCCTGATGCAGAGAGGGGCTGAGATCAGAGGAGCCACTGAAAGGCTGGGAGGGAAACAATGCATCCCTTGTTCTAGGGAATATTTATGAGTGCTTCTTTGCACCTTCAGTTCATATTTTATTGGCTGGGCTGTGGGGTTTCCCCATTTGCTCATCTCTTAAAATAATACCCTTGGCTAAGATATCCTTTAAAATACACCAGTCAGTCCTGACAACTGGCTCATTTATTTGGGGGGAGAAGGAAGCTGTTGTGATGTTGATGTCTAACGGGAATGTTTAAGATCCAGTCATGGAGCTTAAAATTATGACAGTGTGATAAAAATCATAGTGGGAGTATTCACCTGCCTTTTTTGGAGATGTTTACAAGAATCTACTCAACTAAGTAGTAACCCCAGGTTTGTACGAGTCTTATCTAAACGGCTGTGATAAAATGATAATCTAATAAGGTAGAAACAAAATCTGTTAAAGTGTACAATGTTTAAAATGAGCAAAAAATGTCATTTGTAGATTTGCAAGAAGGTTCTTTAGTGGTTTTGGGAGAAAGGGAAATAACAACAAATCTTCATAACCAAAGAAAGTACATATCTACACTTGGAAGGCAGTGAATTACATACACATTATACAAAACATAGAAACCCAGACCTTGTGTAATGTTAAATTGTTTGATTGGTATAGAAATGAAACAAAGGTTTAATTATTTAATAATTATTTTATAATTTCTAAGATGATGAAGATCCTTGCCTTTACGATGATGTGTCCTTTCATTTTACTTTTCATAAACAATGGAGTCTTGGGGCTTGCCTTACAAAAACAACCCTGCATTTTAGAAATAAATACATCTAATTATATTATCTCTTACATATTGTGTTTATTTAACTTCTTTCTGGAAGTAAATAACAATTTTATTGTTCTTGTGGTTTAACAGCTTTCCTTAAGTTGTTTGCAATAAAGAAAATAGTTTAAAGAGGTTAGATGCAAATCTCACTTAGATTTTATGCAGGCCTATGAAACATGTCAACATCAAAAGATTTATTAACATTTACAGACCCCTTCAGCTATGCTGTCCTGATATGAGAAATTCAATATTATTTGTTGCACACAGATTTCCTGTCCTCAGTGAAACTTTGCTAGTAGCCTTCCTATAGAGGGAGAGGCAGTCTATTTTCAGAATTCTGAGTCCATGGCATATTACTGCTCAAACGGCTTTAAGATTTAATTATAAATGAAACCTAATTGCAGAGTAGCATAGAAGAAGCCAGCATGCCTGCATTAGGATCCCATAGTCTACACTTCCTTGCAGGGTGACCTTGGGCAAGTTACATCTCACTGTGCCTTTCATTCCTTGCCTAAGAAGTGCTGCTGATAATAATACCACCTTCCTCCTTGGGTACTGAGAGGATTAAATGAGTTAATCACATACAATTTTAAGAAGAGTATTTGGAACCTAGTGAGACCTCTCGAAATGGCCGTTATTGTTACTGGAATTTCATTTGTAGCCAACATCTGTACCACATTTGCAGGAGCAGCTAAGTAATTCGCGGAGCCCAGTGTAAAATGGAAACATGGGGCCACTTGTTTAAGAGTTATCAAGAATTCCAAGATGGTGGCAGCAGGGTATTAGACCCGATGCGGGACCCTCTTGAGTACATATTTGATGACATGTTACACTAGCAGGAATCAAGCCCTATTCATCCTTTTCTTATCCCCAGTGGAAAGAGACAACATGCACAAAGTGCATCATTTGAGGAGAGTTTAATTAATGTTATAATATTTCTAATGTTGTAGGTGGGGTTTTCTGGAAAAACTGGAGATAATGCAGAATGTGGAAAAGCAGGGGAGCCTTCTTTCATGACTCCTAGGATGGAACGGGAGCAGAAACAGTTACCAGAAAGCTTAGAGGAGGACTGTAGAGGGAAGGCACCCTGACGGGAACAGTGGCCTTTGTGAGAACGAAGCCAGGCAACCAACCCCTATGGACTCAGCAGGGAGGGAAGTCAAGCAGTAAATACCCAGACCTTACTTTTCTGCTGCCTTTCCCATTGGCTGATCTTCACTGAAAGCCAAGGGCCGTGGAGCCCATTGGATCAGCTCCTGAAAAGTCAGCCTCTCCATGTAGAGAGCTGAGCAGAGAAACAGGGAGAGTGTATATTGAGACACCAACTGAAGATATTGGGGACAACTGGATAAATGCATTTGAATGTTTAGTCAACAGGAGTTCTAGAATCACTTCAATTTCAGTGCAAGTTACTGATAGGTATGTTAATCCTTGTCCTGGTCAATTTATTGCAAAATTTAAGAGATAATCATAATATGGTGTGAGAACTAATTATGTCACAAGTTGGTGAAGTGGCAAAAACAGGCATGGCATGCTGAAAAAAAATTCTTAAATTGTATCTGGATCAGTAATTTCACATGATATATTAAAACTGTTTTAGAGGAAACTGAAACTAGAAACAAAAGCCATAATACAAACAGCAGACTACCATTGCCAATCACAAAACTCAGTAAAGAAAGCGCTAGAATATATGCAGACTCATAGGGCAAATATAAAGGGCAATATGTGTTTTCAATCTCTAGGCCTGTTGATTCTCAATTCTATGTCATTCTTCCTGAAACGACCCGTGACTGTGTGTTAAAGTTTTGTGAATTCTGAGTGGAACCATATAAAATTCTCCACAGTGCATGTTGCAGGTAAAATTCATTTCAGGAGGAGGCAAATTCGGATGATTGTCTTTCTTCTTTGTTACCTTTCCTCTCCCCTAGCAGAGTTCCTGTGACTCACAGATGCGGAATTTCATGGGGGAGCAGGTGTGTCTGCTGTTTAGTTCTCATAAATAACCAACCTCTAAGCCTCGAGGCCAGAGCCATTCCCCTACCCTTTAATCCCAGAGGAGCTTTGAGTAGAACAGCTTCTTTCCAGTATAAACTGTTCCCCTTCAAAGCTTTGAAGGATGGAAATTTTAACCTGCTTTTACTTCTATAATTATCAAAAGCAGAGGAAGGGTGAGTTCGACTTGGAAATTATGTAGGCTCCTCTGCAAATAACTTTGATGCAGACATTGAAGACTCATTTAGTGAGGAAGAGGTGAAGGTCATCAATTCTATAAGGCTTATGGTTAATATTTTGTAGATGTTTTCTTTGCTCAGAGTGAGGAGGGGTTATTTGGTTCTCTAACCCTCTCAGGAGGGTTTAAGTGTAAGCGTTTTGGAGTCACACTGTTTCGAAAATCAGCTTTGCATTAACACCTGCATATCTTTGAAGAAACTAGTTCACTTCGTGGGACTATTCCCTCAACTGTAAAGTGGAGATCATAATGCAGAATTGTAGTTAGGACTTAATAAGGCAAGGGTATAAGTCTTTGAGCCGACATGAGCAAAGGATGCAATTAACGATCCCTATTGCTACTATAATTCCTTCTACTAGAGGGATATCCATGCTGTTCTAATGTTTCAGTTGGTGTTCTACGCCCAGTCCACCAGACATTGTCAGATAATTTTCTATCTGAAACTGTGGAACATTATGCACATGACTTTTGCTCTATCCAAAAGAAAATGAACTTGAATTTCAGGGACTCTGTCTTCAAATTGGTCAGTTGATGGGCTCTGCTCCCTCCTTGGGGTGTCCAAGGAAAGGTCAGTTCATGACTGAGCCTTTGGGTAACTGTGGGGCTTCCCTGTGATCACCTGAAGGCAACACTTTCTGTGAGTTGCTGCTGAAAGGTGCTTTTCAGTTACTTTTGGTCCCTTTCCTAGAACGAACCCAACATTCTACTTTAGTTCCAGATATTACTTGCTTGTTATGGAGAAGGGGAAACTGATGGCAGGCCAAAGTGATAATATAGAATTAGAAAACATGTGGTGGTGAAGGCTGGGCATTCTCTAAAAGACCCTTTTGAAAGACAGGAAGAAAAAATCTTGAGTTCGAAAGCTTATTTTCAGAAGCCAACTTGTGTTTTTCTTTAGTTTTAATTTTGTAAAAAGTTGATTCATGATGAAAATATTGGTGAATAAACTCCTGAACTCTAAAAGAGGAAAGCCACTCTGTTCAAATAATCATTCAATCCTGGCACTTTTAGTGTTGTCTGTTAATCAGATCATGTTTGAATTTATGATTTTCTAATTTGTAGCTGTTCTCATTACTATTTGTATTATTATTATCATTTTGTTTCTATTTCAAACAATTCAGCCTTAAGCATTTTGACTTTCCTAGACTATTTCTTTGGGTGTTTCTTTTGTTTTTCAGATGACAGTCAGATCCTTTTATTAATTTTCCTGAATTGCTTCTTGTTATAATATTTTAAAGCAGGATGGGAATTTATGAGTTTTATCCAAAAAGTCACACAAAAGGCCATGCATGAACTGTGGACCTCTGTTGATTACAGTATCCATATTATAAAGTCATCACATAGACTTATGATATTTCCTAATATGTTGAGTGGGAAAATATGGATTTATTGTTTTTTCATTATTTGATAACATGCTAAAGATAAGTCATTACGATGCTCTTTGCTAAAGTTTTCATTGTGGTGAGTGAAGTTCTTAAACTAAAATATGGATTCCAAAATTTATTGACATGTTCAAATCAACAATTAGGATTTTTTTGTTCCATACTGCCATATCAAAAACAGTTAGCATTTTACAGTTATTTACTTGGAGGGAGAATTTATCAGAATTAAGCAAGCTGTTTATCATTGTTTTTTTTGTGTGTGTATGTGGTACATTTAAAGTATATGACATTGTCATATACTTTAATAGTTTATAATTATTATAATTTTAAATGATAATAATTTTAAATGATAGTATAGTTGTAGCAACAATGACAACAATTAAGTATAATTCCTGTGCTGGGAACTGGACTAAGTGATTTACACACATTATTTTAGTTAATCTGTGTCTCAGTTTTATGGGTAAATATTTTTCTGTTCCCATTTATTGGTGTGAAAATTGAGACTCATCAGAGGTTAAATAACTAACAAAGGTCACCAACCTGGTAAATGGCAGAATCAGTACTAGGACCAGGATCTGTCTGACTATACTTTTTTTTGTTCTTTGTCACTACTCTTTAGCTTAGGTAACCTACTTTTGAAATATATAGACAGCAGTGCAACTTCTAACAACAATAATCATCGTTTTCACTTTTCTACATCACTTTAGCATACAGCACTCAGGGAAGTGGATATGACCCCACAATACACATCTGTGAGCACTGGAGATCTGACAGGTCATTCATTCAGTCATTGGGCAAATGGAACTGACTACCTACTATTGGGTCAGGCACTGTGGAAAGACTCTGCCTGTCCCACTGCCAAGATCACAGGGCAAGAGGAACCAGGTCCAGGCCCAGAGTTCTTGATTCTTGTGCCAGGATTCTTTTGCTCAGTGTCACCAACTTTCAAGAAATCACACAAAAATTCCAGCACCAAGTAAAAAGAAAAGCACTAACAAACATTATCTAAAAGAATGTGTTGCTTTGTTGTTGAAATAACCAGGCAGAATTAATCTCTTGTGTGCAGAGAAAATAGTTTTCAAACCTAAATTACTTTAAAGACAATTAAAAAAAAAGAGTTTCTTACCAGCAAACAGAACCTAAGGAAGCCTGTTAGTCCAAAAAGCATAAGGCAGAGGTAGAACCAATCTTCAGCAAAGCTTAGGGACTCTGAAACCTGCTGTGTAGCGGGTAGAACTTTACCAATAGGAGATATTTCCCCTAAAATCACTAGGTGATTTTAGGGGAAATATCTCAAAAGAAGGTTCACATTTTACACTGCATGCTTACTGCATGTTCCAGACCTAAGTGTGGCTTAAACATTCATTATTTATTTGTGCTGTACTTAGGAAATAGGGGTAAAGGTCATACAATTTTTCAACTTTAAGTTATTTGATCTGTCTAAATTTTGACCCCAGACCCTAACTTACTTCTTAATTTGTGTGCTAACAAGCTTGTGTTCAGTGTCTCCTTTGTCACTGTAGACACTGCACATGATGTGGATTCAGGATATAATGAGTCATTGAAGACACATTTTATCATGTAGGGAATAACAGAGAATTCCAAGAATTGGTATACAGACCTCTTGGATACATGTCTTTGAATCTACTCAGGATCCTGAGCATTAGACCATTATTACTTCAACTTGATTGTTGAGAAACATTGACAAATATTTTACCACTGTTTTACTCTTTACCAACAATCTGCTGTGACAATGAAATGAACTTATACAGCAAAATGTGGATCTAAGTCTCCTGGGGCACCATGCCCCTGACTGGTGTTTACCTGTGAGTTCATATCAACAAACACCAGATCATCAAAATGAAATGATAAAAGAAGCCCTTAAGATTTATAATGATTTCTGCTCTACTGAAATTCACTGTCTTCCACAGCTAACACTTATTTGGTGCTTATAAATTACCAGACAGAGTGCTAATAGCATTTCAAGTGCTAACATTTAATTCCCACAAAATTACCCTATTTTACAGATGAGGAAACTGAGATCCAGAGATGTTAAGGCATTGGTCCGAAGTACTACATCTTGTAAGAGGAGGAACTGGATTCAGAATCTAAGCTGCTCCCTGCTGTACTGTGTTGCCTTTGTAGATGCTGTTGGGAAGACTGTTGGTTGGGACATGGTTTGAATTCTATCAAGTTCTACATATTTTTCCAACACTTCCCATATTGGATTTGGAATATTTTTACTTCATTAGTAATGCTTTACGTTTTAGGGGAAAAAAATTTCTAGTGATGAACTTACCAAGAGTGTTATCTCTGGAGTTGGGCTCCTCCAGGCCTTCTTCTGAACTGGGATGTTTTGGCCTTCTGAAGGAGGCAAATCCTCATAATACTCACAAGGCAGAGGGAGGCAAGAATTTTGAAGACACCAGTGATACTGACCTTTGTGCCATGCAACCAGCTGGCCAGTAATGAGGAATGGAAAGGGGATTTGTGTTGATTCCCACCTTCCAAAGACAGACTTGGGATGAACAGGAGTAATGTTTGGAAAACTAGAAAAGAGGTAGAATTTCAAAGTTGCAAACAGTAACAGGCCTCAAAAACAATGGTTGGAGGTTGGAATAAAAAATCGTGAGTTCATTTGGTTGCTGGAAAACTATCAAAGTGCTGGCCAGTGTAGGAGGACACATAACAGGGCTGCCCTGCACCTAAGGATGAGTGCCTTGTCACAGCTTTTCTGACCCAATCCTGGACTGGTCAGTGAATGTCATGAGATACCTACTAGACTAGAAGTTTGGGCTACAGGACCATCTACCTACAAGTGAGGAAATTCCTGCTGCTGCAGATGGGAACTCTGGCAGCTAGCCTCTGCTCCATCCTGCTAGTTGTGGCTGAAGTCTCCTCTGTATGCTATATAACTGAACACTCCACACTGAATGCATATCTCTTGATCTGTAGCAGCTACAGCCCTAATCTCTTGCACGTGTAAAGTGAGTGCCTTTCACATAACTCACTCATTGCCCCTATATCACACCAAAGTTAAATCTATTATTTCTGCTTCTTATGTATTTTATAAATTATAAGCTAAGACCTGGGGATAATTAATTTTTTTTCCAAGAGAAAGTATTTCTGGGATGAAGTGTTTGAGGGCAGCTGCCCTCAGTTTCAGCTGCCCTCAGCCTCAATACCAAGCCAAGAAATCAAAAAAGGGCTTGTAAAAAGCAGGGATGATTGTTCATGTATCAACTCTTAGCAAAATGCCTGAGGTCTAATTTCTGCTTTGAAAAGCAAGTCAAGCGGTATCTGCAGAGTAACGATGAGCATCTAAGATGGCACCTGTTTCTTTTTAAAAATTCTGTTTTATTTCTCTCTCTTCCTCCCTTTACCTAACTGTTCCTACCCAATCAACCCATGGCCTGATTGTAAAGTAAGGGGAAGTGTGAACAATCTCAATATCTGACTTCTAAATATTTAGACTGAGATGTACTTAGAAGGTCAGAAGATAAAATTATTGTTTATGAATGGATCAAAAATCATTTTTAATTTCACTAACTTCATTGACATATAATAACTCAAGCCCATGCTGAATCATGATTGTTTAAATTTCTTGGGCACTTTCAATCACTGACTCTTTTTAATCAGAATTCTTAGTATTTGTAAGGTGATTTCACTGAAAGCATTTCAAGTCCTTCTAGGGAGTGAATCTGAAATTTTATAGTCAAATAAATTTGAAGGATGCTGAGAAACAGTAATTAAATAGAGTTTGATATTTCCAAGAGGAGACTTCTCAGTATCTTTATTATGCTAACGGGCATGGTGAATCTCTGCAAAGAGGATGTGGGTTATAGGGTTTCCTGTGCACATTGAACTCTGGAACTCTTCTGACAGAGCACCATGGGTACTTGGGATTACAGGGAACTCACTCTGACAAAAGCTCTTCCACGTGGAAATCCTGTTATATAAAAGCCATTTTGGAAATACGGCAAGCAGAGCATTATGATAAGCTAATTTGCTGACACCATGGCCACTTTATTTCCAAAATTAAGCAGGAAATAAAGACTTAGACGTAGAGAATGGACTTGAGGACATGGAGGGGAAGGGGAAGCTTGGACAAAGTGAGAGAGTAGCATTGACATATATACACTACCAAATGTAGAATGGATGGCTAGTGGGAAGCTGCTGCATAGCACAGGGAGATCAGCATGATGCTTTGTGAGGACCTAGAGGGGTGGGATAGGGAGGGTGGGAGGGAGGCTCAAGAGGGAGGGGATATGGGGATATATGTATATATATAGCTGATTCACTTTGTTATACAACAGAAACTAACACAACATTGTAAAGCAATTATACTCCAATAAAGATATTTAAAAAAAAAGAAATTAAAAAAAGAAAAAAATCCATGACATTAAGAAAAACTAAAGAGGAACAGTTGAAATTATTTTTGATAATATATTTTCTTTAATCCAATATATCCAAATGTTACTGTTTCAATATGTACTCAATATAAAAAAGTTAATGAGATATTAAAAAAAAGAAGGAAAAAGTTTAAATTCTATTATCTAGAATGACCATTGTTTATATTTTTATATATTTCTTTCCATACTTTTCAAACATACATTTTTCATAGAGTTGAGCAATGTTTATGCAATGTTGTACCCTTAGTTTATTCTTGATTTTTTAGTATATGACTTTTCTCATTTCTTTGCATGCTCTTTATGGGCATACTTTTAACGACAGTAATATTTCAGCTGAAAAATTCATTTGTGTAAACATTCTTTTATAGTTGGGCATGTAATTTTTCCAGTTTTTACTATTATATATTCCATTGCAATGGATATCTCTCTCTCTATAAGTGTTCATAAACATTTTTCACAATTTCTGATCATTTTTTCTTAGAGTCTGTTCTTAAAAAGTGAATTATTAGAAAAAAAGGTATAACTGTCTTTTAAATCTCCTGAAAAATATTACTAAATTTTTTTTCAGTAAACTTCTTTCAATTACTCTTTGCACCAACAGTAAATACTAGAACTATTTTATCATACTGAAACCTAAATTAAATCTAATATATTTACATTCTTGATAATCTTAAACATCTTTTTTTGAATTTGTATTTCTTCTAAGATCGATTCTTTTATATATCTATTGGCCATTTATATCGTCTCTTTGGGGAGTCCTATTTTGATATTTTTGTTCATTTTTCTAGTTACTTTATCTCATTGTTGCTTATGCCTAGAAATTCCTCCTGTGCTTAGGTATTTAATAATTATTCACTTCTAATTTTTAAAATTTTTATGCTTTGATTTCTCGCTTTCCACCTCACTTTCATGGGAAAACACTCCGTTATTTAAGAGTTTGGAAAATATTCCATCCACATCCCACTCTAGAAATAACTGCTCAAAGGTGCAATGTAGCTGATTCCTGGAATAGAAATCAAGAAGAATGGGGAATTCATAGTCTTCAAGGAACCACAGTTTGAGAATTAAAATCAGCTGAACAAATAAATTTGGTCTAAATAACCTTACACCCAAATAATCTCCTGTAATTTAATTATAAAACATGCATTTACAGATGATCTAAGAACAGAGCTGGCAGAGGGGTATAAGTATCTCATTGATTATAGTACTTAAAGGTGGCATTTGAGGATTGGAGAGAAAGAGCACTAAGTAAATATGCACATTATTTTTAAATTGATTAGCCATTGCCTGCATTTACCCACAAAAAACATACTTTCTAGTTTAGTATCAAGTTTGTTTATTGAGTCTAAATCTCTTTCACAGAATCCCGAGATGGTTTGGAATTACTTTTGCCATCAGCCCTTGTTTAAGTGATCACAATGATGTGGAATACTCATGACCCACTTCCAGCACCTTGACCTCTTTAGTACCTTCTTGGCTGATAGCTACATCTGAGATTTAGGAAGAGTGCCAGAATATGCCTGCACTTTTGTTTTGGCTAAATCTGGTCTTTAAATCATGATTTTTCATTACATGTGTTCATCATCTTATCAATATCTCTTAGCCCTGAAAAGTTCAATACTGTATCATAGTGTATAGTTTTAAAAAAAGACATTTAAGCAACAGTTAGAAATCCAAATATTAGTACGATGGTGTCCTAACTGCTAAAATAACTCAGCTAAAGTGACAATCAAATAATTAGATAAATTCTGAATCAAGGAATAAAGTATATCACAGATATACAAGCAGAAGAAATTAAGGGTCAGAATTTTATATCAGCAAGTCTAAGGTCCAAGAAAAAATGAATGACATCGAACAGAGCAAGTCACTATGATCATGGACTATATAAAACAACAAAACCCCAGCATTGCCAAATCTTTATATGGGAAGTAATAAATCAAAATGCACAAAACAAAAATTGTTAAAAGTGGAAGTAAAAATTGATAAAAACAAATTTGTAGTATGAAATCCTACCATACAATTAAAACTGTATGATAGAATACACACACACACACCCCACACACAAATATAAAACAAAAATGTACCTGACTAATACAATTAATGAAGTTAAATTAATTGACATATCTCAAGGATTGTACTTTGAAATATTTTGACATGTATCAAATTGTGTAGAGTATATACTTTTTCTGAGATTCCATGGACTGTTTACATAAATCACTAATTGGATGATACATAAATCCAAAATATTATAAAAGTTATGGAAAGCCGATAGGCACATAAAACCATGTTCAACGTCATCAGTCATTAGGGAAATGCTATTTAAAAGCACAGTAAGATGGCACTACACATCATAAAAATAGCTAAAAAGGAAAAAACAAAACAACAAAACCTCCCAGTACAAGTGCTGGTAAAGATATGGAGCTCTCATAAATTGCTGGTAGGAACACAAAATGACATAGCCACTTTGAAAAAAATCTTGGCAGTTTCTTATAATATTATACATACACTATCCATCGTGACCCCGATATTTCACTTCTAGGTATTTACTATAGAGAAATGAAATCCTAGGTTCACATAAAAACCTGTGCATAAATGTTTACAGAGGCTCTCTTCATAATTGCCCCAAAGTGCAAAGAACTTAAATGTCCTTCAGTGGCTGAATGGTTAAACAGGCGGTGGCACATCCATTCAATGGAATTCTCAACAATAAAAAGGAAAGAACTATTGATACATGTTAAGATATAGATGAATTTAAATTACATTTTTCTAAGTGAAAAACCACCAGACCCATATTGTATGGTTTTATTTATATGAAGTTCTAGGAAAAGCAAAACTATAGAGATAGGGAACAGATGAGTGTTTGCCAGGGAGTAAAGATAGACAAGAGTTTGATTAGAGAGAAGCTGAAGGATGTTGATAGAACTGTTGTGAATCTTGGTTGTGGTGGTGGTCACAGACCTCTGCATTTGTCAAAAGCCACAGAACTAATGGCAGGTTTTACTTGTGAAAGTACGTTACAAAGAGGCAGTTATTTTATATGCCATATTTACTGTTGAATATTCATAAAATACATAATAACTCTATTTAAAAATAAATTTCTTGGGCTTCCCTGGTGGTGCAGTGGTTAAGAACCCATCTGCCTATGCAGGGGACGGGGGTTCGAGCCCTGGACCGGGAAGATCCCACATGCCCACGTGCCGTGGAGCAATGAAGTCCGTGCACCACAACTACTGAGCCTGTGTTCTAGAGCCTGTGAGCCAAAACTACTGAGCCCACGTGCCACAACTATTAAAGCCCACATGCCTAGAGCCTGTGCTCTGCAACGAGAGAAACCACCATGAGAAGCCTGCACACCATAACAAAGAGTAGGTCCAACTCGCTGCCACTAGAGAAAGCCTGTGTGCAGCAATGAAGACCTGGTGCAGCCAAAAATAAATAAGTAAAATAAATAAATTTACAAATAAATAAATAAATAAATTTCTTGACAAATTAAGAAAGAAATTAAATGTTTAAGATATAAATTTTAGAAAATACCATACATGAAAATTTATCAAAACATAAGAATGGTTGCCAAAGCTATACTCTAGGATAAATTCATGCCTTTAGAGCATTCATACTAAAAGGAAAAAAAATAGAAATGAATGTAGATTAATGAATTAAGTATTTTATTCAACATGCCCCATTAAGTCCTGAAAGGATAACATACAGAAATAAAAAAAATATATGGAATTAGAAGACAAACTATGAATTAATTCATTTAAATGCTGTTAATGTGAAAGGCCAAGTAATCAGTGAGGTTCTGGCAAATGTTATTATACAAAAAAAATTAAATAAATAAATAAAATGGAAAGAAAACAAATAGATAAATGATATATAATTATAAAGACAACACTTTATGGAGTACTACGTTAATTCTATGCTAATAAGTTGAAAATCTTAATGAGATAGCTCAAGAATGAGAAATATGAATAGGTAAACAACACTGGTAGTTATTGAAAATTTGATTAAAATATTATTTTGTCAAAGATTTGGAGCTTTGTCATTTGGGGCAGGGGAGTGAACAAATTAAGAAACAGAAATGCAAACGTTAAATAAACTGGTCCAGAATGCTAAAAAAAATAGCTACAAAGTAATTTTTAATAAATTAGCAAACTTGGATAGGAAAATATGAAAAAGAGTCTTTTTCTGCATGGCAGAAATCTCAGTTAAAATTACTTGCAAATCAAAATCAAGAATCCTGTGGCAAAGTCTTAATTAAAATACTTGCAAATTGAAATTAATTTAAAATAGTCATGTATCTTTACCAAATGAGTTTGATCCTAAAAATGAATGGATAATTTAGTATCAGGGAATCTGTCAATTCAAAGACTTACATAATCTTGATTGATGGCATACCTAGAATATTGACAATCAGAGTCATACACCTGGCTCCTCTGTCTGACAAATTATTTTCAATAATAATAATGAAATCAATCCAGTAAAATAAGACCACAAAGAAAATACAGTGAACAATTTCCTTATTGAATGACGTATATAAACATATATATATGTATGTATTTTAATAAAATAATAAAAAATAAAAAAATACAGTATAATAAGAAAAGGGGTACTTGATTAACACTTTTAAATTACATTAATACATTTTTGGAAATAAAGGAAAATAAAGAAAAATACTGACAAATATCAATATTGGTCAAATACATAAGAAACAAGATTAGAGTTCTTCTGCAACTTTGTCAATGATTTTGTTAAAAGCAATCTTTTTATATTATTTTTGTAATTTGTAATTTACAATTACATTATAATTATTTTCAGTATCAGTATAGCCATTTTCATCAATCTATGTTACTCCTACTTTATCAAAGTATAATTTTTGTAAATTATAGTTTTGAGAAGTTTCTTTCAGCACAGCAAGAGATATACAAATAGTTAAGGAAGGTCTTAAAACAAAAGGATAAATTTGAGATTCGTAAAAATCCCATTTCACTTTTCTGAAAATTGCAATACTGTCTGTCTGTGTTTCTTTGGGTTATTTCTAGTGGTTTTCAAAAGTTTTCATATTTGAAAATTTTGTGCTAAAATATCTTCATATTCAGAAAATTTATAAAAAAATTCTGTTATATTTGGTAAAAACTTCTGAAGTTCAGAATTGTTCAGGCTCACTCTGGGTGCTATTTGTCTCCAAGTCATGTGATACTATGCATTCCTGTATTTAAACAGTATATTCAGTATAAATAATGAAAGCACAGTGATTGTAAAAAATATATATATAACTGAACTTAACTTCTTACTCACCCATGTGCATTGGGATTTGCTGTATAACCATCAGTTCTCCACATTAACATCCACATAATGAAATGTTTATTAAAGGATACAAAATAAAAATGTGCTAATTTGAAACTCACATATGAATTATGAAAATGCAACAGTAATAACAGCAATTTTTTGAACTCTGATCAACACAACATTTTTTCTGAGAGGAGTATTTTATCACTGAGAATTGCTGAGGCATGGTGATAATGAAAAGCAGAATGACTTATAGCTGGTTTTATTATTGTCTTTAATGAATCCCTTTCTTTCCTAGACCCGGCATGGATTGCTCTAACAGCCTACTCTTGGTACACCAATGATCTTCATAAAAAATTAATGGTGTACAATAAAATTCAATTCCCAATCCTGTTAGAGAGAGAGAGAGCGAGAGGGAGAGAGAGAACTGGGAATAGAAAGATATTTTACTCACATGGTAAAATCTATCATATATCAAAAACAAACATTTTAACACATTAGGCCTACACATTAGGCCTACACATTAGGCCTAACACATTAGGCCTAACTACAACAGCAGAAACACTTAAGTGTGCTGGT
Organism: Stenella coeruleoalba; assembly: GCF_951394435.1. NCBI lineage: Eukaryota > Metazoa > Chordata > Mammalia > Artiodactyla > Delphinidae > Stenella > Stenella coeruleoalba. Next base: position 44,204,423 of record NC_137156.1, on the reverse strand, counting down.
TATCACCATCAATAATTAACATAAATGTGGGAGTTCTGGAAAATGCCACGTCTAACTATACACCATTAACATTATTGTTCACTTTAGGAATCAACTGAAAAGGTACTAGAATAAAATTGGTTTGGCTAAATGTGCAGAAATAAAACTAAAATTAAAAATACACAGATTTCATGAAAATAAACAACAGCCAGTTAGAAACTGTAATGAAAAAATTACATCCCAATGACAGAAGTAACAACAAACACCAACACATGTAAAAAGTTTAATTGGAACCCTCCACGAGAATGTGTACAACCTTTATGACTAAAGCCTTACATAAATTAAAAAAAAAGGTATAAATCAATTCAGAGACAAACTATTTCCTGAATGAGAAGAGAGATATAAAGTATTGTCTTTTTACATGCATATAGACTTATTATAATTCCAATTAAAACTCTTAACTGGATCTTCTTCCCTGGACCTTGACAAAATATATAAAGTTCATCTTGAAATGAAAATTAGTTAAGACCTAGTTGAACAGGAAGTTTAGGAATGTCCTACCATATGTTAATATACATTGTAAAGCCCTATCAAGTATTATAACATATTATAATGCTATGATAGTAGAAGTAGTATAGTATTTGTATATAACAGGGTATATATCCATGAAACAGGATAGCTAAGAAACAAACACTACCATAAATTATAATTTAATATACAATAAATGCACACTTAAAAATCAAATTGGAATTAATGTTTATTAGTTAATACCTTAATTTATTAATTGTTATTTATTTTGACATGTAACATTGTATTCGTTTTTGGTGTACAGCATAGTGATTTGGTATACGTATATATTGTGAAATGATTACCATAATATATTTAGTTAACATCTATCATCACACGTAGCTACCAAATTTTTTTCTTGTGATAAGAACATTTAAGGTCCACTCTCTTAGCAACTTTCAAATATACAATGCAGTATTATTAACTGTAGTCACCATGCTGTACATATTAATGTTTACTTTGAAGCACTCATTGCGGGAAGAAATTCTGCTGTTAACAGAAGTGGAAAAAACTTGGGAAAAAGAGAGCTAGATTTAATTATATCACAAATGAGCAATTTCTCCACATAAGAAAAGGGGAATAGAAATAGAAGAACAACAACCAGTTGGATTAAAAAAATATATATTTGGAATAAATATAAAATATAAATGTTAACATACTAGCTGTATAATGAGCTTATATAAATTAAAATAAGCACCAAGACTCTAATTGAAAAAAGAGGGAATATAATACAGATATGGATCAAACCACTGTTAAGGAATATATAATCTCTTATGCATATGTTTTAAAAATATATCACAGAATACCTGAGAAAAAATGAACCAAACTCTTAATTAGCTTAAACTCTGGAAATTAAATTCATAGTGATTTTCTAATTTTCTTCTTTATATACTTTGTTACTGTTTTTTCCAAGTGGTATATAATATGTATGTATTTTTATCATCAGAAATAGATTTTATTAAAATACCTACACCAAAATCTTTTTACTATCTCCATTTCATATAAATTTCAGCGTTTTCTGCAAATCTTTCTTCCTTCTTCTCTCTTTCTTGAGCACCTATTATTTGCAAAGCAAGATTTTAAATAGCTTAGTTCCTGAATTAGGTCAATTTCATTCCAGTGAGGACAGATATATAAACAGAAATTTTTTCTAATTTTTTTTACTAAAGATGCTTGGTACTTGAAGTTTATTTTTTAAAATTTTTTTGATAACGGGAGATACGAAAATTTGGGTTAGTGTCTTTTTTTTTCTGAATTTACTGGAAAATTAATGTAATCTTCAACTTTTTTGTAGACTGATACACTCAAGATATCTTTGAAATAAAATATACTTCTTAAAAATCTGACAAAACCCAATCTTAAAAAGAAAGATTTTTGGGCTTCCCTGGTGGCACAGTGGTTGAGAGTCCGCCTGCCGAAGCAGGAGACACGGGTCCGTGCCCCAGTCCGGGAAGATCCCACATGCCACGGAGCGGCTAGGCCCGTGAGCCATGGCCGCTGAGCCTGCGCGTCCGGAGCCTGTGCTCCGCGACGGGAGAGGCCACAACAGTGAGAGGCTCGCATACCGCAAAAAAAAAAAAAGAAAGATTTTCATAATTTTAAAGTCGTTTTTCCTGTGATTTACTAGAGGAAACAGGTAGATTGCCTCTTATCAGATGCTTTCTATGACATCTGATCAGAGTAATAACGATGTAGACATGACTAGTGTTTAAAATGAACAAGTACTTTTTGTAATTCTTAATCCTTCTAGGTTGATTCTTATTTTTACCAAAATTATATAGGCACATGTTTTAAAGGTATGATACAAAATCTTGTTAAGAAAAAGCAGAAGTCCTCTCTATTTTCCAAGCCCACAGATTCCTATGAGGGCCAGTGGCTCTGTGGCCAGTCTCTCTCTCCAGAAAGTTTCCAATAATATTCCCTGGGGCTGGAAGCCCACTTTCCATACTCCTTTCAGAGGTGCTATCACCCACTATCTCCAAGAAGGACCTGGCTCTGGACTCCTTCCATGGTCTCGGGGAATCTTTCTGTTCCATCTTGTGGTTCCTGCCCATCTCCCTTCAAAAGCATTTAGTCTCTCTGCATCTCTGACACACCTAGCATAATCCCATCAGTGACATTAAGTTACAGGCCTAAAAAAGCCAGGAAGGTTTTCTTTGTCTGTCATTAAACACAATCATCCCCTGAAGGAGAAGTTCACACAAAGAACTGCCTATCCGTTTGGAATGGGGAAAATTAAGAGAAGAAAATCATAAATGGCTCTCCTTTTTCTTTGTTCTGTTAAAATAGCAAAAGATGCAAACAAAACACAACAGAAAGATCAAAACAATAATGGTAATAGCCACCTTTTACCATGGCCGTGCTTTGCAATCCACAAAATGCTTGATGCTGAAAATACATTTTATCCTTTGAACCATTCTACACTATATCATGTATGTCCTGTTGTTTATGCCCCATTTGCAGATGAGGAAGCTGAGGTTTGAAGAAGCTAAGCAACCTCCCCAAAGTCACACTACTAATAAGTTAAGAAGATGGGATTGGAAATTATTCTATCCAACCACATGCCAAACAGCCTCCAGATATATACATTTAGTAGATGCTAAATAAATATTTGATGAAAGAATTTATGACAACAAACACATAGCTTATAGCACATGGCAGTGCTGCTGTCAGATAAGCATTATTGTGAGTGCTTTTGTTGGAAAAGAGCATATTGCTGTGAGTAGACAGAGGGGATGGTGGAAAACGCACACCAAATAAGGTTTATGTGGGGTCAGGCTTGCACTGGAATAGAGCTCTGTGGGGTAGAGTGGTGTGGAAATACAAGAGCATGCATGTGTGATTGGGGCCCAGCACCCCTGGTTAGGGATGAGGGAGGGGAAGGAGGGAGAGGAATAGATATGTATATAAGAAATCTATAATGCATATATGGTCTATAAATGTATATAAATCCACCTCTATATGCGTATAGGCTTCATGTCAGGTGAAAAGAATTAACTCTTATCTACTGCTTATCATTCACCAGGCATGTTCTAAACAATTTATATCTATTATCTCATTTAATCCTCAACAACATCATTATTATATAAATACTATTATTAATCCCCATTTTACAGAGAATTAAAATATAGAAAAGTTAAGTCATTGGTCAAAGTTGCCCAACTAGTAAATGGCAACTGCAATTTGAATCCAGGTCCTCTAAGAAAAGGAGATGTATTTGAGAGAAACTGGAAGCTTCGCTCTAAAAGCAAAGAAAAATACAGCACTGACAGATCTTGACAATTACCATGTGTGCTGCAAAAGACTTCAGAATGTTCTTTGACCCTAAGTTCAAGAGAAAACGCTTGATAGAAAGTATATGTATTTAATGGAATACAATTTAGACTTTATTAATAGAGTAGATTATCAAGAATTGGGTAGAAATTGTCCTATTATAATGGTTGATCAGAAAAATCTAGGACTGTTTTCATTTCCTTCCCGTCTCCATGATTTAAAAGACATGTAGAGAAAGTTCAATAAATTCTTGGGAGATCACTGCAGGTTGTGAGCGTGTTCTAAATCATTTCATTAGTTCAGGAGCGCTTGAAGGAAATCTAAAAGCTTTCTATTACACAGAATAAAATTCAAACTCCTCGTCCCTAAGTAATTCAGTTTCTGGCTCGCTTCACTACATTTTGCCCTAACTCTTCCTGCATTTCACTGGGGTTCTAAGCTGCTTGTCCTTAAGCGAGTCAAACACCATTATGCCTCAGGGTCTTTGCACTGCCTAAATGTTCCTCCCCAGAGTATGTATGTGGCTTACTCTCACTTTACTTAATTGCCACTTCCTCGGAGAGCCCTTCCTTGACCAGAAAAAAATAAAAATAAAAATAAAAATAAAACAGCACCCATATTACTCTCTATCCTCTTATTCTATATGAATGTATGCATGCATGCATGTATGTATACATACGTACACACATAAATTGCCTTTATCACCATCTGATGTTATTTCTGTATTCATCAATTCTTAGTCAGTCATTACAGTTTTCACCACTAGAATATGAACTCCGTAAGGACTGGGATTGTCAGTTTTGTTCATTGCTCCACCCCCAATCCCCAGAACTGTGTGTGGCACACAGTAGGCTCACAATAAATATTTCCTGAAGGGGGCTTCCCTGGTGGCGCAGTGGTTGAGAGTCTGGCTGCCGATGCAGGGGACGCGGGTTTGTGCCCCGGTCCGGGAAGATCCCACATGCTGCGGAGCGGCTAGGCCCGTGAGCCATGGCTGCTGAGCCTGCGCGTCCGGAGCCTGTGCCACGCAACGGGAAAGGCCACAACAGTGAAAGGCCCGCGTACCACAAAAAAAAAAAAAAAAAAAAAAAAATTCCTGAAGGAATAAACAACTGATTAAATGATCAGCCTGGAGAAAGGAAAAATGCAGTAAGGCTAATCATTATCCTCAAATATTTGAATTGCTTTTGCACAGAAGTGTAATTTGACATAACCGGCAATAGCACTAAATTACTGGTGAGCCTAGTTGAGCACAAGATGAGGAAGGATTTTGTAACAGTCCCAGCTGTCAAAGATGAAGTGCACTGTTACAGGGAGTGTTTGTTTCCTGTCACCAAAGATATTCAAGCAGCGTCTGCCTAATTTCTCAGTTAAGATTTACAGGGGATCATGCTCAGACTAGAGGCACTTTAAGCGCTGGTTTAATCCCCAGTCTTTTTGACTGGATAGAAGAGGAAAATGGCTCCCACAGCACAGTCAAGCCATAATGTCTTAGGGCTGACAGACATGAGAGAACTTACAGAAAATGAAGTTGAAAGCTAGGAAGTGATAGTATGCCTTGCGAAAAAGTCCTCTGTGGCCATCCACTGACCACAAAGTCCCAGCTCCTCACTCAACAACAAATATTTATTGAGCTCCAATTATGTACCAGGCACTGTTTTCAATCCTGAGGTTACAGTAGGAAATGAGATAAACAAGGACTTTCTTCTCACTGGAATCCCATCTATCATTTGTAGATGACTTACGTACGTGTGTATAAGTGTATGTGTATATTTATATTGAGCTTATGAACAGGATGAATATATCAAATTATGAGTGGTGACAAAAGATAGAGTCAAAAGATAGAGAATAAAATGTAGTGACTGGGATGCAATGTTTTCTCTGTTTACAAATTTGCATTCTTTTGGACTTTGAATGATTACACCAGTGACAGCAATTGGTCAACCAGAAACCAGGAGTCAGCTGAATTTTTGCAGGATATTTATTCATACATTAGGGTGGTCTTCCAGGAAACAGAACAACAAACAGAACATTTTACAAGCAGTGTTATAGAAAGATACACAAAGAAGCATTCTGGGTGGAAGTAGAAACTTTTGGCCTCACACAAGGAAGTCTAAATGGAACTTAGGCTACACCAGAAGTTTTGACTAAGAAAGTAAATAAGAGTCTTTAAAAATTGTTTTAAAAATAATGGCTTAAGAGTCAAACCGCAAATGTTAGAATCATTTATCCTTCTAGGGAACATTAATTGGAATAAAATTAAAAGTACTTTTCATTAAGAATATTAGTGATATCTACAAAAAATCTATAGGCGTGATGTGACTTGCCCTTGGCCCCTTTTTGAAATTTTGGAGTGCAGTTTTTTTTTTCACAATGTTGGTCTGTATCACTGTTATTTTGTTAGTGGGGGTGCTAAACACCATATAAAAACGGACATTCCACACAGTGCAGAATTTTCTGCTTCTTACAAAAATTTCTAATTTCATACTGGACATTCCTGTATGTGAAAAACCAAAACTAGATTCTAAACCCATTTAGCATAAAAATACCAAATATTTTGACATTTTTATACACACTGATTTCTCCACTAATGCATTTATTTTGTAAGTCAAAGGATGATGATACTAATTTTGTTTTTGTCCAAGATTTTAAGAGGCACCCTTTTCCATTTTGATAAATAATATGACTGATGGCAGTGTAAGTGTACATTTTAGGCTGTTGCATTTCTGGTGATGTAAACTTCTGACCATTTCTGCTGTACCTATAAATTACTTTATAATATTGATTTTATACTGATATTTTGGAAACTATGAAGGTGGGTAGGATACATTATCTAAGAGTTTTATTTCAAGATAGAAAAAGACACATTACAAGATATTTAGCAGGAAAGAAAGTGTGGAGTCTGCCAGGGCTGAGAATGACAGGCCAAGACGGTAAGTTATGTTTGTGAATCCTGGGTTTGGTGAAGATAACTAGATGGGCTCGGGTATATTTTATTTTTTATTTTTACTTTTGACCACGCCACGCGGCTTGCGAGATCTTAGTTCCCTGACCGGGAATCGAACCCGCATCCTCAGCAGTGAAAGCCCCAAATTCCCACCACTGGATTGCCAGGGAATTCCTACAAGTGTATTTTAGAATGCATTGACTTTGCATTCCAGCTCCAGTACTTTCTAGCTGCAAACTTGGGCAAATAAATCTCTTGGAACCTCAGATTCCACATCTATAAAGTAGAAACGTAATTCCCACTATAGGAGATAATGGAATTGTCGTTACACAAGGCTGGGGACAGGCCTGGTCCATAGTTAGCCCTCAGGGGTCACTTCCTCTCTCTGCCTTAGAGCTAAGATTTCAGTTTGAAACTACCTTTTAACTCTAAATATTTACTTTTCTGTAATGAAAAGTATCCCAAACATAATACACCTACACTTAATTATAAAATGTCAACTGATGCTTAAATGTAATATACAGGAAGAATAAAATGAAAACTATTTTAAAATATTATATATTTAAATATATAAAGACTTGAGTCTTGCTTTAGTAGATGAAACAATAAAATAGTTGTTTGAACTTACTAGAAATGAAAATATTGGAATTTAAGAGACGTGATGTCAGAAGCCATTCTATTGAAAAAAACACATTGAAATAAAAGAGCAGACATTCAGGGAGATAGGAACATGTAAAGTAGTGTAAAGTGATAAGAAACTGGGACATTAGCACACTATAAGAGAAAGAGGATGGTAATAAGTGTTTGGATAAGAGTTCAAGTTTAACTGAAGACAGGATACACAAGAAAAATGACCAAATATTGAGGTGGAGAAAATGAGGAACTATTATAATCTTCCCAGTGAGCATGTAAATAATGCCCTCAGGAGCCCTTTGGGTTGCCATCTGTTCTAGCCTACTTTGGGCAGCCTTTCTCTCTAATAATTTAGTGAGGACCATTCCAAACAATTACCATGTGTCCTCAGTAATAATAAGTAAAATATGACCAAAACGAAAATTATCCAATCAGTACTTGCATTTTCCTTTCCATTTTATTTTACTATCAGTGTATAACATTTAGATTATACATTGGCTACAGTATAGAGTAGCAAGTCAGTACTTCAATAATTTCAAGACAATGTCTTTACTCAAGTCAGACTTCCCTCTCCATGTTGAACTTTCACTAAATTACTGGTATTTTCCTGTAAGTTCTTATAAAAACTCTTCAGTATTGTTATGTGCTAAAGAATGCCCAGTTTGTATTTATCAAGGTTGAGTCTGGTGGTCATTCAAAGATGATGTGGGGCCCAAGACAGTTCTTCCTTGGAAGGGACTCCTGTGTGGGTCTTCCTACTAAATGTCACAGCTCTGTAAATTTCCAAACTCTAGGGACAGCATTGTGTTCTCTGAGGTTTTCTGTGCCTTAGTGTTACACCGACCAGGGTTCTTGGCCTCCTTAATCAATAGAAATTGATAAGAGGCCAGATAAGAAGTTCAGGCAAGGCTTTATTGGGGCCCCTGCTGCAGCAGAAGGGAACAAAAACAAGTAATGGGTTCCCTTGCTCACTCCCTAAGGGAGGCAAGCTGGTTCCTTATCTGGGGTGAGGGTAGGGTCAGGACCAGGTGTCGGGCCAGAGTGGGGGCTTAGGTGGTTTGTCCACCCCTTTGGTGGTGTCGAGTGCAGGGGGTATGTGCTGTACCCTGCTTTTGCTCCCAGCTCTTCAAAAGTGGCAGTTGGGTTTTTGGTCTTTTTGTATTTTGTTGTCCATAATTTGTCCCAACTGCACATGCACACAGTTAGTTTTAGTCCCTTATGGTTTCTTTGTGTTTTGTTGCTTGAGGAGATGTTTGTCCAGGTGCAAGCCCTGCAGCAGAGGGTCCCAGGTCCCTGGTCCCAGCCTGTCTCATTGGAACATTGGGGGTGGGGGTGGGGGTTGGGGAGGAGAAGGAAATGGATTTGGTGTTCTTCTTCCCAAATACTTGGTTCTAGAAAAGTATGAGAATGCGGAGTTAAAACAGCTACCTAATGGTACAGTATATGTTTCCCAAGAAGACTGATAATGAGAACTTCAGTAAACTGAGCCGAGAAGGTACACAGTATACCCTCCAAATTACAGAAGGACAGAAGCATGATACTCTATCTCTGTATGAGAGAAAACCAATTCTCACTTCCCTGAGTTTCTCTGAAAGGCTTCTTTTTGTGGTTTTGTGATAGGATCAACCTCATATTTTAATCCAAGTAAGTATATTGGCTATTTAACTATTTTTCAAGTAGCAATACTCTATTGCTATCATCTATAGCTCTGCTCAGTAAGTAAAAAAAATCTTACAGCTAGTAGGAGACTCTCATTTTCACAGTAAATGAATTGTCACATATTCACACTTTCATGGAAATCCCTCCACCTTCTGGTTGTTTCTCTACATCAAAGCATCCAGACGATAATTTTGTTTCAAGAGTTGCTTTATAGACTCATTTTACATTTCAGATGAATTTGCTATAGGATGATTTAGTTACTTACAGACGTCAAGTAATTTGTATGGTAGAATCATATCTTGGAATAATTCATAAAGTTCCATGTTTATTTTTCATTGTCTCAGTGTATCTGATTTGTTGTGAAACTCGGATTTCTTGGCAAAAATATAAATCTCATTATAAGTGTCCACTGAAGTAAATATGACAGCTCTGTTTCTCATTATTGTGCATGTGCAGGTTAAAGATATTAGCCATAACATTTGGTGAATGTCCTCTAGGGGATTTCAAAGTTTAGTATGTTTCAAGTAACTTGCAGAATAGCATTTGTTTATGGTTTATCATGTGTATAGGAAATAATAAATACAGCTGACCATCATGTACATGGTGAATTAAACTGAAGCTACATGATATATACAAGGTGTCATGTTTTGGCTTTTGATAAACTTAAAATGAAGTTAACATGTCAAAATCAATATTTCAAAATATATCATTTTAGCTAAACATTTAAGTCTTTTAGAAAATATTTTGGTAGGTGTTAAACAGCATTATAGCTTTTTCTTAGATAAGTTTCATAAGTATTTCTCTGTAGAATTTCAAAATTACTTATAGCAAGAGTTAAACTGTACATTTACTAGATTTTAAAGGGCAAGAAAACGAAATTTCAGTAAGTTATGTAATTTATAAAATTGTTAATAAAAGTATTGGTATTCCATTTATTGAATAGCTGTTGAATTATAACGATCTGCTGTGAGTTTTTGGAGTTTGGAAAACAATGTAATCTCTTTGTAGAACTCACAACATCACTCTCAAGGAAAAAGGCCATCATAAAAAGGAAATTGCTTCTAGTTTAAATATACAGTCTTAAAAGTGAGTTCACAGGGCTTCCCTGGAGGCGCAGTGGTTGAGAGTCCGCCTGCCGTTGCAGGAGACACTGGATCGTGCCCCGGTCCGGGCAGATCCCACATGCCGCGGAGCGGCTGGGTCCGTGAGCCATGGCCGCTGAGCCTGCGCGTCCGGAGCCTGTTCTCCGCAGTGGGAGAGGCTACAACAGTGAGAGGCCCGTGTACCGCAAAAAAAAAAAAAAAAAAAAAAGAGTTCACAAATATGCATAATCTGTTGTAGCTATAAAATTGTATAACTTTATGATACTATATCTTCCCTCAGCTGGTAGTTGTTATTTTTAATTTAAAAAAAAAAACTCGCTCTCTTCAGATTGATCAGAGGAAAGAAAACCTGACAACGTTTTTATTCAATTATCCAAATCAAAATTCGATTGATGAGGCATGGTGACAGCAGTGCAGTTAAAAGGACTGATAAATTATCAGTGGACCATCTCCAAACTCTGCTTGCAAAACTTCTGGATGCAAAATCTTAGCGGGGGAAGTAGCTTAATAGAGAAGACAGAGCAATCAACTCCTTGGCTCCTGCTGTGTGCAGATAAATAAGACAACGTTTTATCCAAAGGGTGGGTGGGAACATCTTTAAACAAAAAACAACTCATCCTGTAGCATAAATGCTGATTCCTTTGTAGGCTTCTCCCTCTGTCCTCTCTCAGTGTATGTGTTGGTAGAGATGGAGCTACTGAGGGTCAAGTTTGACATTTTATAAAAAACCTGGTAACTGATACCTAATTAAAATTCAAGGACAATTTTTTTTTTACTTAAACAGAAGTATGATAATGTGAATTTTTAAAATATTCAGAGAATTCGAATTTCCTGCAGAATATTATTTAGGGCAGGATATTAAGAGCCATGAAAATCTGCATTTGAATCTTGGCTCAGACAGTACTGAAAAGCCTTGTTAATTTATTCAGCATTCATTTATTAAGTGAATACTATGAATCAAAGACTGCATTTGATATGATAGAACACCAAATAAATAATTTCTATTTCAAATTATATTTTTCTCAGAATATCAGATTACTCCACTGCATAGTGTAAATAATACTTCTTCCATTTTATTAAATAAAATAATTTTGTAAAGTCTCAGCTCAAAACTAGTACCTAATTTTTGTTATTAGAATAAAAAAATTTCACCAAAGTAGAAACTAGTCTATTATTCATGTCTGCTTTTCAGCTATTAAGGTTGAAATAACAAAGCCTGAAAAACAAATCTTATATAAAAAATTCATCAGGTGCTCAAATTATCTTCAGTAGCAACTTGACTTATTACAAACCCTTTTATCTAAACATAATTTATATTTTTAGATTTATATGTATATATTTTTACATTTTATTTGTTTTTTTGGCTGCGTTGGGTCTTTGTTGCTGCACACGGGCTTTCTCTAGTTGCGGCGAGTGGGGGCTACTCTTCGTTGCGGTGCTCAGTAGTTGTGGCTCGCGGGCTCTAGAGTGCAGGCTCACGAGCTTGTGGCGCACAGGCTTAGTTGCTCAGAGGCATGTGGGATCTTCCCGGACCAGGGATCGAACACATGTCCCCAGCATTTGCAGGTGGATTCTTAATCAACTCACCACCAGGGAAGTCCCTTAGATTTATACTTATTTAAATTTTATTTACAGCTTTCATTATTCCTAAATGATTGTGCTTATAGAAGAACCATCTCGTTCTTTAAATGCAGTCTAACCAAAGTGAAATTCATGACTCTATATATTAGAGTCATGCAGAAAAATATAAATTCTGCCCTTGGGAGAAAACATTACATCAAGCACGATCAAATGATTATGCCAGTATGCAAGTTATTGAAGTTTTTGCTCCAAATGCCATTATAGAGATGTATACTTATGCTTTAGTTGGCTGTATTTCTTGACTTCAGAAATGTATTAATTTATACAGTTTGTAAAATACTTAAATGATTAACTATTTAAAGGAAACTTAAAAAAAACTATACTTGTTCCAAGCATTCCAATGAACCAGCCAGTCTGCTTTAAAAGCTAATCATTTATCAGTGAGCCTAAAAATCATGTATCCCAACTGAGGATACTCAAAGAAAAAGTAGAAAGGTGTTTTTACATGGTAGAATGTCATCATGTAAATCATTTTCTTTTTTTAATTTAATAAGCCTATGAAAAAAGACTTTGGAAAAGTATTACTTTATTTTTATTTTATTTTTTGGCTTTAAAGTTTTCATAAAAAGTGGTATCAATGGCCAGGGAATAGATTTAATGATATTTATTCTTAGGAGACTACCTCTGGTACAGGGAAGCAGATTTTAGCCTCATAGCAAAGAAGTAATTAGATGAATGAGGAAAAATAACTCTTTAATGTTGATATATATTATTTTAGCTCAAACATTTAAAAAATACATAAATAACATATTTTTTCTCTAACCTTGACAGACTAACTGGTCTTAAACTTATATCTTCAATATTAAAAAACAAAATAAAACAAACTAAAAAAACCTAAGAAACTGGGAAAAAAATATCTGAGGCAACTTTTCTAGGCATTGGATGTCGGGCAGTGGAGGCTTATAATCTCCAAAGGAATGGGAAACACACAGGTGAGACCTACCCCTGCCCTGATTTTCTGTGTGGAGCAGTTTGGAGGCCTTAATGCAGGAAGGTGGAGTCTAGGCTGAGAGCAGCAGCCTGGGAAAAGGAGGTGTTTGAGGTCTGGGGCTCCTGGGGCAGCTGCAGTTTTCAGGGAAAGGTAGGGTAGATGAGTGAGCTGTGTGGAGGCACTGAGCTCCCCTCCAGAACTTGGTCAAGGGTTGGCCTCTACTTGTGCAGGTTGAGGCTCTGGGGAGAGACTCGAGAGCAGCTGCCACTGTTGAACCAGAGATCAAGTCCTGGGTGGCACGGGAGATCCAGCCCAGCGAGTGCTGGAGAGACCTCGCCGACGTTCAGTTAGGACCCCAGAAAGGCCATACCTTAGGAGTAAGGATGCTTAAAGTAGGGCTCATACCCTAGAACTAAAGACAAACTAAGATCCACTCTAAGAAATCACAATTTCTTAATCATGAAGCCTGATAGAATTAAGAGGATTTATCAGAAATTTAATTTTCTATCAAAACAAAATTCAACAGCTTTTAAAGAAAGAAACGTACAGATTCTCTGCGATATATCATTTACAACGATGGCTAAAATAATGATATATCAATATTTTAGATGAATGAAAGAGGAGGAGTTCAAAGCAAGGCCACTGCATTCTAAGAAATATTAGAAGAAAATCTCCAGGGTCAGGCAAATAATATCACTATTGGGAAGGACATCTACACAAAATCTACAGTTAACATTCTACGGGAAGGTAAAACATTGGGTGATTTCCCTCTAAGTTAAGAAATAAGAATGCTAACCATGTCTATTCAACATTGTTATTGGAGTTGTTAGCCAGTAAATCATGTCAGGAGAAATAAAAGTCACAAAGATTACAAAAGAAGGAGTAAAACATCCTTTTTTTGCAGACACCATGAGCATGTACAAAATCCTTTTAAAAACTCGACATGATCACTAACCAAAAAATTAGTGGATTTAGTAAAGTCACAGAGTACAAGGTCAGTAAAAAATAATAATTGTATTTTCATATCCTGGCATCTAACAAAAATTGGAAAATAAAATTTTAAAACAGTATTTACTACAGCATCAAAAATAAATTTAACAAAAGATATATGACCTCTATACTAAAAAGTATAAAACATAGCTGGAATAAATTAAGGAGATTTAAACAAATGAAGGGATAGACTGACCTCACTGAAATCTCGATGTTGTTAAGATGACGATCTTCCCCAACTTGAGTTATACATTCAATGTTATGACAGTTGAAATACCAATAGCCTTAAAAAATTCTAAATTGACAAACTGCTTTAGAAATGTATATGGAAACGCAAAAGACCTAGCATAGCCAAAATGTTCTTGGAAAAAGAAGAACAAAGATGGAAGACTTGTTATATAATTCAGGATTTAGTATGAAGTTACAGTGATTAAGACAATGTGGTATTTGAGTAAGAACTGACAAATAGAGCAATGGAACAGTAGAGATGCTGAAATAAACCCACAGAATTACATTCAAAGAATTTTTGACAAAGGTGCCAAGGAGGAAAGGAAAGGATATAGGAAAGGAAAGGATACAGGAAAGGAAAGGATACAGGAAAGGAAAGGATGGGAAAGGATAATCTTCTCAACAAACGGGGCTGAAACAACTGGGTAAATATCTAGAAAAAATGAACTTCAATTCCTACCTCACACTATACACATACTAATGGATAATTATAGATGGATCCTAGAATTAAAAGAAAAAGTTAAAATTATAATGCCCCTAGACAAATATAGGACAATATCTTTATGACCCTGAAAGAACTAAGTAACTCCCCTCTCTCTCTCTTTCTGTATATATATATATATATATATATATATATATATATATATATATATATATATATATTCACATTTTACCTCAGTGTGAATGAGTTGTCTAAATCCTCCTTCTACCATGGATTAAAACATGCATGTTGGTAAGAGTGAGGCTACTCATGTGTTTAGAATAAAATTTTTTAAATGAAATAGCAACATGTGGGACTTTGAAATATATTCTTCTCCAAAAGACATTTCCTTTCATTTTATATTTTGCTGATTATTTTATATATATATATGGAAGAGGGAGATGGGGGAAGGGGAGTGGAGAGAGTGAAGGAAGGAGGGAAGTTTTATTGGGTGTGGATGGCCTATGGTAGCTTCTAGTAGGTGTCATTTTACTACATTCTGAGTTTGTTGGACTATCAGCAACCTTTATGCAGTCTCACTCTTGGTCCCCTGTCTTTTTCTTGGCCTCTGCCAAGATTGATTATGAAGCTTTAAGAAGCTTTAAGCTTTATTGATTATGAAGCTTTAAGAAGATAATGCCACAAGAAATAAAAAAGTGAAGGCACCTCATTAAAACGATATGTGATACTCAGTATGTCCTAAAAGTCACCTAGGAGATGGAATAGAAAGAAAATGGAACATGTATCAGTGAGCAAAGAAGAAGGCAAAATATCATTCTCTCCATCATTTCATATTTACCATATTTTCATTTTAGAAAATATTTAAAGCAGTCTAATTTAGGAGATAAGTTAAAACATCAAATGGAATAATAATTATTAAAGGACCTGTGGTGAACAGGTTACACTGGGAAAATTAGTCAAATATCATTCCCATAAAAACCATGGTATTAATATCTACTAGAGAAAGATTCCTAACACTTCAGCTATTGATACATTTTTTTTCAAAATGGGTCAATCTAATAGTCCTCTAAGATTTGTCCTCACTGTCATTTCTATACACCTATTTGTTAAAGTTTTGTTTTGAGTTGTGTGAAATTACAAAATGCAATTAAAAGGAAAAGGGATGTGGAACACATTGGTATTTATAAAGTTCCACAGAGGTATGGCAGCAAAAGCACCATGAAATGTGTGATCCTATAGATGTTTCTCTGGGGTAACGATAAGACAGAGAAATATTTTTTTAAATGATATAAGTAACTTGGAAGTCCAGATGGGGAGAATACCTCCAGAAGCTTTTAAAACACTATTTAATGTGATAGCTTAAAAAGACTGGACTGATTTGGTTCAAAATAACTGTCCATCTATCTTTATCTATCTATCTATCCATTTATCTATCTAAATTAGTTATATTTTATAAAATATAAAGGATTATTTTAAAATTTTTTGTAGTTATAGAATTTTCAGTATTTCTTCCCATACTTTTAATACCAAAAATGCACATTTGATAACATTATGCTTTATTAATTTAAAGATCTTTGTTTATTATTTATTTATTCTAGTCTTCCACAATTTCTTATGATTTGAATTTTTATATCCCTCAAGTTCAATGGAAGAAGTGTTTTTAAATTATGCTGTGAGATATTATTCAAGATAGATCTATCAACTTCCTAACACTGATGTTTCGCACTGAAATAATAAATTACCAAAGTACAGCCATGGAAGTCCAGAATTGACAATGCTTTTTGAAATATGTTAGTTGGCACCAGGCTGAAGGGTGGGAGGGTAAACTAGATGATCTGGAAGGTGTTCCACTGATACTTACTTATGTTTGTTTGTTGGGGGGAGGTTCAGGTCTCTACAGCCTAGAGCCTGTCAACTGGGAATCTAGAGTCAGTGGACTAAAAATCTCATTCTTACCACTGATTCATCACAAAACTTTGTTCACCAAGACTTATCAAGTTAGATTTTCAGGCTGGACTGCTAGACCTAAACCCCATTAGAGTGTTGGAGGAAGGTGTTTGTTTGCTTGTTTTTGCTTTTGAAAGAGGCTCTCTAGTCTTTGTAAAAGGTTCTATGTATGCATATGGTCTCGGATTTGGTTAATGTTTACTTCTTAATGTTAACAGTTTTGCTGAAAAAATTTAATAACAATCACTTTTTAGGTTATTCTGAATTTTAGTTATAGATTTGTATACTGTATTTAATAAAAGGCATCTATAGCCCTTAATTAATTGCATAGTATACTTTAAATGCTTAATAAGCACCACTTGTAATTATAATAATTATTTGTTCTCTGATATTTTTGTGAGCCTTTCTAGATATCTAAACCAAGTTCACAAATTGTGTTAATTTGTTTTTGTTTTGTTTTGCTTTGTTTTTGTTGGGAAAATTGTGCCATGTAGCCTACGCTTAAATAAATAATAAGATGGTATTGTTATTCCATTTACTATTGAAGGAAGAAAGAACAAATTCAGTGCTTTATTTGTGTTAAATCAAAATGTACTGCAAACATACCAACAGTGGTGTAGATGTGCCTAAATATTAGTTCGAAATTAGTGCCATTTAACTTTAAGTTCAGCTCTCTCTTTGGCTTTAAATTTAAATTGAAAACTGTAACACTTTCCTCCAAACAGTTTCTGACAGAAAATTCCTTTCTCAGTCCCTTGCCACTGAAGTGTTTTTCAAGTGTTGCAAATCTGCTCTCTCTCTGTTGCCTTTCCTCTTGAACACAATGAAGGCTAAAGTTGGCGTTCTGGAAAGGAAAAATAGGTGCCTGAAAACTGGACAGAATTCAAGCCTCAGGTAGAGGGAGATGGAAAAATAGAACTATATACCCTTGAGCTCTGAACAATGTAGTTTAGTCTTGAGCACAAAAGTCGTGCTTATAATATATATTCTGGTGCTTCCTGCACAACTTCAAGCTGAGAACCTTGCATGAAATAGGTGCTCAGCAAATATGAATGAAATGCACTTTGGCATTTGAATTTATTTGCAAGGTAGTATGTAGTGCAAAAGGTAAAACAGCATTGCTTAACCAAGTCCAAGTTTTCCTGTACATATGCATTTTAAGTCAAAGAGACCACCTCCGCTCAATTAGGACATTTTGCCCCAATTCATATTATACTTGCTTTTGATGAAATCTTGCATTTTCTTATCTTTTCATTGTTGGGAATTTGGTGGAGGGAATTTGGGACAGGGTTTTGGTTCTCATACATTTATTTTTTTAGACAGTAAATTAAGTAAAAGGTGAATGTTTCCCTGTCAATTGGGTTACATCAAGTGACTAAATAGAGACTACTATTCACAAGAAAGTCTTCTCAAACGAACTGCACCCAGAATTTTGTACCATTTGCTTGGTACCTTCTGAACATTATAGAATCTGTTTCTGAAATCTCATCTGTGTTGTCAGCTTAAATATGTGTATGTGAACTGTAAGTTTGACTTTTTGGGGAGGGGTGTATTCTCCATGACACGGGGTACTGTATCTGCCACATACAAAAGTTCAATAAAATGAGAGAAGATTGAATTGAATAAAATAGAACTTTATTGATGTACATTTGATTTACAATGTTGTGTTAATTTCTACTGTACAGCAAAGTGATTCAGCTATACATGTATATATCCTTTTTCATATTCTTTCCCATTATGGTTTATCACAGGATATTGAATATAGTTCCCTGTGCTATACAGTAGGACCTTGTTGTTTATTCATTCTATATATAATATTTTGCATCTGCTAATCCCAAATTCCCAGTCCATCCTTTCCCCACCTCCCAGCCCCATTGCAACCACAAGACTGTTCTCTATGTCTGTGAGTCTTTTTCTGTTGATAACTTTTTGTTCCTACCTTCTCTACCTCCCTTCTGTTCCCTAAACTTCTCTGCTGGAAATGGTGGCTGAATAATAAACATCCAATAAACGTTAGCTGAATTTCTCTCACTAAGTATACATCATATTAAATAAGATTATATGCATTTAGCATAATGTCTCATACATGTTAGTTATTATAATTTTATAATAATTATTATTACTACTGATTCTGAACATTCTAAGGCTTTGAGGCTAAGCTTCATAAATTCATCAGGATTCCATGATTGAATATAGAGTGTCCTGTGTGGTTTGAGTAAGAAGAAAGGAGACCCCGTAGCGTCTAACTTCTGCTCCATCATTAAGACAGTTAACACACAAACTCTGCTTTATTCTTCTGATGTTGCTCTTGGTTGACATATTCTTTTGGCATCTCTTGCTTGAAGGTATCAGGTCATGAATATTAATAAGCTTTATTAACACCTTACTCTCTATATACGCATTCAGTTTCTCTTTCAACGGGTTCCTCAACCATTTCCATGACCATCGTCCGCTCTCTTTCACTGAATGATTCTTTCCATGACTATTTTCAGCTTTAGCTGGTGTCCTTCAAAAGCAAAAAAGAAGGAAACTAGTTTAACTGGAAATGTGTGAAATGTATCTTAGCTTTGGGATTACTTTTGTTTTCACTGTGAGTTAAGAGCAATGTAGAATAAACTGGTGATGTTCATATGCTTTCAGGATTATGCTAGTTTGCCCTAGTGAACCTACATCTAGGGGTGAGAAAAGCAAAACAGAATTTCAAGTGTATTTTCTGCTTCCACACAAGAGCCATTCTTGGTGTACTTAAGTGTGATTGTAGCAATAAAGCTTGCGTTTTGCAGAGTCTAAATATTCTGTACTGTGGTGATCGACACATTAGGATTACTGAAAATGTTTCCTGGTGTTAGATATTCCAAATCACTCTGTGGTTTCTTCATAAACGAAAGACGTCCAAAGGTAAAGTGAGAAACAGTAGAGTTTTGGAATTAGAATAAACACCGAGGCAGAGGATAAAGATAAACGTTCAAAAAGAAATTCTGTAGCCTCTTGGGAACATTTCCTAAGAGGCGCTGATGTGGTCAGAACTGGATCTGAATGCATGCTTCAAGGATCACAGTAAACATGAACTTGGTTAAGTTATTTTTCTCTACCTCAATGACGTATTTTATTTTAATTGGATGTATTTCACATATAAGTAAATATAAAGCCAATTATTATTAAAACTAATAGGAAGCACAAAACTCCTTATTTAAGTCAAAGTGTTTAGACGAATGTTGTCAGAAGATGAGCTAAACAGAGCTTGTGAATAAAATTCTGGTTCAGTTTGCTTGGTAGTTTTTCATTGTCCTCCCTGGGGAGGTGGTGTCCTGGGAATTTAGGGGGCTGTAGTGTGGTGAGGCCAGGTATGACCCACTCAGCTGGAATGCATGAGGGCATGTGGGCTGTGTTGTAGTCTCAGCTTCTGGTCTCAGCGTCATCAACGGCCAACTTGGAGGAATACATCAAAATAGGAAAAACAAAATACTTCTATGGGAAAAGTGAGTATTCTCAGATGACCCAGACAGCAGGACTTTGAGGAGAGAGCAGGAACTTCATAAATACATGTAAGGAAAGCTACTTCTGGGTCCAAGTCTGGCTCAGGTTCACCTAGACTTTGTCAGAGTCAAAGGATGGTTTGAACGGGAAATGGGATCTTGTGATGTTAGTCTTAAGGTATCTTTCTGTGGAGTCGCATGGCTCCAATATGGACTGTTTGTCGCTGTGTCCAGAGCACAGCTGTCATCCTGGGATCTCCCTTCATCATCATTCTGTGAATTATCTTTGTTTCTCCTCTGTCAAACCTCCTCTTTCCTGTAGCTTATGCCTTCATCTTCTTTCTGGCTGGTATGTTTTTTGCTTTTGTTTGTTTGTTTGCTTTTTGACTTTTTACTTGTGAAGCATTTATTTATTTATTTTTATTTCTTACTTTTTACTGTAGGTCCTTGTTGATGATCTATTTTAAATATAGCAGTGTGTACATGTTAATCCCAAACTCCCAATCTATCCCTTCATGCCACCCTTCCCCCCTGGTAACCATAAGTTCATTTTCTAAGTCTGCTTCTGATTTGTAAATAAGTTCACTTGTATCATTTGTTTTTTTTTTAGATTCCTCATATAAGCGATATCATATGATATTTGTCTTTCTTTGTCTGACTTACTTAGTATGATGTTTTGATGGAGCAAATTCTTCAGGAAATTCCAAAGAAATATTTTTTGGGAATCAAATTTTGGACACCTTGCAATGTCTGAAAGTATCCTTATTATACCTTCATATTTGATGGATAATTGAATCGAATATAGAATTCTAGGGCGGAAATAATTTTTCATCATGATTTTGAAGGCATAGATGGCAGTGTTGTTTTTGAGAAGTCTAAATCCATTTTGATTCCTGATCCCTATGTATGTATGTAGCTTGTATTTTGTGTCCAGAAACTTGTAGAAACTTCGCTTTGTCTACAAAGCAGACATTTTCAATCCTGAGACTTTTGCACTTGGATCAGTGAACTGAATTATTTCTTTGATGATTTCTTCATTGTTTCCTGATCTCTCTTTATGGAACCACTATTATTAGGGCTAATTCTGAACTAATGCTTTTTTTTCTTTCTTTCTTTCTTTTTTTTTTCAGTCTTCCTCTCCTATTTTCCATTCCTTTGACTAATTGCTGTCCTTTTTGAAAATTTCTTCAACTTAATCTTTCAAACTGAGATTGATTTTCAACTTCATATCCAAGAGATGTTTTAGCATTGAGTATTTGTCTTTTACAGCATCTTGTTGTTTCACGGGTGCAAAAGCTTCTCTTGGCTCTCAAAAGATATTATGGTAGTTTTTAGTAATTTTTTTTCTTTTTATGAAATACCTACAAGTTCCTTTTAAAAAAAATCTACTCTTATCTCTATATTTAAAGGGAGAGAATTTTCTCAGCTATTAGTGATCTTTGCTTGTCAGCTCTTATTTAATTGCAAGAGATTAAAAAGCTGATTAGAAGCTCTTAGCATATGGGTGGAACTTGATATTATTTTTTATCTAAGATATTCTTGCTTTGCTATTTTGTGGAGACTTATTCTTTCTTCTGGGAATGGTCAGATTTCAATGAGAGGACCCTTTCATTCTCTTATCTGGAAGGCACAGGCCTGGGTGTCAACATTCCAGAAATTGAGTGGAGAAAGAAGCCCAGAACTCAGCATTTAGTATGCATGGGTTGATCTAGTTCCTTTGTTTCCAGAATACTACATTCTCAACTGTGCTGGTGATGCCAGTTTTCCAGAAAACTTCCAAATTTCTGCTCATGTGGCCAGAGCACTCATTAGCACAGATGTAGAGGGTGATTTACGGATCCACCAGCTACTTAAACATCTAATACTCAAACATTCTTATTTTAACCCCACACTCATACCTGCTCTTCGTACTTCTGGTACTAGGTCTCACCAGTTCCTGCCCAGTTGGAGGAATATGTGGTTTAAATGAGGTTGGTATTTAGCTTTTCCCATTGCTGAATTTGTCTCTTTATGTAACAGTACATATGGGCTCGTTGGATGGATTATGAAGTAACATTGAGAACAAGTCCAACTATTAGCAATAAAACCATCAAAAAACAGACCATCTGATAATTAATATAAAATTGGATTGGAGACTCAGGAAGTTATTAAATTTGAATCTAAAATGAGATCATCTGAGCTGGATCTCAGAAGACTTATTGTTCTTTCCAGGTGTGCATCTTAAGAATCTTGGAGGATTTGTATAGTTTGAACTCAAAACCAGATACTGCTCAATGATTCTTCTCAGAATTTTGCTCTGAGTTTTGTGGTTGGCCTGAAATCCCGATACAAAGGAAAAACCCAGGAGTGTGAAACCAGATCAACAAAAATATGAGACTTTTCACATGAAAACTCTGTGACCTGAGACCACTAAGGGTCCCTTGACTCTACAATGCGGTCTCATTCCACAAATGTGGGAAGGTCATGTGATTTCTTTATTGATTCTGGCACTTGTTACATCTTTATTAAATCTAGCACATGTTCTTAAGTAGGTCTCCAATTTTAGAAAACCTTTTTTAATACAATGTATTGACTGATCTAACTCACAGTTTTAATAATGTGCTGTAAAGAAATGTTAAACAGGTCATGTATTATGCATTCCAGTTTCTATCTGTAAATACTCAGGTGGATGAAATGAACTTTCACTTTCAAGGATGATGTTAGAAAAACATACCAAATAAAAGCAGTTCTAATAAATTTTTTCTAACAAAAAAGAAATTAACTAAAACAAAGCATATTTCTGAAAGGAGCAACTATTTTCAATATTTTGGGAAGAACATCAATAATATTATGAACATGTTATCAAAGACTTATATTACATATACATATTGTAGAGGAATGAAATTCATGTTTTCATGTAAATAGAGAAAAATTAATCAGAATGTATAAATTATTATATTATAATCAAAAGTGCATAAATATTACCATCTACAATTTATTCTGCAAATCATTCTAAGTACAATTCTATTGATAACCATAAAATGGACCAATGTTAATTTTTCTATTACCTTTTTCTCCTTCCTCAAGAATAATATGTCCATTGAAGAATCAGAGATTCTATTAGTCCAGCCTATGTCTTTAAGTACCAGTATAGCTAGTGGAAACAAAATAAATATAAGACATTAGCATTCTAAGTTATCATTATTTATTTGAATTCCTTTCAAAGAAGAAAGGGAAAAAGAAATATATCATTAGGAAGAATACTATTTCAAAACATGGGCAAGACTCATCCAAGAATAAATGGTTGAATTGTAAATCAACTAGACTTCAATTGAAAAAAAAAAGGAATAAATGGTGGAGGGGTTTTTGCTTAAGCTGGATTAATGGGGTCTGCGTTTACTCTCCCTCCTGAAACAAACGAACAAACAGAACCAGAATCAGACATATATGCCTATATTTTTATAGTATTCATTTCCCATGTATATTGACCACCTACTGTGTGCCAGAGACTGAGGTAGGAGCCGAGTATCCAGTAATGAACCAAGCAAAGCTGTTGTTGTGAAGCTTGAAATCTGGTGCTGGAGGCAGACAGCTATACGCACATGGTAGGAAGCAAACATGGGCCACCAGTGGCTGCTTGTGGTTCTTGCCTAAGCAGAACAGATAAATCAAGTACCTTTATATTAGGTATAGCGTATATAGGTAATACATCCATATACATCATTTTATTCCTTTTCCTGAAAACCTGTAAAACCATGTAACTGTGTTTCTAATAACTTGATCCAGTTTCAAGTACCAAACTTCCTGTACCAAACTTCACTGATGCAACCCATCAGGCAGAAAAAAATGTAGAGTTTGCTTTTGTTTCAAAATGATGGATTGAACCACAGATTGAACTTGAGTGAACTCTATAAAAGTTATCATACTGATTTAAAACTTAAAGGAGCTCATGTGAGAAAGACATTTATTTATTTGTTCAGCTACAGAAATTCTCATATCCTTTCTACTATGCAAACTGTCTTAAACTTCCTTCATTTTCCCCCATAGAGAAATTCTGTACACATTTAATGTCAAGTTTTCTAGCTTTCCTCTTCTCCATTAAGTATAACTATTCTTTTTTCTGGACAAGATGTTTCTGAAATTCTCCAAAATGAGCAGAGTACACTAAGAATGTGATATGAAAACAATCTTTTTTTTTACTATGTAAATAAAAACATGCAAACCCTAACTATTGATACACTTAGGGTGAGTGGTTTCACTTTGACATCATGTGTATCATGGCATCGAGAGATCTCTAAATTATAACCAAAGCAAGTGAGAACAGATTTCAGGCTCAGGGAAGAGCTATTAAGGGGATAATAGACTTTTGATGTCTGTCTTTTCACAGTAGCACAATGGCTAATTCCTGTGACCCCTGAACTTTTAGTGTCTCCTAACCAAGTATTGGCATTAATCTACTGCTCATCTGTCACCTATCACATTTGGGAGTCCCAGTCTCTGTTTTCAATTATCAGTCATTAGAGAAGGCCTTGAGCAATTTCAGAAGAAAACTCACAAAACCTTTGACCTGTTTTTGTCAGATAACTGCAAGTATTCATTGTAGATAAACTATCATTTCATTGTACCCAAGTATAAAGGAAGGTTCTTTGCTGTATATCACTTACTGTAACCTCTATCACCTTCAGGTGGTTAAAGATGGACTGTTTTATTTTACTGATGGAGCAGAAGGATTCACAAAGTCATTCAGTGAAATCTGGTGAGATTGGAATGGTTGACCTCTAGCTGCCAGGCAATCTACAAACCCCACAGATTTTTCCACTGAAGAAAACATGAGATAAATATTTACCAAAAGGTGATTATCAGATAGTTGTGTTTTTACATTGACTTCTTGTAGGTAAACACAAACTTTCTCAAATATTTATACATAGTGTAACTGAAATCCATTATTTACATACTAAGCATATCTACTCATCATTAAGTACTCATTTTTTATTACGCAAAATGAATTAATCAGGTACCATCCTCTGTGATTATTAATTCTAAACTGATTTTTGAAGTTTAACATTAATATCCAACCCACAAAAGATGAATATTTGCTTTAAATTCTAATTAATTATTTCCTGTATAAAATGCCTATAATCAAAAAAATAACAAAATATTTCCTATATGTCAGGATGTATTGTTGTCTTCAGGGATAAAAGTAAGTGACTTTCAGACTCCTTTAAAGAGGAAGTATGTCAGAACCAGCTAATCTGATTGGATTGGTGAATAATATATGAATGTCAAAAATGTGTTCTCTACCTTGTAGATGTGAAATATCTAAACAAGGTATCAAGTAAATACAATTATTTTCTAACTACCCACTCTTGTAAAAATCTAGACTGATTTTTTTAATGCTACTATAACACTATGTAAAAATTATATAGCTATAACTAAACAAATAACACAATTAAAAACTATAACACTATAACAAAATTATATAGCAAAATTAAAAAACCAAAAAATTTTCTCTTTAATTTTGTTATAACAAAATTAAAACACTATAACAAAATTAAAAAATGGTAATAGTCATCACCTTTATTAATATATCTATATTCCAGATAAAGAAATTGACATTTTGATCATCAGCGTGGCTACGTTTTAAGCCAGGTAGCAATTTTTTACAATTAAACTTTTATTGACTATTTACTGTATTAAAAGTCCTGTTTGTTGTATATGTAGAAATACAAAGGTAAGAGATAAAACAAAAAGAAAAACATGGATATTCCTATGAAGTATCTTACTCTATGGGATTAATCTAAGGTGACATAATAATTACAGTGCAAATAGAAAATAATTCACACAATAGCCACTGCTTTTTGAGAACTTGCTCTGTTCCAGCCATTATGCTATGATCCTCTCTTTCAAATATTATTTAACCTCTACAGCACACTGTGGAGAAGGCCTTTCATGATTGACCTCCATTTTAAAGATGGATAAATAAAGGCTCAGGGATGTTGAGTATCTTTTCTAATATCACACTCTTTTAATAGGTTAGGGAACTAAGATTGAATTCAAATTCTTCTCACCTCAAATCCAACTGTTCACTGTGGTCCCATCATGACAGCTCTGTATTCGAAAGGGAGGAAGAGGACAAGGGCTCTGGGGCTCTCAGCAGGAGAAATTAATGTGGGTGAGAGTTTTCAAAGCAGTCTTTGTAGAATTCAAACTGGAGGTTTTAAGTAGAATTGGGATTTCAACCTCCGACATGTGGGAAGCATCTTAAGTTAGAGGATCTTAGGTCTAGGGTCCAGGTCCACCCTAGACCCAACATGTGCGATGACAATGAACAATTTATTATTCGCTCCTTTGGCCCTAAGCTTTCACATCTCTTTTCATCTATGTGAACTCCTTTCTCTCCCTGGTGATAATCCTTTAAGACCAAATTCAAAATGACCTCCCCTTGAAGCCTGCTGCACAGCTTGCTGCTCCTTCCTTTCTTATTCTGCCCCCACACATGTCCCTCCCAAACCCCAACATGATTGTGCCACAATGGTACTTTTCTACATCTGTCCTTCTCATCCTGAGCTCCTATCTCTTTGTTTCTCAAATCTCCTTAACTATTAGGCTTTGGCCCAGAGCAGTTATCCAATCAATATTTGGGGCTTGAATAAAGTTAGAGGGATCACAGTGGCTATTTTTAGGATAATCAAGATGAGTATATATGGAATGTGAGAAAGAGAAAAGCAGCCCCCTGACAGCCAGGATTGGGATTGGATCAAATAAGGGAGAAAAAAAAATTGAAATATATTAATTTTAAGAAATCAATAATTATTGCTATTATTGTTTATTTATTATTGAACATATCAGTTTTCATACCAATGCTTGACATGTATCATTATTATTATTATTGTATTCTACTAACCCCTGAGGGCTGAGTGCTGGGCCCATCCAGTCTGAGGAGGGAGGGTAGACCTTGAGACCATCTTCCTCCCTGTTCCAAAGCTGTCTTACACAAAACTTAATTCTTTTTCTTTAAAATTTTATTGAAGTATAGTTGATTTACAACGTTGTGTTTAATTTCTTCTGTACAGCAAAAGTGACTCAGTTATACATATATATATATTCTTTTTCATATTATTTTCCATTATGGTTTATCACAGGATATTGAATATAATTTCCTGTGCTATACAGTAGGATCTTGTAGGACCTTGTTATTCATCCATTCTATATATAATAGTTTGCATCTACTAATTCCAAACTCCCAATCCTTCCCTCCTCCAGCCCCCTCCCCCTTGGAAACCACAAGTCTGTTCTCTTTAAGACTTAATTCTTTGTGTCCCTAAATCATTCATGTTTTTTAAATCAAAATAATATATAACTATTGGATCATTAATTCAATTTTGTAAATTTCAAAATTATGTGTTGTGTATTTAATTGATTCAGGAAATTAATTTGTTTAGCTATCATAGGACAACATTTAAATTATTTAACCATCTCACCTTTCTTTTGCAATTTTTCTTCCTTATAAAACTGTATTCATGAAGCATTTATGAATACCAGCAAGAGTATTTCAACTACAGGACATTCGAAAGTCAATTGAAATTGTTCTTTGAAACAAACCACTCAGGAGGACAATTTTCCCTTTTTCAAGTCACACATGGCTGTGGTATTAAGAGGCTCTTAGGGTTTCTGGAATCTGGAGTTTACCACACTCTCTGGGATGGTTATCCTTTCAAAGAAACACGTAACATGTGCATTCACTGACCAATGAATAGACCTTTATAGGACCAAGTTTATGTTTCTCAGTGGACTAGTCAGTGAAAGATGCCTTGCGGGATCTTGGTAGTCTCTTGTGGAGACATCTTGGTAGTCACAAGATAATTTTGCTTTCTTTCTTTCACTTTAAAATGTAACACAGATAAGTAATAATTCTATGAGTAATCTCTTAATGATTTTTTGCACTCAGCAGCAAACAATGATCTGTATTCTTTCAACAGCTGGCTGCACTCCTGGGAAAACGCTATCTTTGTCTTGCAGCTACTGATTCTATTTGAATCTTCCAAGTTACAGCCCTTGTGTGGGAGATTAAGACCGATTGCCCATGGATGCATCCCCTTAAGACAGCAGATAAATCACTAAATAGATAAAACTGCAATCCTCTGTTAATTAGTTCTACTCTTCAGATACTGTAGACAGCAAAATATTTAGTCAGGACATTTCTATCCAATTTCTGCTTATGATAAAGTCATTCAGAGAGGTGTCTGTTTGGAGAAAAGAGACTGCCATCAGTCATTAACTTCTGTTAAGTTATATCTCAAAAATAAAAGGCTTCAGCGTACGTCTTGTCTTTAAACACAAGAAGCTTAATCTTTGCAGAACTTTGGCAATTTAGAGCATTTAGAATGTAGTTTGGTGCTTCTATAAAGGCGATCCTGTTTCTTTTCACTCTCAGCCCATGACTCATGGAATGTGAGTCTTCTGATTCATACTTTACCTCTTGTATTCTTTGATGTTGCCACTGTTTTAAAAAACCAACCTATAAAAATAAATTCATTCTCTGGTTCTGTCAGTGTAGGTGACCTTTCAGTTGTTCTAGTTGGTTCATAGATGGAAATGTTTGGAAGACACAAAACCTGCTTCCTGGAGACAGAAGGAGGTACATTCCCTACCATCGTTATGATCATGTTTTGAGTGGTAAGCTGTATCAATTTTGCTGATTTTTGATGGTTTCTTTTCTGTAAGTCGGTGTGTATGTATATGCAGAAAGCAACTCTTTAATTTTTGTAGAGAGCACTGTGGACCACTATCAGCTCAGGTAAATAAACAACTCTGTGTTGATGGGCTTGTTTAATTTATGGTGATAGTCACTGGTTTACATGTAACGACCTTCAAAACAAGCATGTATCATAAATGACAGTGGGAGATGAGTGCAAGGCATCAGTGTCATGTTTTCATGGCTGTTTGGCAAAATACAGTCTGTTGATCTGGTTAGATATGTAAGAAGTTATGAAAATAGCCGTCTGGACAGGTGGTTGTGTTCTCTCTCTCTCTCTCTCTTTTTTAATGGTGTGTTGCTATCTGCTTTATAGAAAAATGAATCAGCTATACATATACATGTGTTCTCTTTTTAAGTGCAGTTTTCAAAGGTGAATCAACTGATACAGGATGTGTGTTTTAAATCTAGCTATATTTGTTCCTAAACTCTCCTTTCCACTTCAAGTGAGAGAAATGGTGTCTATGGTATGGGATGAGGAAATGGTCTCCACCAGAGACAAGTGTTAACCTCTTGGTCTCAGCCTGTTTTAACCCTTGTGTCGTTTTATCTCCTTGGACAAGTCTGGGTCTGGCTTGAGTGAGCTTACCCTTCTGCTTTTTTTTTTGTTTGTTTGTTTCACTTTGGTTTTTTTTGTCTTGTCTGGGAATGAGGAGATCTCTTCTAGCACTAAATAGGAACGTAATTATGACTTTTATGGAGTCTGGCAGATTTTAATCTGGTAACACAGATTTTATTAGAAATGATAATAAAGATGTTTTGGAAACTCACACATGGTTTTGTTGATGTAACATAGAAATGAAAAAGTGAGTTGAAATGTCCAAATATTTAATATACTATGAATCAAAACCCCCAAATAGTATACATTATAATGATTTTTTTCTATTTGTTTATTTGCTTATGTTTTAAGCTTCTCAAGCCATTTACAATTGCAATGTGTTATACAGCACACTGTAATTTATGGAGAAACATAATATATTTAATATATAAAATCATCACAATATGAACAAGGCAAAGATAGCTCCTATAAAAAGCTTACATCTAAGGAATATGAAATGTGTGTGTCTGTTCTCTTTCATCTATTTTGGTTGTGCTGTTTTTAAAATATAGTTGTAGGAAAAGTTGCATGCTAATAGAGATATTATATAATGCTAATTCAGGTCGTGAATACAATCACTTGCTTATTCATAAACATTTTCTTAGATAATAAATGGAATCAGTATTAAATAAGTGAATATGATACAACTTTTGCTAAGATAAAGATTGGAGGAAATGAGTTCTAGAAGGAGCGGAGTATGGCATCCTCTATAGGGTAGGAGCATCTCGTAGAGGAGAATGTAAGCATTGAAATATCAACTCTCCTGAGGGGATAATTAGATTAAAAAAACAAAACTACATCCAGAAAAAACAAACAAACACACAGGGTCCTGTTGTTGAGGGCTTTGCGAGTTGAAATCTTGACACTGGGTTGAAATCTCTTCTCTCCCAATTATAGGTTGTGGGCTCTTGAGCAAGTAATAGAAACTTACGGATATAAGTGAGTATTAAATAAAATACATGCCCTACCAAATGAGAGTTAAATAAATTATCATGGTCTCAGTCAATGGGAAATGCAGCAGGATGGTGCTGAGTGAAAAGACAGAACCAGCTTTTGATCTGTTCATAGTCTTTCATTCAGCCAATGTTTATTAGAAGACTTCTTCGGATCAGGCATTGTATTGTGTTAGACGCCAATTACACACTGATGATCAAACCCTTGCTTCTCCACATGTTCTCCACATTTTTGTATATTGCTGATTAACATTGTATGAATATACAGTTGAGTCTCGAACAACATGGGTGGGACTGCACGGGTGCACTTATATGTAGATATTTTTCAATAAATATATTGGAAAATTTTTTGGAGATTTGCAGCAATTTAAAAAACTCAGACATGAACAGCATAACCTAGAAATATCAGGAAAATTAAAAGAAAGTTAGGTATGTCATGAGTGCACAAAATATATGTAGATATACACATAACATACAAAATATGTGTTAATCAACTGTTTGTGTTATCAGTAAGGTTATTAGTAGTTAAGTTTTTGTGGGGTCAAAGTTATATGCAGATTCTTTGACTGCACAGGGAGTCAGTTCTCCTGGACCCCATACTGTTCAAGGGTCGTCACCTGTACTAACAACGAACTAGTCTCTAAGTAGGATGTCATTATGTAGGTGGTACGGACATTGAACAAAGATTTACAATGGGCTTTAGAAGACAGACATCTGTTATTGCCTAGCTGTCATCACCCAATTTCTTTTTTTTTTTTGGCATAAATGTATTTTATTTATTTATATTTTTATCACCCAATTTCTTATTCTTAAGTCAGGGATATTAATATTTGACACCTCCCTAGGTAACTGAGATTACCTTGTGAATATTTGTGACCATCTTTAGGAGTGCAACGCTATATAAATACTACTTTTATTCCATTACTCACTGCAACATGTCCCATGGAATTTACCAGGGCAATTATAATTCAAAGCAGTAGGATATAGGAATTTGAATCACTGGACAAATCTGCACTACAACTTTATTCTGTGTGGTGTATTTAATATAAAATTTTATTAAACTCTTTGAAAATCTGCCCCCTTAAGGGGTTAGGTTAAAGAGCCTGGATCAGAAAGCTGAAATTTTATAATAACAGCTGAAATTCTAGCTTTCCACTTTATTACACTAACATCTCACAGGGGATTCCAGAACAGTAGATGACTTTACATAATATGAATTCAATACTCATCTGCATTATGCAGGTGCATGCTTTAGATTGGACCCTAACAAACTTATGTCAAAGCCCTTATGCCCAAGACTATAGTTATTTTTGTCTAAATTTCAAATATAAAACTGATTGTTAATGAAAAATTGAATAATGATTGTTATCACTTAGAATTTTGAATATTGACTTTCAGAATAGAGAATATATATTTTTGAATGACTGATGAATGCCTAGATCATAAAGTATGGAACTCCTCAAGCAGAGTCTGGGACAGTGTCACGTAGTCAAACACCAGGAACATTTCTGCAGCAAACCAGTAAGTTAAAGTGAGATAAATAGGGACTTTAAAGTCACCTCAAATCAGTTAATTTCCAGTTCTTCTGCCAAATGAAGTTGAAACCAAATTTTCAGTTTTCAGAGCTTTTTGGATTTTGGACTTGTGAATGCAAGATTTCAGATCACTCTTCTGTTTCTTTTTCTTTTTTTTTTAATTGAAGTATAGTTCATTTACAATGTTGTGTTAGTTTCAAGTGTGCAGCAAAATGATTCATACATATATTAATATATATTATAAATATATTCTTTTTCATTATAGGTTATTATAAAATATTGAGTATAGTTCCCTGTGCTATACAATAGGTCCTTGTTTTTTACTTATTTTATATATAGTAGTGTGTTTCTGTTAATCCCAAACTCCTAATTTATCAGATCTTTATTAAAGCATAAATACTTAGTAAATTAGGACAAAGTAGTAGTTTAGAAGCAGAAGCAGCCGATCCTGGCATTTAAGAACCATAGCTTGGTGGCATCAAATGCTTGGATTCAAATTCTTTGGCAAGGTATTTCTTTTCTCTGCCTCCTCGGTTTCTTCATCTTCAAAATGAGGAAGATAATAGAACCTACTTCATAGGTTGTTATGAAGTATAATATGTTAATATCAATAAAATGCTTAGAGCGGTTCTATTTAAATACTGTTTCATGATGTCATCTACTTTGTTTAAATTAGGATCAGAAAAGACAATTTTACAGTGAATTAAATGTAGTTCTTAAAAAAAAATATGTAGTTCTTTGTTGGGACTTCCCTGTTGGCTCAGTGGTTAAGAATCTACCTGCCAATGCAGGGGACATGGGTTTGAGCCCTGCTCCGGGAAGATCTCACGTGCTGCTGAGCACCTAAGCCCGGTGTGCCACAACTACTGAGCCTGCTCTCTAGAGCCTGCAAGACAAAACTACTGAGCCCGCGTGCCACAACTACTGAAGCCTACACGCCTAGAACCTGTGCTCTGCAACGAAAAGTAGTCTCCGCTCGCCACAACTAGAGAAAGCCTGCATGCAGCAACAAAGACCCAACACAACCAAAAATAAATAAATAAATAAAATTGATTCTTAAAAAAAAATGTAGTTTTTCTGTAAACAAGAGTTGTGGCTAGTTTTAATATTCATACGTACACTCTAGTTATTAGAGATCCAGTTTGTAGGTGTTTTCTGTCCTTACACTTTGGAGATGGAGACCCGTTCATAGCAGTCTACACTAACGCCAGCTGGAGCTCAGACAGAAAAGAGGTTTAAATTATGGACCAAAATAGGATCTTAAAAATGTAGTCATCCTCCTTATTTAGGGAAAGTTAATTAATGATCTCTCCAGGGGAATGGACCTCTCTTAGGACCAAGATAATGATACTTAAATAAAACAAAACCTCATGAGTCATGGGAGGTGGTGTTGGTGTAGCCAGGCAGCCCGAGAGCACTGTTCTCACCAAGTCCAGGTGTAGCTTACATTTTCCTCTTTGCTTGTGTAGGTATCTGAGATGGAGGTGGGGCTGAGCTCCTAGCTCTCTTAAACCATCTCCTACTCCTCTGGAGAAAATAAACCAGAGATTATTTTGGAGGATGAAGGCAAGGAATTGTGGGTTCCTTTGTCATGAACTTCCTCTCAGACATGGAGCCCTGTCTGGCACTAGAATTTAGGAGTCCAGCAGCCTGGGTTCCCAAAAATCACTCCTCAATGATCATGATTGCCTTCTCTCTTCCTTAACCTTGACCCTTCCTCTAGTTAAGGATCCCAAGTTTCATATATTTTTAGCAGTGTTGGTATCATTTCAATTAACCTCCTAAAGATATTTTTTGTGTCTTAATCCAATATTTGAACATTGTGAATTGTTTATATAGCATACATCTTTTATCTTCTTGTAACAACATTTCAGCAATGAAATGTCACTGGATATATTTTAAAAAATTATTGTAGGTTTGTGAGACACTTGGAACACAATGCTTTGCAGTGAATTTTTTTTGTAATCTGTCCTATATTATCTTAGGTAACTGAGATTTTGAGAAACCTACCAGCACTGAGAAACTTAATTCCATCAAATGATATTGCATTACTAAAAATGAACCCTTTTAATAGGTGGTTCCTTAAGAAAGATTTTGGTACCCAGCATGAGACAGGCTGTGACCTGGGACCTGGGACCCTTTGTTGCAGTGCTTGCACCTGGACAAACATCTCTCCTCAAGCAATAAAATACAAAAAAAACCTATAAGGGACTAAATATAGTTGCGTTCATGAGCAGTTGGGGCAAATTATGGACAACAAGATACAAAAAGGCCAAAAACCCAATTGCCACTTCTGAAGAGCCTGGAGCAAAAACAGGGTGTCAGGAGCAAAAGCAAGGTACTGTGCATGCCCCCTGCACACAACACCACGTAAGCGGTGGGCAAGCCACCCCTCTGGCCCAACTCCTGGACACACCCCTACCCTCACCCCATATAAGGAACCAGCTTGCCCCAACTTGGGAGCAAGGAAGGAAAACTCTTACTTGTTTTTGCTCCCCCCTGCTATAGCAGGGCCCCCAATAAAGCCTTGTCTGAATTTCTTGTCTGGCCTCTTTATCAATTTCTATTGATTAGGAAAGGCCAAGAACACTGCTCAGTAACAAGCATAGACTGTATCCAATAATACATCATTTTACAAGGCTGGATTATGTAATGATATGCCTGACACTGTCCTGAATCCCTCAACACTCCTTAATATTCCCAAGAGGAAAAATTCTCTGACCTCATTTGGTGGGAAGGTTGCTGAAGGCGGAAATATGTTCCTCTCTCAAATTTGCATAAGAACAGAGATCTTTGGGAGACTGGATGCTGCACCACGGGTTGGGGGGGTTGTACTCAATAATCTATAAGAACTAATGAAAGTGCATTAAAAAAGGTAGAGCTTTGCATTTGCTAAAAGGAGGAAAAACATCACCCGGGAAGACACTTTAGAAACAATCTTTCTTGTGAAAATGCATTTGTTTTGTTTCCTTGACCTCTAAAATTTCATAAACACAGCCCCAGCTGTGCCAGCAGCTTCTCGGGCCTCCTTCCGACTTTCCTCCCTCGACTGTGCTAAATCTCACCATTGACTTCACCTGGAACTCTGGAGCTTTCTATCACAGAGTGCTAATTCCTGTATGAACCCTTCTCTGTTCTGGTACTTGATACACACTAGTAATAACTTTACAACCTTCACTTTTAAAAACATTTTTGGATAACCTTTCCATTTAGGAGCCAGGAATTTGTATAAAACCACAGAGGTTATATTGCTTTTGAACTAAAGGCTGTTGGTTTGTGGAATTTCCTTCAACTGGAAACACATATGAGTCTGTGGTTTTATGTTTTCCCAGTTTTATAACATCCTGCTTGTTTGTTTTCAAAGTGAAAGAATTTACCATTAATTTCCATACTTTATAAAGGCCTAACTTTTTACTTCCTTTTTTTTTTTTTCCAGTTGAAAGAGACAAGGATTTTTCTCACCAGCGAAGGCATTACAAAGAATTCCGGTTTGATCTTACTCAGATTCCTCATGGAGAAGCAGTGACAGCAGCAGAATTCAGGATATATAAGGACCGGAGCAACAGCCGATTTGAAAATGAAACAATTAAGATTAGCATATATCAGATCATCAAGGAATACACAAATAGGTATCAAATTTATATCTGACTTATTATCCTAGCAAATAAATGTTACATTGTAGTAAAATCCATTGATAACCCACGTGGTCTATCAAATCATGCTTCTTTGAGTGTAACGGCATCAAGGCAGGTATAGACACATGAAAGATACATGTAACTGATCTGAAATGTGTCTTGTACATGTCACAGCTTTTTTTTCCTACTCCTTACACCAATCTGTGTGCTAGAGGGTCTCATGCTCCCCTGTATGTGATTTTCAGGCCCTTCACCTCATTTTGTAAATGAGAAAACTTTCATTTTATTCTGCACATATGAAATTTATAATTAAGATGATTTAAATTACTTGTTGTTTTATAAATTGGAGAAGAGTGGCTTTATTTTTCCCTGGCATAGTGTAAACTCTGTGTAGTGTTATGTGGATTTTGATGGAAGACATTGTATTTGCAATAGATTCTGACAGTTAACCTGTATGTCTTCTGTCTATAAAATGCTTAATTCAAAATGGTACAAAAATAGACAGAGAATCTGAAATACTGAATGTATGATAACCTCAGCTGATAATTACTGCAAATGAGCCATCACATATAAGAATTAGAAAGGGACTTTAGTGGTGTTTTCAGACCAGTGCAGAAATTGCTTGGGTAACACCTTTTACAAATGATTAGCACTTTTGTTGGACAGCTCTTACATTTTTAAAGAAAATTCTTATTGGAATATTATATTGAGGTGAAATTTGTCTTCCATTCATTAAATCTAGATTTTCCCTTTGATGAAATGCTATGTCCTTGTTTGATGAGATAAATATTTAAAGACAGCTGTCATGAGCTCACTAAGGCCTCTTTCTCTCCTTACTGAATATTTCTAGTTCCTGGCCTTTGGATTTTTCTTGGTCTTCTAGTGAGTAGGATTTCTCAATGGGTGTTCCATAGAACACTAGCCCCTCATAATACTCAATAAAGAAAAAGAATAAAAAGCTTCTGGGGTCAAAAGCATTTGAAAAGTCTACTTGTTAGACCGTGTTTTAGGAGATTCACCATGCATGTCAGAATAGTAAAGTCTTGCAAGGTCTTTATGGTCAAGAAACTTGTCAATTTGGTTTTTCCTAGTCTTCCTCAAAATTATTTGACTATGGAATCTTTTTCTTTGGGTCTGTAATACTTAATATCCTATGAAACACTGGTTTAGCAAGACACACCTTAATAAATACTGATCTCTGTATACTGTTATTTTAAGAGCACTAATTTCAAGGCAGAAAGATCTCTGTTCTTTTCTCAGCTCTAACACGTACTAGCTATTTGTCTGTGGGTGAATTTTTTGTTTTTTGTTTTAAATCTCAGTCCTGTGGTTCCAGTTATAAAATGAGGATACTAATTTTTTTCTCACAGGGACAGAGCCTGGCATACTACATTATTCTTTTAAATACTAAATAATGGGGGTGTCTTTTAAAATTAAATGACTAGAATTGAAAATAATGCTCCAAATACCATCTAATTATATTGCCATAGCTAACAAATATTTTATTTATAATTCTTCTTTTCTGCATCTGTTTCCACACTTGGGCTGGTGAGCTCCTTAAAGAAGGGATAGTGTCTTAAGTGATTTTTTTTTTTTTTTTTTTTTTTTTTTAGTCTCAGCACTATGAATTTGTTTGATACAGTTCTGAAATTATCATTACCCGTGAATGGGATACTTCTTCCATGAACATATCCTAAAATACTTGAATTATCTTACCTTTTGACCATTCACAATATATTTTTATGAAAGTTGAATTTGTACTTGGTTATTCAACATACCAAGTATTTTTTACAGGAAATGTTTGTACAGCAAGCCCCTATTTATTAATTAATTGTTTGAAACTAAATATAGACATTTACACTGATCACAATTAAAGGTCCTAACTTTTATTTAGGTCCATTGTTCTATCTGCTCAGGGTATATATATATATATATTTTGCGGTACGCGGGCCTCTCACTGTCGTGGCCTCTCCCGTTGCGGAGCACAGGCTCCAGAGGCGCAGGCTCAGCGGCCATGGCTCATGGGCCCAGCCGCTCCGCAGCATGTGGGATCTTCCCAGACTGGGGCACGAACCCGTGTCCCCTGCATTGGCAGGCAGACTCTCAACAACTGCGCCACCAGGGAAGCCCTGCTCAGGATATTTTTGAATGTCATCCATTGAACTAGCTACCCTTTGAGGTTTCTTTCACTCTATTTTCTAAGTATGTTAACTACAGTTACATAATTTAAAACATAATAACAATGATGAGAATAAAGGACTAATAGAAGAGTCCATTGATAAGAATATATAGATTTATTTATGAATGAACCCATGCTGATTTTTATTAATAATACATTTGAAATATTTATGAGTATTGATGCTTAATCAGATCTCATAATTTTTGGAAGTTTCATTTCTCTCTAAAAATGGAACATTTGTCTATCTTGAAACTTTGGTATTTCTCTAATTATAACTGATGTTAAACATATTATTCTCAATGTTTCTACAACTCCATCTGCCTGCTCTTTGAGTATTCTTGGGTATAATTTGGCTAAGACTTTACTTATTTTAACATGTGTACTTAATCTACTCTAAGATCCAGAATTTCACTGATACTTTTCCTAAATCTTTGAAAATGATTTCTAAAATCTAAAGTACATGTACCTCTTTGATTGGTGTTGTCTCACTCTACAATTCCAGACTCTAGGGTGGAAGAGATTGGATAGGATTCTACTCAATTTAATGAAAATTATTTTGAAAATTTTAATTCAGTAAATTCAATTCAATATTGATTCAATTCTACCAAGTTCACATTTTTTGAACATTTACTATTAAGTATTGTTGCTGAATTATGATTTTCTCCTGTAGGGTTATGCTATACCTATTGTCTTCTGTGTATTTGTTAATGGGTATGGAATTTTTCCCCCCAATTATTTGCTTCAATATCTGAAACATACAAATGTACACATGCATACTGTACATTTCAATTTTATGTATCATTGACCAGGTGGGAGAATCTCTCACAAAATGCCTTCCTTATCTTTGAAAAAGGCAGTCATCCACTGCCAGTGGTTCATTAATTCACAGTGTAAGAAAATGCAACCCTGTGCTATTGTCTGTAAATTGTCTGTAAATCTAGGATCCCCTTTTAACACTCCACTTTCTCTGCCAAAGAAAGACATTTAAGGGACGTAAGATATAGAAACAGCACATACGCCTCTTAGTGTATTTCAGGTTTCTGTGTAGAATTTCAAAGGCTTTGTAGAAAATGGTAGTATATAGTAATAAGAGCAGGGTCTTCGGAATTCCCACATGGGGAAATTGATGTACATCTTGGAGTCTCAGTTTAAAAATCTATAGACAAAAATAAAAGCAAAAATAAGTATTTCAGAACAATAAAAATATTTCAAATGATGTGGGAAAGACTGGTGCTTAACACAATGCAAAGACGAGAGTTGATACTTAATAAATATATCAGTTAACAGCTTAATAAGCGCAACTATTTTACTAGGATTTAGAGGGTTGTATACAAAGGGTAACCAAAAGTAGGTGGTTACTATAATAACAGTAGCTACCATTTGCTACTCTTTATGTTAAGATA
The DNA here is from genome assembly GCF_951394435.1 of Stenella coeruleoalba. Taxonomy (NCBI): domain Eukaryota; kingdom Metazoa; phylum Chordata; class Mammalia; order Artiodactyla; family Delphinidae; genus Stenella; species Stenella coeruleoalba. The sequence continues at coordinate 44,165,570 of NC_137156.1, read as the reverse complement.
AAGTAAGCAAAATGATGCTAGGTGACTTTCCTTAATAAAAAATTAGCTGATCTTTGATTCATATGAAAGGAATTGGTACATTCTTAAGTCTAGTAATGAAATGAACACCACCCAACTTATGAGCAGTTGGAGCTATCTGTGAACTTGTTCCTGAAAACCCAAGTTTTAGATAAATAGTTAAATTCTCCTTTAAAATACAGTTCAAGGGGCCTCAGACATGAATCCGGGGTGCAGACTTCTGTCAAGCCCAAGTGGAGTCCTTGGCACTCTGGGTGCTGCAGGCAATGCAGATGGCCTGGCTCTGACTCTGAGGAGACCAGGCCACCCTGTGCTCCTCAGGCCACTGCCCGGCCCTTCTGGCAACTTTGGACCCCATTGCTGTGCATCAGCCAGGTGGTTCCAGGGACTTGGATGTCCATGTCTTTTAGGAACCATTACTTCGCCAGCCACATGATTGCAGGATCTTGGTTCCCAGGCCAGAGGTCTGGCCTGAGCTCCTGTGGTGGGGGTTCTGAGTCCAAACCGCTGGACTAACAGAGAACCTCAGACCACAGGGAATATCAATCAGAGTGAGGCCACCCAGAGGTCCTCATCTCAGCAACAAGACCGAGCTCTATCCAACTGCCTGCAAACTCCAGTGCTGGACGTCTCAGGCTAAACAACCAGTAAGACAAGAATACAGTACCACCCATAAAAAACCAAAGAAAAAAAGATTGACAAAAAATATGTTACAGATGATGGAGCAAGGTAAAAACCTACAAGACCAAATTTATTGAAGACGAAATAGGTAACCTACCTGAAAAAGAATTCAGAGTAATGAGAGTAAAGATACTCTAAAATCTCGGAAACAGAATGGAGAAAACACAAGAAACAGTTAACAAGGATCTAGAAGAACTAAAGATCAAACAAACTGTGATGAACAACATAATTACTGAAATTAAAAATACTCTAGAAAGAATCAATATAGAATAACTGAGGCAGAATAACGGATAAGTGAGCTGGAAGATGAAATGGTGGAAATAACTGCCAGGGAGCAGAGTAAAGAAAAAAGAATGAAAAAAATTGAGGACAGACCCACAGACCTCTGGGACAATATTAAACACACCAATATTCGAATTATAGGGGGCCTAGAAGAAGAAGAGAAAAAGAAAGGGTCTGAGAAAATATTTAAAGAGACTATAGTTGAAAACTTCCCTAACATGGGAAAAGAAATAGTCAATCAAGTCCAGGAAGCACAGAGAGTACCATACAGGATAAATCCAAGGAGAAACACATCAAGACACATACTAACCAAGCTATCAAAACTTAAACCAAAAGAAAAAATATTAAAAGCAGCAAGGGAAAAACAACAAATAACATACAAGGGAATCCCCATAACGTTAACAGTTGATCTTTCAACAGAAATTCTGCAAGCCAGAAAGGAGTGGTAGGACATATTTAAAGTGATGAAAGGGAAAAAACTACAACCAAGATTATTCTACCCAGCAAGGATCTCATTCAGATAAGACTGAGAAATTAAAACCTTTACAGATAAGCAAAAATTAAAATAATTCAGCACCACCAAATCAGCTTTACAACAAATGCCAAAGGAACTTCTCTATGCAGGAAACACAAGAGAAGGAAAAGACCTACAAAAACAAACCCAAAACAATTAAGAAAATGGTAATAGGAACATACATATCGATAATTACCTTAAATGTAAATGGACTAAATGCTCCAACCAAAAGACATAGACTGGCTGAATGGATACAAAAACAAGACCCGTACATATGCTGTCTACAAGAGATCCACTTCAGACTTAGGTACACATACAGACTGAAAGTGAGGAGATGGAAAAATATATTCCATGCAATGGAAATCAAAAAAAGCTGGAGTAGTGATTCTCATATCAGACAAAATAGACTTTAAAATAAAGACTATTACAAGAGACAAAGAAGTACACTACATAATGATCAAGGGATCAATCCAAGAAGAAGATATAACATTTGGAAATATTTATGCACCCAACATAGGAGCACCTCATTACATAAGGCAAATACTAACCACCACAAAAGGGGAAATCGACAGTAACAAAATAATAATAGGGGACTATAACATCCCACTTTCATCAATGGACACATCATCCAAAATGAAAATAAATAAGGAAACACAAGCTTTAAATGATAAATTAAACAAGATGGACTTAATTGATATTTATAGGACATTCCATCCAAAAACAACAGAATACACTTTCTTCTCAAGTGCTCATAGAACTTTCACCAGGATAGGTCATATCTTGGTTCACAAACCAAACCTTGGTAAATTTAAGAAAATTGAAATTGTATCAAGTATCTTTTCTGACAACAATACTATGCAACTAGATATCAATTACAGGAAAAAAACTGTAAAAAATACAAACACATGGAGGCTAAAAAATATGCTACTGAATAACCAAGAGATCACTGAAGAAATCAAAGCGGAAATCAAAAAATGCCTAGAAACAAATGACAATGAAAACACGACAACCCAAAACCTATGGCATGCATCAAAAGCAGTTCTAAGAGGGAAGTTTATAACAATACAATCCTACCTCAAGAAACAAGAAAAATCTCAAATAAACAACCTAACCTTACACCTAAAGCAATTAGAGAAAGAAGAACAAAAAAAAAAAACCCAAAGTTAGCAGAGGGAAAGAAATCATAAAGATCACATCAGAAATAAATGAAAAAGAAATGAAGGAATCAATAGCAAAGATCAATAAAAGTAAAAGCTGGTTCTTTGAGAACATAAACAAAATTGATAAACTATTAGCCAGACTCATCAGGAAAAAAAGGGAGAAGACTCAAATCAACAGAATTAGAAATGAAAAAGCAGAAGTAATGAATAACACTGCAGAAATACAAAAGATCATGAGAGATTACTACAAGCAACTCTATGCCAATAAAATGGACAACCTGGAAGAAATGGACACATTCTTAGAACAGTACAACCTTCCAAGGGTGAACCAGGAAGAAAAAGAAAATATGAACAGACCAATCACAAGCACTGAAATTGAAACTCTGATTAAAAATCTTCTAACAAACAAAAGCCCAGGACCAGGTGGCTTCACAGGCGAACTTAATCAAACATTAAGAGAAGAGTTAATGCCTATCCTTCTCAAACTCTTCCAAAACATAGCAGAGGAAGGAACACTCCCCAATTCATTCTATGGGCCACCATCACCCTGATATCAAAACCAGACAAAGATATCACACAAAAAAGAAAACTATAGGCTAATATCTCTGATGAACATAGAAGCAAAAATCCTCAACAAAATACTAGCAAACAGAATCCAACAGCACATTAAAAGGATCATACACCAGGATCAAGTGGTATCTACCCCAGGAATGCGAGGATTCTTCAATATATGCAAATCCATCAATGTGATACAACATATTAACAAATTGAAGGATAAAAACCATATGATAATCTCAACAGATGCAAAAAAGGATTTCTACAAAATCCAACACCTGTTTATGATAAAAACTCTGCAGAAAGTGCACATAGAGGGAACCTACCTCAACATAATAAAAGCCATATATGACAAACCCAGAGCCAACATTGTTCTCAATGGTGAAAAACTGAAACCATTTCCTCTAAGATCAGGAAAACAAAACAGCTGCCCACTCTCACCACTATTATTCAACATATTTTGGAAGTTTTAGCCACAGAAATCAGAGAGGAAAAAGAAATTAAAAGATACAAATTGGAAAAGAAGAAGTAAAACTTTCACTGTTTGCTAATGACATAATATTATAAATAGAGAATCCTAAAAATGCTACCAGAAAACTACTGGAGCTAATCAATGAATTTGGTAATGTAGCAGGATATAAAATTAATGCATAGAAATCTCTTGCATTCCTATACACTAATGATGAAAAATCTGAAAGAGAAATTAGGAAAACACTCCCATTTACCACTGTAACAAAAGGAAAAAAATATCTAGGAATAAACCTACCTATGGAGAAAAAAGACCTGTATGCAGAAAACTATAAGGTACCGATGAAAGAAATTAAAGACGATACAAACAGATGGAGAAATATACCATGTTCTTGGATTGGAAGAATCAACATTGTGAAAATGACTATACTACCCAAAGCAATCTACAGATTCAATATAATCCCTATTAAACTACCAATGGCATTCTTCACAGAACCAGAACAAAAAATTTCACAATTTGTATGGAAACACAAAAGACCCCGAATAGTCAAAACAATCTTCAGAAAGAAAAATGGAGCTTTAGGAAATAGGCTTCTGGACTTCAGACTATACTACAAAGTTACAGTAATCAAGACAGTATGGTACTGGCACAAAAACAGAAAGACAGATCAATGGAACAGGATAGAAAGCCCAGAGATAAACCCATGCACGTATGGTCACATTATCTTTGATAAAGGAGGCAAGAATACACAATGGAGAAAAGACAGTCTCTTCAATAAGTGGTGGGGCAAAACTGGACAGCTACATGTAAAAGAATGAAATTAGAATACTCCCTAACACCATACACAAAAATAAACTCAAAATGGATTAAAGACCTAAATGTAAGGCCAGACACTTTAAAACCCCTAGAGGAAAACATAGGCAGAACACATTATGACACAAATCACAGCAAGATCCTTTTTGACCCACCTCCTAGAGAAATGCAAGTAAAAACAAAAATAAACAAATGAGACCTAATGAAACTTCAAAGCTTTTGCACAGCAAAGGAAACCATAAACAAGATGAAAAGGCAACCCTCAGAATGGGAAAAAAAATATTTGCAAACAAAGCAACTGACAAAGGATTAATCTCCAAAATATATAAGCAGCTCATGCAGCTTAATTTCAGAAAAAAAAGCAATGCATCCAAAAATGGGTGGAAGACCTAAATAGACATTTATCCAAAGAAGACATACAGATTGCCAACAAACACATGAAAGGATACTCAACATCACTAATCATTCGAGCAATGCAAATCAAAAGCACAATGAGGTATCACCTCACACCATTCAGAATGGCCATCATCAAAAAATCTACAAACAATAAATGCTGGAGAGGGTGTGGAGAAAACCCTCTTGCACTGTTAGTGGTAATGTGAATTGATACAGCCACTGTGGAGAACAGTGTGGAGGCTCCTTAAAAAACTAAAAATAGAATTACCATATGACCCAGCAATCCCACTACTGGGCATATACCCTGAGAAAACCATAATTCAAAAAGATACATGTTCCAGCATGTTCATTGTAGCTCTATTTGCAATAGCCAGGACATGGAATCCACCTAATTGTCCAACAACCAATAAATGGATAAAGAAGATGGGGCACGTATGTATAATGGATTATTACTCAGCCATACAAAGAAACGAAATTGAGTTATTTGTAGTGAGGTGGATAATTGAGTTATTTGTAGTGAGTGATAGTGAGGTGTAGTGAGGTCATACAGAGTGAAGTAAGTCAGAAAGAGAAAAACAAATACAGTATGCTAACACATATATATGGAATCTAAAAAAAGAAAAAAATGGCTCTGATGAACCTAAGGGCAGGACAGGAATGAAGACGCAGATGTGGAGAATGTACTTGAGGACACAGGGAGGGGTAAGTGTAAGCTGGGATGAAGTGAGAGAGCAGCATTCACATATATACACTACCAATTGTAAAATAGATAGCTAGCAGGAAGCAGCTGCATAGCACAGGGAGATCAGCTCGGTGTTTTGTGACCACTTAGAGTGGTGGGATAAGGAGGGTGTGAGGGAGACACAAGAAGGAGGGGATATGGGGATATATGTATGCACATATCTAATTCACTTTGTTATACAGCAGAAAGTAACAGAACACTGTAAAGCAATTATACTCTAATAAAGATGTAAAAAAAAGTACAGTTCAAGAGGATGGGAAACTGCTTATCTATGAATTTATTTTACAGAAGTATCAGAGATATAGAAAATTAGAAAAGGATTCACATATAAATGTTTTTCACAGTATTATTGGTTACCATAGCATAGACTGAGAACATTTTAATTTTAAACAGAAGAGAAAAAGTTGCACTTTGTTTCATGGAAAATGGAAATGCTATACTTCATAGAGCAAGTAGAAATTGTATTTTAAAAATATATTAGTAACACTGGAAAGTGCTCAGGCTGTAATGTTAATTTAACAAAACAGGAAACAAACTTTATTTACACATAATATACATAATTATGTTAGGATGAATTCATGTGGAAAACAGATTGGAAGGAAGCAGCAAGTGTTCATTGAAAGCTTGCAGGTAATTTTAAATTTTAATTTTCCCCCTTTTCTGTACTTTCTAAATTTTTATAGTGAAAATTACTTTTGTAATCAAAACAAGCATAAGCATAGTTGAGCAAGTGAAGATAATGAAACAACAGTATGTTACATGTTTCTTTACCAAATAACCATCCAAACATTTCCAGGTAGAGAGGGGCAAAAATCAAAACTAAACTGAACAAAATAAAGGATTAAAAAAATAAGTTGCTCTTATTTTTTTCTTAAGCTACAAGAGGCATTTTTTTTTCCACAGCAAATGAAGATAAATAAATTTTTTTCTTTCCCCTGTTTTATGGAAAATATTGCTGCCAATTGGGAACCTTGACTTTAATTCTTTGAAATTGAGGAGGAAGGATTAAAGATACTTCATTTATATATCATGTGATCACAGTAAAATGGAAAGAATTTCAATTTGAGAAACACATTTTAACATCCAAATATTATTTGTTGAGTATTTATGTTTTCATATAGTTATCAAATCAAGAACTAAAATGGATATATGAAAATAAACTTGTACCTCTAGACATTTTCAAGCCTAAGGTCACCTCTTAAAACTTGTCTTCAAACTTGTGGATTTTATTTATGTACTGTTTCTTTTTTAAAAATTTTTTATTGAACTATAGTTGATTTACAATGTTGTGTTAGTTTCAGGTATAATGCAAAGTGGTTCAGTTATACATACGTGTATATACATATATATTTTTTTCTTCTACATTCTCTTCCATTATAGGTTATTACAAGATATTGACTACAGTTCCCTGTGCTATGCAATAGGTCCTTGTTGGTTATCTATTTTATATATAGTAGTGTGTAATAGTGTTTTGAATTAAACTAAGAAACAATTGAAAAGTCAGTGCAGACTGTACTCTTTAAGGCAGTGCATTTGACAATGCAAACGTGTGTGTGTGTATAATTTCACATATTTAAAGCTCACTTCCCATAACATATCATCTAGGAGTTTCAAGGTGGGGATCCTTGAAGTAATTTAGACTGATGTTTTATAGATATGTTTTATATTCAAGACGCTCTCTGGTCTGTTAACCATCTCATCTAGAAATCCTTTGACAATGTTATGTGATCAAATATGAAAGAGACAGACCCATGATGTCATCTCTTTTCGCACTTATTTATCTTAGCAAGACCTAAAACTCTTAAAATTATATGTTTTATTCCTACTATCTCCCACCTCCCTGTTTATCCCTACTCATATGTCAATGCGTGCCATTTAAAAGTGTTCTGATATTTATCCAAATCTTTATTTTTCTTGGTAAAAACTTAATACACATCGTTTCACTCATTTAATCTTTTCACGTGAAGCTGTCAGCCCCAAATTCTGTGTAGAAGGCATTTCTCTTCAGTCACCCCTCACGTATCTGGCATTATTGGGAAATGAGGTTTCCACATGATTGAATTTTCCAGATAATTCAGCTGAGTTGGACATGCTTTTCCTGAGCAACTTACATGTGGCCAGCACAGGGTACACAAGGAGAGTAAATAAGATCCTTACAGTTCATAGCCTGAGGCAGGGGTTGGGGTTAGCTTGCCACACACAGGCTTTAATAACTATAATGCAATGCGCTAAGCAGTATGATGTAAGTATGTACTACGTGTTGTACAAATGAATACAAAATACAAATGAAGGGGAAATTAATTCTTCACATGGAAGGGTGAGGGCCCTTGGGGAAAGCCACTAGGAGGAGTTCACCCTTGAGTTGGGCCTTTGAAGATGAGAAAGAACTTTTTTTTTTTAAGTCTATTTCTTTGACTTTTTTAAATTGAAGTATAGTTGATTTAAAATGTGGTGTTAATTTCTGCTGTACAGCAAAGTGACTCAGTTTTATATAAATATATATATATATATGTATACACACACATATTCTTCTCCATATCCTTTTCCATTATGGTTTATCATGGGATATTGAATATAGTTCACTGTGCTATACAGTAGGACCTTGTTGTTTATCCATTCTATATATGATAGTTTGCATCTGCTAACCCCAAACTCCCAGTCCTTCCCTCCCCCACCCCTCCTCAACCTTGGCCACCACAAGTCTGTTCTCTATGACTTGAGTCTATTTCTGTTTCATAGATTGGCTCATCTGTGTCATATTTTAGATTCTACACAAAAGTGATATCGTATGGTATTCGTCTTTCTCTTTCTGACTTACTTCACTTAGTATGATATTCCCTAGTTTCATCCATATAGCTGCAAGTGGCATTATTTTGTTCTTTTTTATGGCTGAGTAATATTCCATTGTATATATGTACCACATCTTTTTTATCCATTCATCTGTCAGTGGACATTTAGGTTGTTTCCATGTCTTGGTTATTGTGAATAGTGCTGCTATAAACATAGGTACACATGTATCTTTTTGAATCATAGTTTTATCTGGATATATGCTCAGGAGTGGAGAATATTGTAACTCTATTTTTACTTTTATGAGGAACTTCCATATTGCTTTCCACAGTGGCTGCACCAAGGTACATTCCCACCAACAGTGTAGGAGAACTTTCTATAATGACAGAGAGAGAAAGAGAGGTAGAGACAGAGAGGGCACCTAGGAGAAATATTCCTAAGCATTAAAATGTTTAAATGTGTAAAGAATTAAATAGTGAGAACAATGCTAGTAGTCCTACTACTAAGAAAAGCAGTCAGCACTTGCCCACTTAATGGGCACTCACCATGCATCTGGCACCACGCTAAGTGCTTTCCTTGAATTAATTTTTTCACAATATATACATTTATATATTCCCAAAAGAAAATATGCTGTGTAGAATTCAACCTTTTCCTAATGTTCTGCTATGAATATCAATTTCTGTGCTCCACTGCGAAAACATTTTAAACCAGCCTGCTAGCTGTCATTTGTCATCTTCCCTTGGATATATTTAGTTGAGCTGTCATCATTCAAGTCCACAGTCAGTTTCACATTGACATCATCTCCCCCCTCCTGCTTCTCTAAGATTTTTGATTCTTCTGTGGACATACTTCAGGATACACATCGACAATTTCCACCGAGGGAGATTTCATGAGCTCTTGAGAGCTGCATAACTAACACTCAGACGGTCAGTGCCGACTGCTCTAGGTATATAGGAGAGCACACAAGCATGGCTTGTGTTTCTGCAGTGTGCAGGGATCAAGCTCTAGTTCAAGTTCTCAGCTGAGAGGATTCAGCCCCCAAGAGACATGTAGCAATGTCTGGAGGCATTTTTGGTTGTCCCAGTTGGCGAGGGTGGAGGGATGAAGGGCTACTGGCACCCAGTGGGTAGGTAGTGGAAGATGCTGCTAAACCTTCTGCCATGAACAGGACACACCCCTACCCAATAAAGAATGATCTGGTCCAAATTTTCCCTAGTGCTGAGGTTGAGAAATACTGCTCTAGTTGTAGATTTAAGTTATAAACCTAAATTATGGGAATAATTTATGCCATGAAGTCAATTTTTCTCTGACTATTTCATATTTGGGGTCGTAAGAGTCATAATATGGAAGAGATCTTAGGAACCTGAACTGGGTGTATCACTCATTCATTAGAGGGCATTAAAAGTGGTTGGACTATGTATGTAATAGTCTCACTTCTTTGCTTCTTGTTGAGTGAGGCGCTCTCCCGTGTGTGTGTGTGTGTGTGTGTGTGTGTGTGTGTGTGTCTGTGTGTGTGTGTGTATTCAGTAGCCCATGTTTAGATCTCTCTGCAAGGGAAAAATATGGAATGATATAGTGCCAGGAAACCTGCTAACATTATCAGTATCTTGGCAATTTAAAAAATTCCACAGAGGGAAAAGTTATTGAATTTTCATAGTGGGAATTCAACTTGTTTTCCCATTTTTTGCCATTCAATTCCATCTAATATTACTATTTTACCAGCTTGCATATGTGCCTTTTAAATGTAAATACAGCATTGAATTAGATATTCTGAAAATTGGTGTTCTGTGAGATTTACAGAAGCTTGTTATTTCACATTTGTTTTGGGAGAAAAAATAATTGCCATCTGAAAATATCAATCAGCTAACAAAGTCAAATTCTAACACTTTTAAACCTGAAATTGCACATGAGAGAAGATTTTGACATTATAAGCCCCAGAGAATATCATTGATTAATTTGCATCCATTGTTAATGTGCTCTGTTTTAGAGCTGTATGTCAGGTTTCTCAGATGGTGTGGTGTATTTATGTCAGATATCCAGAGAAAGATGTATGCTTTCTTCTTGGGTGGCCATCATTACATTTCTACTAGGCATGATAAGCTATTCAGAGACAAAAGGAGATGGAAAGAGGTGAAAACGTCTTACTAGTAGAAAGTTTGGGAAAAGTGTAGATATCTCTGTTCTCTGTAAGGTTCATGCCTCGTGGAAATAGAACAGTATTTTAACTTTTGCTCTGAAATGTATCTGTATATCTTCCAGACAACTTCCCAAAGCTTTTCTTGGCAAGATTTAGAGCTTCTTGGTTAGACAGTAGAATGTTTATGCTCCTGGTTAACTGTTTCTTCTCTCTCTCTCTCTCTCTAATGTCTATATATACATACATATGTATGCATACATATAATTGAAACCATAAAAATCTAAAGAATATTTCTCTTTCATTATCTTTTGTTGATTACATAAATAATTTTACTTCCTTTTTGAAATGTTTTCAACTTCATTTTTTGCCTCTAATGGAATTTAGGGACAAAAGGTCATTATGGGCTATATGTATCAATAAATGTTACTAAATTTAAAGAAAATGAATGAATCTCTATATCTAAAATTTATAAGTGCAGGTTATTAAAGAACTTTGACAGTAATGATTGCATAAATCACTTCTGACCCTAATTTTGTCATGAAGCATAAGATATACAACTTATTATATACATACTTACCTGTCATAAATGTGTTTTGGTAAGAAAACTGCAATTATAGCAATTTGCATAATATTTTTATTTGTGTAGTTTTTTATCCCTGCAAGGGATTTATGAGGTAGATTTTATTTTAATCTTCATTTAAAGAATAAACAAAACCTCAGAAAGATGACTTAAAGGGCATAATAATTTTTTCTATTACTAAGCAAAGCCTAAGTACAGCAAGTCATTGTTGAAATTTAGCAGATACCAATTCCACCTATAATTACAATCTTTTCTTTATAAAGGTAAACTTATAATGAGACTTCTCAGAGGAGCCATGAGTTCTACACTTTCTGCTCAAGTAATAATATACCAATGAGAACTGTTTGTTAACCATATTTAGAAACAAGCAGAAGGATTTATTTGCCACAAGCCTATGAAACAATATCCTTGATAAAATAGATTTTTGCAAAAGATGAATGGGGGTCCCATCCAAGGACTCATCTGATGTATATTAGTTTACCTAATTCCCCCTGCTGAGAAGTGATTTCATCTATAAAGAAGTTTTCACAATACACATGAACTCCAAGGACACTGTCATAGAGAAGTAATCAAGCACAAGCTTATTTTGGAAGATTTTCTGTGTTGTCCACTCACATTTCTTATTGTGTTGAAATAGTATAAGATGTTCTATCTTTTAAATATGTATTTAAATGTGTCCTATAAATATTTGATGTTTCTTGTGTTTACTAAAAATCCCTCTATTTGACTGTCCTTGTTCCTACTATTCCACATTATTTCTATTCTCCATATCTTAGTGAAGTTCATATTATAAAACTTTGCTTTAAATACATCACTTTCTTATCTTTTATTCACCCCTCAACCTACTGCAGTTTGATAACTCCACTCTACTGATTATCCACCAACGTTCTCCTTGCTACCAAATCTTCTAGACACTTTTTTGTTCTTCCCATTCTTCTCAGTATTTGATATTGCTGACCACCTCCTATTTAATATGAAATATTTAATCTCTGAAAACTAGGGGAGTGTATTAGTTTCCTAGAGCTGCTGTAACAAATTACCACAAACTTGGGTGGCTTAATACAACAGAAATTTATTCTCTCACACTTCCGGAGATTAGAAGTCCAAAATCAAAGCTTTGTTAAGACAATACTCCTTCCAAAACCTCTAGGGGGAGATTGTTTTTGGCTTCTTCCAGCTTCTGGTAGCTCCAAATATTCCTTGGCTTGGGTCAACATAAGTTCCATCTCTGCCTTTGTCTTCATATGGCTGTCTTCCTTCTGTGTCTCTTCTCCTTTTCTTATAAGGGCAGCAGTCATTCTGGATTAAGACCCATGCTAATGACCTCATCTTAACTTGATTACATGGTCACTCCTTGGCTCCATGTCTACCACCTTGTTTTAGGCTGGTAGCTCAGCTCAACCTTTCAGTACTCCAGTCCAAAAACCAATTATCTTTCAGTGTAAAGAGGGCAGTTAAAGGATGGTTTGGGACTAAAAAGGGAGCTACAGTGATATAAGAGAAAGTGTTCTGAAAATGGAATATAGAAACCTGGGTTCTGGTCTTCCAACTGGGTGAGTGACCATGGGAAATAATTTGATTTCTCTTTAAGTTTTCTCATCAATCAAATAACAGTTTGGCACATAATTTATATCCCACTTAATTCTAGCATTCAGTGATTTATTTTGTTCACTTTCAGAGGTAGACTCCCAGGCATTCCTGGTTATAATTTTTATTTGGGGCTTATAATGAGAATACTTCATTAATTCTGTTATTCAGCTATGTAGAAAGTAGAAGGAGTTAACATTTCAAGCATCCAAAACCACATAGTATGTTACTAAGCATGTTTGTGTACCTGATTATAAGAAGGATCATGAAGAAGAATATGATACGATCGTATAAAAATATTTGGTTTACTCAAGTTAAAGATCAAAGAAATTAGAGGAGGAAATTGAATATTTATATAATTGGATGTGTTTATAGACATAGATATATAATGAATATGATAGTAGCAGTTAAATAGTAAAAAGATATAATCGTCTATTAATATAATTATTTTTACATATTTTAATCACATTATATAAAATTTCATTAATGTAGTCATATTCCTTGTTTCACTTTGAAAATATATATGTAGAGACTTTTTTTTGTTTGTTTTCTTTGCGGTACATGGGCCTCTCACTGCTGTGGCCTCTCCCGTTGCGGAGCACAGGCTCCGGACGCGCAGGCTCAGCGGCCATGGCTCACGGGCTCAGCCGCTCTGTGGCATGTGGGATCTTCCCGGACTGGGGCACGAACCCACGTGCCCTGCATCGGCAGGCGGACTCTCAACCACTGCACCACCAGGGAAGCCCTATGTAGAGACTTTTTTCAAACTTTTCACATGTACGTTTGACATCATCACTATAGCCATATTTTGAATCATATATCACGATATTACAAAGTTCATCGTCTTCAGATTCATCTATGTTGTTATAAAAGTAGCATTTTTTTGAGTCTGTGTATAATGCTGTCATCAGATATATTATGTTAACAAAAGCACTAATTCACACATTTTTTTGTTGTTGTTAGTTCGTTTTTAAGTATTTTTTATTGAAGCATAATTGACATATAACTTTATATTAGTTTCAGGTATACAATATAATGATCCAATATCTGCATATATTGCAAAATGATCACTGCAGTTAACTTCTGTCACCATACCTAGTTAGAAATTTTCTTTCTTGTAATTAGAACTTTAAAGACCTACTCTCTCAGCAACTTTCAAAATATGTAATACAGTATTATTAACTATAGACATTTACCATGCTGTACATTACAGTCCCATGAATTATTTATTTTATAACTGGAAGTTTACACCTCTGGACCTATTTCACCCATTTCTTTCACTCCCACTCCCTGCCTCTGGTACCACTAATCTATGTGCTTGGGCTTTGTTTGTTTGTTGTTTTTGTTTTGTTTTATTTTAGATTCCACATATAAGTGATAGTGTTTGTCTTTCTCCATCCGGCTTATTTCAATTATTATAATGCCTCAAGGTCCACTCATGTCACAAATGGCAAGATTTCATTCTTTTTATGGCAGAATAATATTCTATTGTGTGTGTGTGTATATATATATATATATATATATATATATATATATGCCACATTTTCTGTACCCATTCATCTGTTGATGGACACTTAGGTAGTCTCCATATCTTGGCTATTGTAAATAATATTGCAATGAACATGGGGATGTGTATATCTTTTTGAGTTAGTGTTTTCATTTTCTTCAATAAATAACCAGAATTACTGGCCCAAATGATAGTTGTTTTTTTTTTCAATTTTTTGAGGTGCCTCCATACAGTTTTCTGTAGTGACTGCACCAACTTCCATTCCCACCAACAGTGCACAAGTGTTCCTTTTCCTCTACATACTCACCAACACCTGTTATTTCTTGTCTTTTTAATACATAATAGTCATTCTAACAGGTATGCAGTTATATCTCATTGTGGTTTTGATTTGCATTTCCCTGATGATTAGTGATGTTCAGCATCTTTTCATGTACTTGTCCATCTGTATGTCTTTGCCCATTTTTAAATAGATTTTTTTTTTTTTTGCTATTGAGTTGTATAAGTTCTTTATATATTTTGGATAATAACTCCTTATCAGATATATGATTTGCAAATATTTTCTCCCATTCCACAGGTTGCCTTTTCATTTTGTTGATGGTTTCCTTTGCTGTGCAAAAGCTTTTTAATTTGATGTTGCTCCACTTGTTTATTTTTGCTTTTGTCACTTTTGCTTTTGGTGTCAGAGCCAAAAAAAAATCATTGCAAAGACCAATATCAAGGAGCTTACTGGCTATGTTTTCTTCTAGGAGTTTTATGGTTTTACATTCAAATCTTTAATTCATTTTAAGTTAAGGTTGTGTGTGGTGTAAGATAACAGTCCTGTTTCATTCTTTTGCATGTAGCTGTCCAGTTTTCACAACACTTTGTTGAAGAGACTGCCTTTCCACGTTGTATATTCTTGGTTCTTTCATTGTAAATTAATTAACCCATATATGTGGGTTTATTTCTTGGCTCTTTATACTGCCCCATTGATCTCTGTGTCTGTTTCTGTGCCAATATCAAATTCTTTTGATTAGTATAACTTTGTAAGTGTGATGCCTCTAGTTTTGTTCTTCTTTCTCCAGATTGCTTTGGTTATTTGGGTCTTTGTGTTTCTGTACAAATTTTAGGATTGTATGTTCTATTTCTGGGAAAAATGTCTGACATCCTAGGTAAAGATTCAACTATAATTTCCTCTCTTCCAGATAGATCTTCAGATTATATTACATTTGGTCTTCACAAAATCTCTTAAGGCAGTGATTATCATACTATCTTTTAGGCATGGGGAAACAGAGGCTGAGGAATTCCTTTATTGTTCAAGCTCCGTCTGGTCCCCAAATTCTAGTTTATTTTGTTACAATACACTTTATTTCTTCCAGTGTCATAGTCTTAGATATGTAAGACTCTTTATTTTTAAAAGAGTGGTAAGAATGATGATAACTCAAATTTTGCTAAATGTGGCTCCTGCTGCTCAGTCTTTAGTGAAGTTCCTACCCTTTTGGTATTTTGACGCTCCCAAGGCATGTATACAAAACCCTTTCCTCTCTCAGTAAAATAAAAAGCACCCTTGCAAAGCAGTATCTTCAACCCTACCAATTTCCCATGAAAATATATGTTTAAACCTCTGGTCATGATTGAAGTAAGATATGTTCACATGTATTTGTATTGAATTCTAACTGTATCTACATATCTACATATTATTTTTTGCCTGTGATTAATTGTATTCAGTATATCTATATATTTCATATCCAATAAATCTGAGTGATGCAAATCCTTTATCTGTTCAATATGACTCTGTATTTAACAACTGCATGATAGATTCATTTAACTGTATGAGAAATTATTATGCTGATCTGTATCATACTCAAGACAAAGGTTCAAATTCTATCTGAAAAAGAAAAATACAAATTTTCATTATTATGAGTTATTTTGATCAATATAAATTGACTTTCACGTATTAGTCTTTGAAAATATTTCAATGTGGGCAATTGCTATAATGTCTATAAACACAGAATGTTCACATCCAGGATTATTCTTGCCTTTAAAAAATATTTTAAAATAGTATTATGGGTTGAACCATGTTCCTCTCTCTCCCCTATCCATATATTGAAGTCCTGGCCTCCAGTATCTCAGAATGTGATCTTATTTGGAAACAGACTCTTTAGTGAGGTAACTCAATTAAAATGAGGGTGAGTATTAATCCAATATGACTGGTGTCCTTATAAAAATGGGAAATTTGGATGCAATGATATACACATAGGGAAAGTGATATGAAGATGCAGGGAGGAAACAGCCATCTACAAGCCAACGCGATTCTTCCCTCACAGCCCTCAACAGAACCAACCCTGCCAACACCTTGAGTTTGGACATCCAGCCTCCAGAACTGTGAGACAATAAATTTCTACTGTTTCAGCCACTCAGGCTCTGGTACTTTGTTATGGCAGCCTTAGGGTACTAAAACAGTAACATTCTGAAATGCTTGCATACGTCCATGTAGGTGGACTTTATTTCCTTTACTAGAATGCAGATTTTAATTTTAGTTTCATTACTGTAATTGTACATCATATAAAATAATTATATTATGGATTTATTTCTGCTACAAATGAATATATTTTTCTACATATATATTTTCTTTGTGCTGCATTCCTTTTAAATGCATTAATATTTTAAATTTTCTTTTATTAGATGTTGTAAGAATTTCTTAAAAAAATGGTAAAAGTGTTAAGGCAAGGCAACTTTAACAAGTTTATTTTATACTGCTTATAGGATATATTTAGTATATTCTGCTACTTCCAGGGAGGTAAGTGCTCTTCTTTAGTGGAATAATTTTATACTTCCAAAGAAATCATGTCTCGATTTCTACAGAATGGATAGGAATTTATTTTTAAGATGCTGTTATGAAAGTTGCTACATGAATGAAAATTACAAAATTATTACCACTGTGCTTATTAAAAATAGACTTGAGGACTTCCCTGGTGGCACAGTGGTTAAGAATCCACCTGTCAATGCAGGGGACATGGGTTCAATCCCTGGTCCGGGAAAATTGCACATACTATAGAGTAACTAAGCCCGTGAGCCACAACTACTGAGCCTGCACTCTAGAGCTCGTGAGCCATAAACCCATGTGCCAAAACTACTGAAGCCTGCATGCCCGAGGGCCCACGTGCTGCAACTACTGAGCCCGTGTGCTGCAACTACTGAAGCCCGTGTGCCTAGAGCCCGTGCTCCACAAGAGAAGCCACTGCAATGAGAAGCCACGCACCTTGACGAAGAGTAGACCCTGTTCGTCCCAACTAGAGAAAGCCCGCACACAGCAACAAAAACCCAACACAGCCAAAAAATAAATTAAAAAAAAAAATAAACAGACTTGACTCTCCTAAAGCATATTCTCTTGTCTGTAGGTAGTGCAGAAGAGCTCTTTACACAAAAGGAAAGAGGAGAAATTAAAGAATAGAAGTTAACAGTCAAAAATAAAATAGTTTTGCTCAAGAATAGGAATCCATGAAGCTTATGAAGACAACCGATCATTCATAACTTTTCAGAGGTGAACTAGAAATATATGGATTTTTTCAAATCATACTGTTGGCCTAGGTTTATCTTCCAATGAATTAGATTTGCATCACTGAGATTCAGGTATTTAGGGTTTGCTTGGGTCTGTTGGCTGATGCTTTTTCTAAATATATTCATTAAAACTGAAACTGTTTTCCTCATAGACATGCTTAACAGTGTTGAGACTTGAATATGAATAGTTAGAGAAATTTTTTTTCTGGAAAAGTAGCACAATTTAAAAATAATAGAAAACACACCTAAATAACTACATAAAGATATTTGTTAACTAGTTGAAATTGATCTCAGAATTTACCTCTTTGTTCTTTTTTGTTTTTCAAATGTTTATTTATATCACACCAAGGGATGGCATTTTATGCTTTGCAGAGTTTATTAGAACATCTTTACCATATTTCGAATGAAAGCAGGCTTTGAAAGCAGGGTAGCACTTGTGTATTTTCCAAGCTACAAGGTGAATCTTTCTTCTGTTTAAGAAGCTGATAACGTGATTAAGTTACTTCCAAGATTACAGTCTCAAAGACATTTTTTAAATATTTCAAAAATTTAAGAATAATCCATATTTTCTTAGATTCTGTTTATTTGGTAGGTTTTCCAATTTAGGAGGAAGAGGGAGAATTTGATTTACATTCCACACACTGTGAAAATAATGGGTCCTTAAAATTCAAGTGGAATGAATTAATCTTTTCATTGAATTGTAGTATATGCCTGTCGTATGTCTGCGGTGACTCAAACTGATTCCTGTATTGGATGTGAAAAAGTGTCTGTAACCCTCCTTTGGTAATCACTATGATTAAAATTGTGAAGGAGAATTAAAGCTGCATATTTTGGTGTACGGTAGCTGGACAATATAATTGATCATAAAACATTAATTTTAAGTTCTCTAGGTTAATGGAAGAATGGTATAAATCAAGTTTAATTAAAGAAATGGAGCGGTACCTTCTAAAATATTGACTGATATTCTTTACTTCTGCTATAGTTCAGTTTTCAATTATAGATTTTTTTCTAAGAAAATAATAAATATGCATGATTTGATTTTATCCAAAATTAGTTTTTTACATTTTGTAATCCACCTTTAAAGTGACTTCTAAGATACAGATAGATGGAAAATACAGTAGAATAGTATTTAACATAGCTTATTATGACAAAGCTCTGATCTTCCTCATATGAATAATATGCTGTCAGATTCAGCACAATCATAAAATGCATAATAGTGTATTTCTATTCTACTTTGATGGAGTTCCATTGTTTTTACCATCAACCTATCTGAGCCTTAATTTCATCAATATAAAAATCTATTGTAAAGATTAAATGTCACATAGAGAACAGGCCTGTGGTTGCCAAGGGAGAGGGGTGTGGGGGGGGGAATGGATTGGGAGTTTGGGATTAGCAGATGCAAACTATTATATATAGAATGGATAAACAACAAAGTCCTACTGTATAACACAGGGAACTATATTCAATATCCTGTGATAAACTATAATGGAAAAGAATATGAAAAAGGATGTGTATACATATATGTATAACTGAATCATGTTTTTGTACAGCAGAAATTAACACAACACTGTAAATCAACTATACTTCAATAAAACAAATTAAAATAATGACTAAACATCAAAAAGATGTAGCACTTAGCTCAGAAGCTGCCTGTAGTAAGGATATAATAAATAAAATAATTCATTATAGTTTGACAAATACTCATACATTTGTAAATTTAATACTAAAGTTAAGATTGATAAATGTTAATAACAGTAACACTGTGGAGATTATCCTAAAACATACAAGTTTATATGCATAGGTACTACTGTCCCCAGGGGACTTGTGCACAAAGAAAGTGTTAAAGTGAGTCAGGGAAGAGCCATAGCTCAATCTATGGGATTTCTCCCTTAATCCAGTGGTATACTTGGTGACCCTCTCTTGGCCTCTGGGATCCATAAAATAATTAATTATATAATAAAAATAGAAAATGAAATAAAAATGAAAAATATATGTAATAAAAATGGAAAAAAGTATAATGAAAGTGGTAAACAAAAGGAAAACTCCCTCTAAAACAGAGGCTTGCATCACAGCCTGCCTGCCCTCCATCTCCTTGGAGAATCCACATCCGTCCAGACTGGAGCAGCTACTTTCACTTCTGTCTCTATTCAGTTTAACCCTTGCTTGTGTACTTGCCAGTGTACTGCTACTTATAGGTAATGGTTTGGGAAAACACTGATTATCAGGGACGAAACCAAGACCACTAAGTCCCTTTGTAAAGGAAACTTGACAGTGAAGAGCAGGCAAATGGAAATTACTGTCAGATATTCCTAATCTGCACCAGGTTTGGGCTGAGATTCCAGCAATAAAAGGTTCTGTATCTTATTACTCATCACTTGAGTCCTTTGTTCCTCTTATCCTTTAATGAACTCCTGTTATTGTAAGAATGCTTTTGCAGTGTTTTCACTTAAGTGTAGGAAATGATGATCTTCATTCAAACCTGTAACTCTTTTTTGCTGTTCTCTTTCTTCTTTTAGGGATGCAGATCTGTTCTTGTTAGACACAAGAAAGGCCCAAGCTCTAGATGTGGGTTGGCTTGTCTTTGATATCACTGTGACCAGCAATCATTGGGTGATTAATCCACAGAACAATTTGGGCTTACAACTCTGTGCAGAAACAGGAGATGGTAAGCACTGAATTTCATAAATTTTGGGGAGTTCTGGTTTGGACACATTGAGAGTTACAGCTTTTTGTGGGATTTAACCAATGTATATTTTATACACACAATGTGCAAAGTGGTGCATTCTATAAGATAGGGCAATATATTGATTAGTTAACTTATTTATAAACACATTACCGAACGCACGTTTATTGTCAGGCTCTGCAGTGGATGTGGGGGGTAAAGAATTAAGTTCTGTTCCTGCTCTTGCAGTTTTTAGTCTTGTGTTGAAGACATGTATGCAAACAAGTAGAACAACTGTGATATAACAATACCAAAAGAAAGCGATGTATAAAATGCCATGGATCTATGTCTTGATTTTGTGGTGGTTACACAACTATATAATCTGTAAAAATGTATAAAACTGTACACTAAAGAAGAATGGATATTACCATATTCAAAGTATGTCTCAAAAACCTGATTTATAAAAAGAAATATATATCAAAATAGATGATAGGGAAACAGACAAAGGACCTACCATAATACAGAGGAGGATGGGGATGGAACAAAAGAGTCATAAAAAACTGCAGAAAATGATACTGAGTTAGGTCTTAACATATTATAATATTTGGTCAAAGTCAACAGCTCCAGAATCACTTCTGGGAGGGATCTGTTGACTGAAAAAAAAAAAAAAAGCACAACCTAAAAGTTGAGAGTTATATTTTACTTGGTGGACAAAACTGGGGACTTAAGCCCAGGACACAGCCTCTCAGATAGCTCTAAAGGAGAGCTCCAAAGAGGTAGGGGAGGAGCCAGGATATACAGGAGTTTTTACAACAAAGACCAGGTAGTCAGAACATCAAAAGATTATTGTTAATTAAAGAAAACCAGGCATCTCAAGTTAAGAGATTTATATATGGGAAGATGCAAGAGTCTGAAATCATTCCTTTGATATGCATCTCAGCTGTCTGGGGTCAGTATCATGTGCTTTCTCATCCTGAGTCTCCTCAGGGTGCACCATCAGGGAGCAGCTGCAGTGGCTGATGGTTTGATGGTGGGCATCCTGTTTCCACTCCAACTTCCTTCAGGGCTCACCATTGGGGTGGCTGCAGCTTGTTGGCTGCAACATCCTTTGTTTACTGATATGGCAGGTGTCATTCTTAGTCCACAGGTCTATAGGAAATCTTTTTTGAGAAGCTCCAGATGTTATTCTTACGCTCAGAAATGCTCACCGAGTAGCGATGTACTGTGTGCTTGGCTTGATGCTGGAGATAAAATAGTGAGCAAGTACAGAGATGGCTTCACGAGGCTTGCAGTTGAGTGAGGCATGAGGTAGTCAGCACATAATATTATTGAATGCACTTCGCTACACACTAAGAGTCCAATGGACTCTGAGTGCAGAACAGTGAGCAAATTCGAGCTACAGTCTTTTAAAGATCAGGAAGCTGTATCTAGGGGAAGAAATTGGAGGGCCCTATACTATTTAGTTCTAACTTGCTTTCAAGTCATCCTTTTCTCTCTGAGAACTACTTTATATTTTGTTTATCCTTTTCCTTTGATTGATTTCTCTTATATTTTAGGGGTAATTTTACTTTAAATGACATATTATTTATGTGATTTTTTGGAGCCTAAAATAAACTAACATTTCACTTCTTTCAAAGTTTTCCAAATTCTTTTTTTAAAAGTTAGGTTTGAGATACACAGCCTTTTGTTGCTCTTCTTTGGTTCTTTAATATTGTCTGATATGAAAATATTAAAATGATTAAATATGCTAGACAAGCTGGCCTTTTGTATTTAAGCCAGAGCAGACAGATCACTTTTTATTTGCAACAATGGAATCTGAATATGCTTACTTCTCAGCAAAAGTAATTGGAAGTCGTGAAAAAATGAAACTCAGGAAAGTCTCCTTTCAAATTCATTTGTTGACTATTATTCATTTATTCATTTGTTCGACATAAAATCTTCGAGTGTCTATTCATGCAAGACAAAGTGTTAAGGAGACAATGACCTGGGAGACAGACAAATATAGCTACTTAAGAAAGACTAAAGTGCCCTAAATCCTAAAAATAGTGATATAATCAAGACACTATAGGAAACGTAAGGAGATGGTTAAGTCCAAATGGAGCCAAAGAACTGTGGTCCATGTAACTTCTGGGCTAGGTCAGCTGGGTAAGATTTCAAGAAATAAAGATGAGGAGGGAGAGGGTGTGGTGGTAAGAAAGGAGGAGAGAGGTAGTTCCTGGATGAGGAAACAATGTGAGTAAATACATAGAACGGCAAAAAGGCATGGTGTTGTCTAGAACATTCTGCAGTCCAGATTTGGCTAGAACAGCTTTCATGTATAAATATGATTGCAGATGCTATTAGGAAAGTGATTTGGAGACAAATGATGGAAGGCACATGACATCTAATTTATGTGTATATTCTTGTAACTTGACCACAGGTCATTAAAGAACTAGACTTGCTGCTTTAATCGATCAGAGTAACACTTTCATGATTACATATTTGAATGAATATCCATTTCATAAGGTCATGGATGTGTATTTCTGGTTCACAATGGTACCCTTGGTACTTGGCACCGTGCAGGTTGTAGGTATTAAAAACATGTTTTGAATGATTGTTGAATGAGTTTGTGACTTAAAAGGCTCTTATGGACCACCTGTCATTGAACATGTTACTCCTTTTTTTTTTAATTGATAGTGGATTTACAATGTTGTGTTAGTTTCTGGTGTTCAGTAAAGTGATTCAGTTATATATATATACTTTTTCATATTCTTTTCCATTATGGTTTATTACAGGATATAGAATATAGTTCCCTGTGCTATACAGCAGGATCTTGTTGTTTATCTATTTTACATATATGAACATGTTACTTTTTTTTTTTTTTTTTGCGGTACGCGGGCCTCTCACTGTTGTGGCCTCTCCCGTTGCGGAGCACAGGCTCCGGACACGCAGGCTCAGTGGCCATGGCTCACGGGCCCAGCCGCTCCGCGGCATGTGGGATCCTCCCGGACCAGTGCACGAACCCGTGTCCCCTGCATTGGCAGGCAGACTCTCAACCACTGTGCCACCAGGGAAGCCCGAACATGTTACTCTTAAGAAGACATTCCAAACTGTAAATTGGGGTGATTATTAACCAAACCAATTTGGTGTAACACTGAATTTTATACCACAAACCATGGTACAGATTAAAATCGTTTCAATCATAAGGTGAGGAGAAAGTCAGTGATATAAGTTATTAAATTTTGTTTATCTTGCTTCCACAAAGAAAAAATAGCTAAGAGATCTAAATATATTTGGAAATCAAAAGACTGTTGAAATCAAAAGTAGCATCATGATTCCTCAGAGGACCTGTGGAAAGTACGTCCGTTTGTAAAATATTCTTTTTAGAAATTTGATAAGTGAACTGCCATGGATTTGGCAGGAGAGTTTAAGGATAGTCTATTGATTTTTTTCATGCAGAATAGATAATTCTCTGAGTTCCAAATGTCTGTTTCAGCTAAATAAAGCAAACATATGAGCAAGCAAATGGAAAGGAAACATTGCTGCTTCTTAACGGCAAAATCTAGAAATTCCATACAAGTGGTTGTATCCAATTGTGCTAAATCAGTTTCAGAGTTTTCTAACACTCCCTCATGGTGGTTAATAACCCTCTATGATAAAATAGGTACTCTTTTTTTAGCAGCAAATGAGTAGATTTAGGTCTGTCTTATAATTTAAGATGTTCAGTTCCCTAAATTATAAACATACATTAATTACCTGGCTTGTTAGATCCTTATTAAAATTGTTAATAAAACTACAGTAATTGGTATCATATCCTATATATATATTTATATCCTATATATATATCTACTATACATATGTCCTATATATATATATATATATATATACACATACACAGAGTTTATTACCCAGATAGCAATTTAATCTAGCTTTTAAGACTTGGGTTTTCTCCCCAAACAGTGTAATTTTCCATTGTTTGATGCTTTATATAGTTTAAACCTTCCAAGTAAATTAATTCATTTTTTTCAAATTTGGGTTTATAGAATAATTTAGAGATGGAAAAACAAAGATAGTATTTTTGGGATCATTAGAATGTCTTTTTAAAAACCCTATGTTTTCAGACATTTTAGGTTTGGCAATACTCAGAGTAAATTTTGCCAATGACTTTTTCCTTTCTATTCAAACCCACTTATATGTCAAGGAAAATTCAATCCGTATGTTTCTGATTCATTTGTATTCAAGTCATCAAAATGTTGTTTTGTCAGAGTATTGTTCAATGTCCAAGAAACAGTATAAGGTTCTTTTTTAATAAGACTCTAAAATCCGTTTTTCTTTGGACAAAGTTGTGGCGTAATTTCCAAGCGTATCAAGGTAAAAATTCAGATTTAAAGTCAGAGATTTCAAAGTTTCACTAAATTTTGTAGCCAAATCAAGAAAGAAAAAAAGATTTCAGAGGTATGAAACTATCAAATTAAATTCATTATCATTAATGCTTAAATATAATATAAAGAAATTTATAGTTATTGTTATAACTTAGAGTTTAAGGTTTTGATACTTAATTTAAATAAAGAGAATAAAGGAATAGAATTGATCCCTCCATTTTGGAAATATAAATTCTAAGAGAAATCGTTAGGAAAACTAGATTCAAATCTTGGCTCTGACAAAATACTTTACATTTTAGCCATAGCGTTAATTAAATGAGTGTAATGGTAATTACCTTCCAAGGACAGTGTGAGACTATATTAAGCAATAGTACCCGGAACATGGTGAGACAGGAATAAAGGTGTTTGAGTTGAACTGAAAGAGAAAATGCATAGAGAATTAACTCTACATGGTACTCCTTAAATTAGGATCACTTCTTTCATTGTGGAGATTTTACAGATGATTTAATAAGACTTCAGATAAATTCACAAATGATAGTCCACCGGAGAGAGGTAAGATTGTTGATATATGTTCTTAAATCTTGAGTTGGAAGCATAGTGTATAGTTATGTTATTAGGCGCAAGTCTAATAATTTTGGTTGATGAAATGATTATTGGTAGGAAGCTTTTAAATACCTCTGATCTAGGGTATGAAGCCAACAGAAATGAACATTCAGAGATATGTGTCATGATCAATTGATTGCTTATATTGGCTAGGTCTTCATAGGCACTGGAGAATATCAAATTATTAGTACTTAATATGGTAGTTTTCTTGAGGCCCAACAATTTTATTCTTATAAAAAAGTGACATGATTATTTTTGAGATAACTAACTGCATCAATGAATATAAGGATAACGACCCTTGTTATAGGGTAATATATGAGGATAATTGATTAAAGGCTGGCGTACATAACTATCAGAAAAAATTTTCAACCCAGAGATGCCTCAGTGTAAATTACTATCATTTGGCTTCATAAACCTATTAGCAAACATTACACATCAACATGGCTTCTTACAAGCAGTAGTTTAATGCTCATAGAAAACATGGTTAAAAATCATTGATCGTCTTTTTTAAAGTGTGGGACCCAAGAACTCCTAATATATGTTGTGCTAACTTTTTTAGCAAATTGCATAAAATCCCCACTACATAAGTGATATTTCCCATAAAAAAAATCAGAAAATGAAGATACTCTATGAATTGATTGGAAACACATCATAGAAGACCTCTTTGAAAGTCAAGGAAACAAACCATTGTAATTATTGCCTCCTCAGGATATAGCCCGTGTTGGTTAGCAGCTATATTTCCCAGACATTGTAAAGGGGTAAAGTTATAGCTTTTTATTTATTTTTTTGCTTGTTAGTACACAAAAGTTTTCTTCCTTCCATTTTTAGAAATTATATATGTACATAAATATATTGATATTTCAGAGCTTTTCTAAAAGCACCAACAATTTCATCCTCTTTTATTTCCACCAACATTATTATTCAAATTATAAAAAGGGTCTTAACTTCAGTTATCAGTACAATTAAACTGAAAGTGAGTATTTTAAAACTTTTATTACCCAGGGTTTTGCCATGTTCTCTACCTTTCCACTTGGAATTTTGGGGCTCATTCTTGCAAATTGACAACTGCCACACCTACATTAATAAGAAATGGGATTAGGTTTTCTTTTTCTACAACCTTGAACTGTTGCTTATTTCTATTGTTCCTTATTATGTGAAGAGTAGTTTAAAGCACTGATAAAATTTTTCTCCAAAATTGCAATATGCTGTGGTAGCTTCTAAATATGCTGTCTTAAATCAGATTTTTCAAAAATTCCATGACATCTTTCGAATTACAGAATATATACTCCTAATTAGAAAAATCTAGTTTATAATCTAAAGTCCTCATGTCATTATATATTAAATTAATATGTGAGTTACTAACTTGATATTCTTTTACTTTTATTAAATGTGAGCATCTGTCTGAGAGAGATGAGGAGTTCTTAATGAGATATCTGCTTAAATTTAGTTAAGTCCTGGAATCTGCTGCTTTTCAATGCAAGTATCTGATTAAATAAGTTTGCTGTGTTATCCTCAGATTCCCAAACACAGTCTTTTTTAACTCGGGGGAAAATTTTCCAAATTAAGCCCTTGTGTTGTCAGATGACTATTTATCTGTCTCAAGGGTCAAATGATCTATGTGGCTGGTTAATCTGAATATCAGCTGACATAGTGCTAATAAGTAGCAGAAGAAATTCAGAGATCAAGGGTGATATTTTTCTTTTTGTCCGGCTGTTTTGACTACAGTTTCTCATTATTATGTATCTCAGTTCAAAAAGTTGAATTATGTCCACTTATCGGAGGATCTCTTAAATATTTTGAGATTTGATAATATTCTCTTCCCTTATCTGAACTTTATCTTTTAAAGCAATTAAGTCTTTTTTGTTCATAAAACCATATGGCTCCCTGTTGCTGAATTTATGGTGCTGACAATTGGTTTCAAACAAATAAATGAGAGTCTCTACTTCCAAGAAACTGCAAAAATCGCATATCTTGCTAAATGTTCTGATAGGAAAAAGGAACATATACTCCTATGTTTGTTTTACATAAATATTAGTATAAATGAAGTACTTCTTTATGTTTAATGCTGAGGATAATTAGAGTATACCTGCTTGACTTTTGGATGAATATTTAAGAATAAATTAGGAGGACAGTTGAAGAATAGTTATCTTCAAATACTTAAATAAATACAGTGAATAAGTAAAATTAAATTTTCCCTGTAGTCCAGAAATTAAATCAATGTGTGAAAAGGGCAGATTGAAGGCATAAGAATAAAGTGCCTAAGACCTGGGAGTTAATGGCTATGTAATTATTTGTATTGTGAGGGAATGAGCTCGTGTGACTAGAAGAATTCACCATTTATTTGACCTTTTGTCCGGGGATTATTATATTGCCTGTGATAATTTCTCAGGTAATTTTAATTTATATATTTACACTTTAAGCATTATACACATATAAATATTATATTCAGAGAGGGTACCATGAATAGATATGTACCATCTTAAGGAGCTTGGTATTAAATAGTTTCATTCAAACCAAAACTTAAGATATTATATAAAATCAGAGATGGAGAAATGGATAAAGGGAAGTAAGAAATATTAGACATCTTTTGGGGTAAATGTGTGTGTGTGTTTGTGTGCGTGGGTGTATACAAAGAGGGGTAATACCCAGGCATAAACAAATTCCCAACTGATCATGTGAAGGATCAGATAAGTTCATAGCTGAACATCTATAATTATTAAGGTGTCTAGAGAGCTCTTATTACAACATTTAAGTATAATTATATTTTCTTTTTCTTTAAGTGCCACAATATATTTTTCAGTATCATAACGAAATGTAAAACTTAATCTAAATTTCTCCAGAACGTTTTAAAATGGCTTCTGTTTCTATCATATTTCTATAGAATTTTAAAAACACTAAAACATAAATAAATCTATGGCAATATGTCAGTTTCTAAGAAAGTCTTTTTTTTTTTTTTTTGATATGAATCAAGCCATAAGAGAGATTTAAAAGATAGCTAAGCAAAACAACCGCCTTGGTCATTTTATGTGAATGATTCAGAAGAGTTTCCACTGAGAAGAATTCCTGTATCTTTATGGTAAAAATGACTAGATTTCTACTGAAAATAAATATGCCATAGATTTCCTCTGGGGTTTAAGATCAGTATTTGTTAATTTTCCAAACCCACGTAAGCTGTGACTTATGGATTTTCTAACTTGTGTAATATCTTAAAGCACATCAGAGAACATAGATCCTTCCAGTGTGCTCAGATTTTTGCTCCTTTCCCACTGCATAAAAATGAGCAAAATCATCAATATGCCTTTCATGGCTAGAGAACTAAACATAAATATAGGAGCACTGTTAAATTTCTACTTTGTTCAACCTAAGTTCTTATTAATTCTCTTAGTCATATACGATTTTTATAAACTATACTTTATGTATTTCAAACTCACTCAACTTAGCAAAAATTATTTTCTGTCTATACAAATAGCTGCTTTTTTTAAACCCTGATTTTGGCAGTACTTTTTTTTTCTTCCATGCTAATATTTCGTATTTTTTAGTTTTCATGATTAATTCAGGTTTTATTTGCTAGGTTCATCTGTAGTTCATATAAAATAAATATTCAAACCATGTATTTGCTGTGGTGGTCAATCAAAATAATATTAATAACTAACGGGACCTAATATTTCCTGAGCGTATTAGATGCCAGTCATTTGGTGAGCTTTTTAAGTGGAATGTCTACTTTATCTTTACTATTTTCCCATTTTGTACACAAGGAAACAGCCTTAGAAAGCTCAAGAATCTTACCCTTGAACCTAAAAATGATGTGTTTTCCAGATCTTCCAGATCCAGATCTTATACACTATGACTCTCACAAATGATATGAATTTTATATAAATTCCAAACTGAAAAAAGTTAATGCATTTTTATAATTTCCAAACAGGACATGCTATTAATAATGATTGTTATAGAACAAAATTGAACTTTATGTTGGATCTGTTGGTAATTACCTTTGGGTTTTTATATTTTCTGTCTGGAATTTAACTGTGATCTGACCCACAACAGGTGACAGCATTTTTACCATATTTTTTTGTTTTTTTAAAATCTAACTACTTCAGTATTTCTTTTAGCTCCTTACACAATTATCATTAATTTGATAAATTTATAGACTGAAAAGAAGAAAGAAAGTAACTATTTTCCTTCCAGTGATCAGCTTCAACATGTAATTAAATTTAGCCAAATTTAATTTATTTTGAATTCTGTAATGAATGTCCCCCTCCTTTTGTGCCCTGTGTCGCTCACTAATGTATTTTGCTAGGTTCTCCTTCTCTGTTTTCTCTCCTCTGTTTTACTGTCTTTAATCCACACTCCCCATCATAGAATCCTCATGTCTACCTCCCCCACCATCCTTTGTAAGTGTCAACCGGTACTCAAGTTTGTAGTTTCAATCACGGTGCAGCAAACTGCATGCTAGTCAAGCATGCAGTTTCCAAAACATATTAATTGATTATTTTGCAAAAAGTCTGGATGAAATTCTTCCTTTCTCTCATCTCGCCATTCCCCCTTCCCAGCATCAAGGCTGAAGGTGACCTGGTATTATTCCAGCCCTAAAGAGGACTCCCTGAATTGTATTTTTGGGAGCACATATTGAGGTAATTTTTTCCTCAAAAAATTGAAAAGAAAAATCTCTGGGAAATAAAACACATTTTTAATTTTTCACTGTGTTTAGCTTTGCTTTTTAACTTTGTTTCCCTATGAGCAGAGGGTGAGCCATAACTGCTTTGCTAAAACTTCATATTTTGAACAAAATGGTTTGAATGTAATTTACAGATGCCTTAGTTCTTTAGAAAATGAAGAATCACGATGCTGGTTTCTTTTTAAATATCTATATCCATTTTGTTATCTCTATTGTATTTTTCTCTGGTTGGTACTCTGAAATGGGCGTCCAGAGCCTAGTTTAATTTTGTATAATGATTGGTAGAGAGAAAATGGTTTTTCTTTAAAAATAGATTTGACTATAGAATATAATCAGTAATAAATTGGAAAACTTGGATTTGCTGTTTTACTATGTCTATTATATATACAATGTTTTAAAACCAGGTTTTAAAGGCAACTTCCTTGTTTTAAGTTATAATATGTTTACATTTGAATGAGAGCCATTTGGTAAACATCATTTGCTTATCCAAATTTTAGCATCACAACCTAAAAACATACATGAAAAAGAATTTTGAAATCAATGATTTAAAGTAAGCGGATAAAACAGGAGTTAGTCCTCCTTCATTATCTGGTGAAAGAGGTATTTTACCATTTTTTAGATTTCCCTTAATGAAAAGGGATATGGAAGTGTTTGGCGACATCTGTATTTCTGTTTTGGATTTTCCCTAATTCAAAACAGTAACTGTGGAGCACCCATCTTGCCAAACAAATCCCAAGGTCAGAAACATATTCCAGTTTTTGTTGTTTGTTATATTCTCTATTCTAGGCTCTAACTCTGCTTTGACTAATGATATGAGGGGTAAATATGTTCATGGTAGTATTGATTTGGGGCCATGCAGAATATGAGATTCTCTGTATTCTCATCGTTCAGAGTTAACTCCGTCTCTTTCATTGTTCTTTCCCCTATAAGTTTAACATCGCTGAACATATTTCTTAAAGACATATTGCAGAACAAGGGCAGTGCTGGTTTTGCTTCATGAGTACAGAGCACAATGGGAAGAAGAGAGAGCCTTTAGTCTTTTAAGGCATCAGCAGTCACTGGTGCTGAGGCTAAACTTTGACTCAACTGGTGTAGACTCACAGGGACAAAGGAAAACCAAAACAAACCAAAGCATCTACCCACCAAAGCCAACGGTATATATTACAAGTGGGGATCAAAACTTGAAATTAGATGGAAAATACCTTGATAGGGAAATTACATGTCTCAGCTCCTTGAACATGGATTCCAACTTCTCTGTAGTCGAACTTGTCAAGTTTCAATTTGAGGGAAATGGAAAGTAGGGGGGGACCACCTGTGTTGTCATGGTTGGAAGGAGTGTTGAATGGTCTTCCCACTTATGAAGGAAAGTCTGACCTTAAACATCACAAAACCAGCAGCTACCACAGTGTCCTTGACAAACACAATATGTGTATAACTGCCAGACCCAGGAGATGGATGGATTCCTCCAATCTTTTCAAGGTGGGGAGCAGAGACCCAACAGGAAAGCATCAGCCCTAAACAATCTCTAACAAAGGGGAACTCTGTGTACTTAAAGGAATAGGGTAGTACTTAGGGTCGACAGGGCTGAGTTAAAAGCATGACCCTTGTCTGAGCCTTATTTTATTCATTTTAAAAATGTAACCATTGTTTTTTGGGGAGGAGTACATAAGATGATGTATGTAAAACAACTGATAAATTACCAAGCTTCAAAATGGCAGCTGTTGCTTCTTTCTTAACTTCAGAAGGACTGAACTGGCTCACCTTCCCAAATCCCAATTTCCCTGATGCTTTTGAAAGGCTTGCTTCTTATGACTTTTGGGTACCAGCTCTATTTATGAGTGGAGGTATTCAGATGATTTCTCTGTGCGGTGATAAACTGATCGAAACATGATAGTTCTATTTAGGCTGTGAGATCAGATTTGCTTCTGACCCATGCTGACCAAAAGATAAACACCTGGGAACCCAACTGTTATTTTGCATGTGGACAGGTCAGAAGGATGCTTTTGCTCTGGGCTCCACCATGAAATCATAGTGGCGTGAGGTCTCACTTGGTCCCTTATGTGGGGCAGGCCAGCTCACATTCTGCTGTTGCCAGAGACATGAGAAAAAGTGAAGAAAGATTCTGCTTCTCTTTGCTCAGAAGAATGTTTTGTGATCCAATCTTCATATGTGAAGGAAAGAACTAAGTCCCAAATGTCTTAATTCCACTTTTTTTTCTTTTTTTGGCAAAAAGTAGACACTTATCATGGTATATACATTACGTATTCAGTATCAGGCCTTCACTATGTATTTTGGAAAACACATTTAATTCCTTTCACTCTTTCTCTTTATTAAGTGTCAAAATGATTTATTTCTCCTCCATTTTGGTAGTCCTTGACTATTCTAAAGATTCTAGACATAGCTTATGATCATTTCACAGGTTCATGTATCAAATTGAAAGGGAAGGTCAAACATTTAATGAACTATGTTTTTCTGTATGATAAAAGTTCTTTTTGAATAATATATCATATAAGCTGGTAAAAAAGAATGTTTCCTTTAGACACTCATAAATTTCCCAAGTAACTGCATTAAGTTCGTTGCAAAGTCTACTTTAATCCACTAGAGATAAAATGCAGAGTCTGAAATTAATTTCACTGCTATGAAACAAACTCAAATGCGTTTGACGTCTAAAAGCTTTTCTTCATTGATATCTTAACACGTAAAAATAGTTTTTGAAGACGTTTTGGTTGATTTCTGCTGAAACCCTGCTTTCATTATAGTTTTATTTAACTCCCCTGTGATTTTAAAGGAAAGAAGTATATGTGTGTGTGTACACATTTTTTTACTTTAAGAAGTCACATAATAACTGGAAAAGAGACTAAAAATAATTCACTCTTCCCATGGTTTTGTGAAAAGAATTTTTCTGCTTTCTTAAAATAAATGAGACCTGTAAGATCAACAGCTAACCAATCTTTTGGGGGCATGTGACAGATGATGTCTGTAAAACTCATAGGGCCTCAGGGGAAAGGCTCTCTATATAAAGAGAGGAGCTATTAAAAAGTAAGTAAGTGCTTATGTGAAGGTGAACTACAATTCCTAGTCTGAGATTCATATTTCCACTAGCTGAAAATAGGGTCCCGGTAAAAAGCATTTGTGGGACTTGTCACGCCTGAGACAGTAAGCCTCCACATTTCAGACCACATCCCATGGAAGGAGACTAATCCTTTTCCATCATCTCAGCCCCACCCTCCGTTCAATAAAAAATTTGAATATTCTGGAAAGCTTCCCCAACAAGGCCTAAACCTCTGGCCCTTCTCCTTTATGTTTCTTGGCCTTTCTTCCTCCAAGCAACCCCCCACCCCACCTTTCAGAAGTTTCTTGAGCTACAGTTCTCAACTATTTGCATTTTCCCCCCATCACGCTTTGAACCATCATACCCGTGTTTCTGACCAAATATCCCAATTTCTTTACTAATCCCCATGACTTTCTCAGACGGCAGGGCATGAGAATCCCTTCTATAAACATTTTAGAAAGAACGGAAACTCTTTAAAAAATCTCTTCCTCCTTTAAACTTTATCCTTCCCATACTCCAATCCTAGAGGAAAATGAATTTCTTCTATTGCAGTGTTACCAGGAATTTACCAGGAATTGTAACTACATTTCTTGTCTGCAGATAATACTCAACCCCCCATTCATGTTAGCACGTCAGGACATGGTCCCCTGTTGCCCTCTGTGGATGTCATACCCCCAATGTTTCTTCTCTATCATCAGCTACAGAATCTTATCCTTATTCACACATGTTATTACACTTGACCCTTCTTTTGTTTTTGATACTTTTTATTTTTATTATTTATTTTATTATATTTTTGGCCGTTCGGGTCTTAGTTGCGGCACATGGGATCTTCATTGAGGCACGCGGGATCTTTTGTTGTGGCAATGGGCTTCTCTCCAGTTGTGGAGTGCAAGTTTTTCTCTCTCTAGTTGTGGTGTGCAGGTTCCACAGTGTGTGGGCTCTGTAGTTCGTGGCATGCAGGTTCTCTAGTTGAGGTGCATGAGCTCAGTAGTTGTGGTGTGTGGACATAGTTGTCCCTCAGTTGTCCCTCGGCATGTGGGATCTTAGTTCCCTGACCAGGGATTGAACCTGTGTCCCCTGCACTGTAAAGCAGATTCTTTACCACTGGACCACCAGGGAAGTCCTGTTACTTTTTAATAATGACTGTATAATTGTCAACATATAATTATATAGAACAAAGTGGTTATTTTTTAATTTACTCTTTTAAATGTTGGGATAAAGAAGAAAATGAAAAGATCTAGCAAAGAAATTGCATGATGAGCCTGGCTTGTTAAACAGAAGCCCAGAATCACCATGAAGAATCACTAAAAAAAAAATGTAACTACCTTGTACTCTGAAGTTCAATACCAATATATTTTTTAACCAGTACCACATTACTGGGAGTTTTCAGTATCACTGAAATAGTTTAAAATCCCAGCTTTTCATTGTTTTCGTTTGAGATTGTAAGGCAATGTAAACCATCTTAAAATCAGGAAAATTCTGAGCAGGAATGTAAAATTTTATTTATGATACTTCAAATATCTGGCAGTAGGTCTGTGCTTTTACTATAAAACTAGAAACTATGCAAATTTTTCATCAAAGTATGACATAGTTGAAATTCATAGCAAGATTACAATTTGCTTAATTTAAGATTTCACTGAGTTAAAACGTATATGGAATTTAAGTAGACAAAATTCTATCTCCCCCACATTCCTTAAAATCTGATATAAAAATGATTTAGTCTATATGCCGGGTAGAGAATTCTGCACATTTTAAATCATCTGTTTCTAAAAAGGGTATGATTCCAGTATAATTTAGAGCCACGGAAACTATAATTTAAGAGTACCAGAATCAGATTTAATCACAGATTGAAACTAAGCAAAGAGCAAGAGAATATGTGAATGAGAAACAGCGCAGTGATTTGTTTTCTGTGAACTAGTCCACAAAGGATGCTGTAAGCGTCTTTTGAAAAGGTAATTTGTGCACAACTTTCATCACAGGTGTTTTGGGTTAAGTGTTCAATACTGTGGATTTATAGGAAAGAAAACAGTGGAATTTATGCTAACATCTTATAGTGATATCAACGTTTAGACTCTGATAAATCCTCAAGTGAATGTTTTTCAAATTGTGTATTCTGGAAGGAAACTAAATGCTCATATTTGGAACCACTTGTCCTTATAACATCAACATGTCTCTAAAGAGCTGTTTTGTCAGAGGCTCCTTTAATAACCCTGTTTTTAAAGAAATAAACATTTTGAAAGTCACATTTTCCAAAAAGAATGGTCTGAAATACAAAACTAGTGAGTTGGGGATGGCTCTTTGGCTTGCCAGCCTACTGTCTTGATGATTCTAAATTTGAAAATAGTTAGTTATGTCCTTAGGCAGATGTGAATACAATACCCTGACCCCCAGGCTTATATAAAGTCATAAGGATCAGAGGAGAAGGTCTGGATGTCTTGAATCCATCTTCAGTTATGGCAAAATGTGTAAGTCAAAGCGCCAGCCTCACATACTATCTTCTTGATACCTGTGTGAAAAGAATAGTTATTTCTTTAGATGATACCATCCTAACCCCACCTTTATTCATTCTGTAGTTAATAAAACTGAGAAATGCCCATATATTTGCTTCTCAAATTGCTTCTCTTCCCTCAGTACCTGTTGAGTAATTTCGAGATGAAAACAAGATGGCCAGGATAGGAATAGTTCTAAAAAACATTCACATGGAAAGATTTAATGGGCATTCTTTTCATAAATGCAAGAGATGATACCTCTGCCCGTATCAAACTCTAGACTCCTATATTTTTTCTCATCACCCTTTTATTTTATGATTCAAGAATTCTGTGATACAGAAACCTGGGATAATTGGGCACCATGTTTCTTTGGGTCCAGCTGTCATCAGTGAAATCACTGGAATGCTGGTATATCCTTCAAAGAAACTTTTCTATCTCCTCTCCCATTTGTGTGGGAGATCCCATGTGTATTTAAACTTGAATTGACTCCCAGCAATCAAGTTCTTCTCCCTCTCTTGCTCTCACCCCACCCATTTAGCAGATCACTACCCTTCCCTCTTCCTAGTGTATAATGTCAGATGTGACACAAGGGAAGTGTCCTCTTATTCTAGGACCATTTCATCCCATCATTTGCCCTGCCTCTCACTTTGGGACAGTTTTTTATCCACCTTAAAACTCCCAATGCCATGAAATTGCTGCTTTGCTTGCCTTTGAACTGCTACCACTCTCTGAAGCTGATGCTGGTACAGGAACTCATCTTGGACCTACCTACATTCTGGTGCTGCCATCTTGTACCATTGTGGAGCTACTTGGAAGCCACTCTTCTGAAGTAGGAAGAATCTTTGGCCACCACTTGTATCACACCATTAACCAAACTCCAAAGTAAGGCTCCCTTGCCCTCCCAGGATTTTACAGGGACTTTGGGTAAAAATAGGTCTGTTAGATTTTCTTGAATCCCCTGGTTCTTAAGAAGTTAATCATGCAAACATTGGAGCAAGGCCAGAAGGAACACTGAGTTACAGACTCAAAATCCCTGCTTCCTTATACTCACTGGGACATTGTTCTGAATCTGTACTCTAGGGGTTCACCTGTTCCTTCCGATGAGTTCTCTCCCTTCAGGTTTTTCTATTCTCTTCCTAATATATGCCTGGTGAATTTAGCTTACCCATGTTCTAGCTATGCCTAAACTTGTCTGAATCTTAAAATGATTAAGCTTGGATTCCAGCTGGTGTCCCTTATCACCCTTTTATTTTAATGCTCTTTTTATTACCCCAGGTTATGTTTATTTCCACTGTATATTCTTTTTTATTTTTTCAGTTATACATATGTATATTTATTCTTTTTCATCCTTTTCCATTATGGTTTATCACAGGATACAGAATATCGTTCCCTGTGCTATGCAGTAAGATTTTGTTGTTTATCCATCCTATATATAATAGTTTGCATCTGCTATCCACTGTATTTTCAATCCTTAATGTATATATGTTTCCTACCTACTTTTTTTAATAAGTCAAAAATGAAGATTAGCTTTGAAAAATAAAACCACAGTAATACACACCTACATAGAGTTTTCCTAAATCAAAATGTTTTAGGTAGGTTTCTTTACTGATATATTTGCAGTATCTAAAACATCCTGTACCTTTAATAATAAAATTCAACATTGTTAAATAGATTTTACAAAATAGTCACTATTTTTAATACCTGCAATATAGTCTGGGTTTCTATTAGCACTTCTAAGAAAAATAACTGTTCAGCCCTATTCAAAAGGTTCAGTCAACATAATCAAGGGAGGTATAATGTGTCTGAAGGACAAGGTCATATAGTTAATGCTTCCACAGTGTAGCTCAAGATCAAGAGCCACTGAGTAAGTATGAACTTATGGAATCTTAATAGTCACATCATTGCTGAAGTGGAAAGGAAACCAAGAGGAAACTTAATAATATCAAAAGTTATTTTAAAGGGAGTTCACGTTGCTTTGAAGGGGACTTTGCTTCACACACAATATCTACCTTTGTAAAGCCCAAGAAACCCATATTTGTCACACACACACATCTTTACAGTTTTCAAAATATAAATCTTTAGAGCAGTCTTCTTTCTCCACAGATAAAAATGAAAATATTCAAAGTCTTTTGAATAATAACAAAAGGAATCCTCTTGCAAACCCAAGGAAACTTGGAACTCTGGGTTCAATGCTTATTTAACTGGAAAAGGGTCAGTGTGTATTGTGATGAATGGAAAACTGATTTTACTGCATTCCATTCATGGCCATCGTGTGGCAACCTATTTCAGTATTAGAAAGATCATATATTAAAAATTATTTCTGCAGTCATCCATGTATACAAGTAAAAATTTTGTTCCTGTTAAATTATCACTTCATTAAAACATCAAACTTAGAGCTCAACAAATACTTTTTATGTTGTGCTCCAAGACTGAAAAAAAAATCCAAAATTTAAAGAACAGATCACCAGTTATTCTCTTCCATCACAGTCAAGTTTCTCAGTTCTGTTTTTTTTTTTTTTTTCTTTTGCTGCACTCTCTGTCACTGGAAACATCTTAAACCAATTTCAAGTGCTACACCTGAATAAACATGTTGTAAAAGTGTTTATGTATTGAGGTGGGTCAGTTCAAGGTATGGTATTTGGCTGGAACTTCTAATTTCTCTTTTTACAGCAAAAGGGCTGCCAGAAGGAGGAAGTCTGAGCTGAATTAATACATTTGTTACAGTGGAAGTAGAATGGAAACTACTCCAACCACAAATCAAACTGCCTCTTTCATTTATGCCAGTGATATAGTTTTTCTAAGAAATATAGACTCTGGCATGGAGCCACTGTAAGTTTGCATTTAAAAGAGAAACCCATACGCTTATTTGTTTAAGGTTTACTGCTCTGATTATTTGAAAGTTCTTTCTCTGCTAGGACAGAGTGAAGTGGCATTTGGGAAGCCGGTGGCCATTTTCATATTTGTAAGAAAGCAACAAGTTTTCCCAATGAGCAATTGTTGGGGACGTTGATGGATGCTGCCTGCATTGACACACACGCATTTTTTTTAACCAATATCTCCACATTTAAAGGACCTCTGTGTTCCTCCCAACAGCTGCACAGACTCACATAACACAGTCTCCTTTTCTGATGGTAGAGGGTCCCTGCACAATACAAGTATACACAAAAGTGTTTATGCTGCCAAAATAAACTGTGTTAAGAGCAAGAGTTTATTTGCTAAAATGCCATTGATTTTAGGGACCTATTTCCTTTTCTTCCAAGGTGGGTCAGGTCTTAGAATGGACTGAGGCTACCCCACAGTCGTGACTGAATAAATATTTTAAGAAAACTGGCACATCTTTCTGGGTGCAAGGCAGGGCCAATCATGCACGTATTTGAAACCACATGATATATTACTCTGAAAAGATTGGTAACTTCTGTATCTGGAGTAGAATTTTTTTTTTTTTTTGCGTGACTTTTGAGTAAT
Source organism: Stenella coeruleoalba (assembly GCF_951394435.1). Lineage (NCBI taxonomy): Eukaryota > Metazoa > Chordata > Mammalia > Artiodactyla > Delphinidae > Stenella > Stenella coeruleoalba. Next base: position 44,126,495 of record NC_137156.1, on the reverse strand, counting down.
TCTCACCTAAAAGTACAACTTAAGGTTAAACAGTTTGTCCTCTCTGGGTGATTTTCATTGAATTCAATATCAACTAATGGTTTTCTTTATATATGCACACACATATATACATATATATAATTTTCTGTGATAATTATTTTAAATGAGAAGATCATAGCAAGAGTGAATTGTAAAAAGGGGGAACAGTAATATCTAACTCCTAAGGTATTTGTGGAATCACATTAAATAATGCATGGAAAACACTTAGAAAAATGCCTAGAGTACACAGCATGGGCTCCAAACATGTTTTTTTATAATGATAATGCTTATCATTTATAATGATAAGAATTATTATTGCTATCCCAGAAGGAGAAATACTTTATCAACATCTACTCCTAGTCTCCAGGACACTTCTCACCCATTCCTGCCCAGGCCCTGGGTGCACTCCTTTTCTGATAAACAACCACTCCAGGGGCTCAAAAGGGTCTGGGACACAGGCTGGTTTAGAGACCAAGGTGAGTATCCAAGCTCACCTGGAATTTTTCTCCTTTCCTGAGCATCTCCAGGCTTGGTTTGCATCTTCTGAAATCCTTTCAGTAAACATAATTCGGGCATGTCCAAGTTCAGAAGGGGAGGGATTCCGTAATTTTCATGTTTGCTTCAAAATCCTTTACATGGAGAAAGACCTGGAGCTTACAGCAAACCTCCATCCCAGCAGGGGTTCTGGAAGGATCTTTGAAGAGCTTTAAGTAGATCACAGCTTTGTAAAGATCGATGGGCACAGGCCAGAGGTGAGGGGGCGAGGCTATCAACACTAATTAACACTGGAAAGTCTCCAAAGAAGCTGGTGAAAATAGAAACACCCAGCCAGCCTTTCAGATTTTATCACATGGAGGAAAATTATAAGGCACCTAATGCAGAAGCGCCTGTAGCTAATTTTTTGAAATTACTGTTTAACGTGGACATTTCCAGGCTAATGGGAGTCAAGCCTTTCCATTTAGAACATTGCCAACTTCCAGGTCTGAGAAGGGACCATCAGTGAAGGCCTGACGGTGTTCTGTGGCCAAAGAGGGATACAAAATGGAAAATCAAGCATGGATAATTGTCTGTAATGGTAAACTTTCCATGTTTATAAGAATCTTTGGCCTGCAGAGAAAACATTCTGATAGTGTTTTAAAAAGTCTCCCTTTTTGCAAGTACCCTCTGAGTTCATTCCCATCAGGTAAACTTCATCTCTTCTTCATAAACCCAGTGCTCCTTCGCTCTGTTCTAGGACACAGCATCAATGTAAAGTCGGCTGGTCTCGTGGGAAGACACGGGCCTCAGTCAAAACAACCATTCATGGTGGCCTTTTTCAAGGCTAGCGAGGTACTTCTCCGATCTGTGAGAGCAGCCAACAAACGGAAAAATCAAAACCGCAATAAATCCGGCTCTCATCAGGATTCCTCCAGAATGTCCAGTGTTGGAGGTAAGCAAAAACCAGAGCAGCAGTTCTGCACAGAAAGTGGTGGGGTCATGTGTTGCAAATCAAGTAGCCACAATAAGTTTACCCTCTGGATATACCTTTATTTGGTCTATTAAATCATCCAGTGGTATTTCTCGCATCCCCCAAATGTTTCATCAGCAAATCACTCAGTAATTCATTTTAAAATACTGTAAGTAGGACTTGCCTTCATATGTTGAAAGATGCAGTTCAAATTAAAATCAAGCTGGCAGTAATAAAATTACGGAATGCCTACATCGACAAAGGCTAACCCAAACTGAACTCCACAACTTGTGAGCTGACCTTTCCAGGGCCTCTCAAATATAGATGGGTAACCAGGTATACTCAAAATAAAAAGATTTCTTTGGTACTTAAAACAGTACATGTGAATCATGAAGTTTAAATTTTTTATGACAAGAGAAGCAGGGAAGATTTTATGGTAACTGAAATAATATTTATATTTCCATTAATTATTTGGAGTGCTGTTATCTAGATAATTTGTTTTGAGTATGTGTGTACACATACCTGCATATGTGAAATCGAACAAAATGTTACAAATGCACAATTGATCCCACTGTGCTTGCAATTTAATCTATTAATTGATAGAAAGGGAGATAAAAGTACAGTTGATCTGAACTCATCTGAGAAAATCTGAAGTAATTTAATAACATAATTTATACCATTAAGTACCTTGTTTAGTCCTGGTACAACAAATTTTCATAAGCTGTTCTTAGATGAAAATGATGGCTATTTTATTCCTAGGAATTGTCTTATATGAAAAATAAACCCATTTGAAGGGGAAACCTTGCCCTAGAACATTCCATCTAGTATGGCATATTTGTTCATTTGTAAAATGTGTATTCTTCTATGTTGATGGCCACCATATGCAGTGTACTTGTGAGGCACAGTGAATGAGCTGGTGAACAAAACAGATATGACCTCTGCATAGGGTATTTCAGAAAATTAGAATGTTTTGCTCTTCCAAAAAGACACATTTAGACAGTGTTTGCCATTATTCCTGAAAAAAAATCTTCATTTTTTTCCCAATTGCTAGAAACTGACAAGTCATATTGTAATTTTTTATTACTCCAATATGCATGAGTGATAGATAAGATTATAAATGATTATAAATGAAACAAGAATATACAGAATTTTTTTTGAACCTGAGACACTCAACAAAAATACTAAGTGGAGCTCACTGGAACCCTCCTAGAGTGCAGGTACAGGAGAATCGTGTTAGAAAGAAGTCTGTTTTGTGCATCTAGCCACAGAAGCAGAGGGAAGAGTTCTATATGGAATTGCATCATACTGAATTACATGCTACGCAGAAAGCCATGTTTTAAAATAATTTTCCATCAAGTAAGTTTAACTGTCTCTTTCACTTGAAAGTAAAACGTGATATTAGTGCCTTATTACAAGGCTATTTTATAAAAATCTTCACAAGATATTTAGTTTGGCAAACACTGTAATGGCTTAATATGAAAGATGGAGAAAAATAACTTTCTAAGACCTTTTCTTCCTTGTAAATACTAGCCTGTCAAAGTTGTATATTTTTCTTTCCATGTAGAATGGTTCTGAAATGGGTTGAAATGTTTTTAATTTAATGTAGCAGACTGCATTAAGAAAAAGATTTGTTAAATCTTGAATAGACTAGTAAATAATTTTTGAGGAAATTACAAAGGAAAAAGGATAAGTTGCCTACGTATTATTAGAGCTCATAATGACTCTGGCAGAGGCGTTCCAGCAACTGAAATCATCCGAATCCTTCTCCCTATTGGTGAACTCTATTTATCTTCCCTTCCTGACCACAAGTAACAAATGTGCTTCTATAACTAGAGATGAATAAAACACATGGCACAGAAATCACGTAACTTTTCATCAGTTTCCTAACACCATTCAGAGTACAAAATTATTCTAATATAGACCAATATTTTCTTTTTAAAAGGTGTGTCATTGGCACCCATTTCTGTGAAATATGCAGTAGATGGTTTTGGAACATGCTCATATTTTGATAATAAGAAGAAAGAAAGTAGCTGGTTTGTGTGTATGAGACTTAACCTTTCAATAGTTAGTAATCAAGCAGACGGGAAAAAGTCTCATAGGATTTGGCCTGAAAGACAGGGGGTTAATATAAACATAAAATTTGATACTTAGGAGACTTGAAATGCCAGTGAAATTTTAAAATTATCCAAATATAAATAGTAAATGCTGTAATACTACTAGGCTTTTACAATAAAATACTGTGTGAAGACTCCATAACTAAGAACGGGGCCAGGAGGAAGAAGGGAGAGAGTCGTATTAGAAGTTTGCTTGGTTGCATTTTTTTTTTTTTTTTTTTTTTGCAAAGCATATCCTCAAATGTTAAAAGTCTCCAACAGTGCAGGAGAACCCAGGTCATTCTTGCTGCCTTTACCTCATTTCTTTCTTCTTTCTTCTTTGTGGAGAGCCTAGAACAGGGTCTAACACAAAATAGCAACTTCACAAACACACGTTGAAGACCTTAACGTGTTGCCTGTATGGGAAAAACTAAGTTCCTTTTTCAGGTGCCTATGCACAGAACCACTGCTCCCAGATTTTCTGCAGAAATCCTCCCTCTTTGGTCCTCTTCAGGTTTTTGGCAAGAAAGTTGAGCAGACACTTTGTGAAAGATGTTGCTTGTTTCACGATGAGCCAGCACAGTTGATTTTCATTTGAACTTGGGTTTGGGGGTAAGAAAATGTAGGCATTAGCTAAATGTTAAGGGAGCCACCCTTTAAGATGGAAAGGCACCAAGTTGATAAGATTTTAAAGAACCTACCAAAAGCAAGATGCTGTTTTGAGCACTATATCAGTGCCAAAAAAAATAGAACATTAAGAGTTTACAGGGCACATGGCAAGTCCTGATTCACTGCAGAACTGCTTGAAAAGGTGCTTATTGCAAGCTTGGTACTAGGGATCTTTGAAGGTGAATCCAATCATTGGTGCCCTGCCTGAAACCATGGTGATTTCTTAAGAAGTCTTTCAAAGAGGCATTAAAATGGGGACACTCTGGGGCTTTGCTGGCTGTCCAGTGGTTAAGACTCCGCGCTTCCACTGCAGGGGCAAGGGTTCGATCCCTGGTTGGGGAGCTAGGATCCCTCATGCTGCGTGCATGGTGCAGCCAATAAATAAATAAATAAATAAATAAATAAATAAAATGGGGACACTCTGCAACTCCCAACTCTTTGACAGGCACTATCTCTTGCCTAATGGATACAGTGTAAAATCATGCCTCTTGGACAAAAATATTAAAACCAGAAGGAAAAATTAATTGGGATTATTTGTTTAGACTGTTTTATATTATATAATTAATATACATTTTCATTATTTAAAAATAATCAAGTCTTCAATAAAGCTAAAATTCTCCTCTGATCACCTACATCTAATTCTTTTGAGATAGGTTATACTGATACACAAGTATCAACTTGATACATGTACTTCCAAATCTTTTCCTCCGTATATACATCACTTTTGGAGAATATATTTTGTTATGTTCTATATGTGTGTGTGTATATACATATGTATATATATGCACACACACATATATATTCTTTTTCAGATTCTTTTCCACTGTAGGTTATTACAAGATATTGAATATAGTTCCCTGTGCTATACAGTACGTCCTTATTGCTTATCTATTTTATATATAGTAGTGTGTATATTTTAATCTCAAACTCCTAATTTATCTATCCTCCCCCCATCCTCTCTGGTAACCATAAGTTTGTTTTCTACGTCTGTGAGTCCATTTTTGTTTTGTACATAAGTTGTATCATTTTTATTAGATTCCACATATAAGTGATATCACATAATATTTGTCTTTCTCTATCTGACTTACTTCATTTAGTATGATAATCTGAAGGTCCATCCATATTGCTGTAAATGGAATTATTTCCTTTCTTATGGCTGAATAATATTCCATTGTATATATTTACCACATCTTTTTTATCCATTCATCTGTCAATGGACATTTAGGTTGCTTCCATGTCTTGGCTATTGTAAACCGTGCTGCTATGAACATAGGGGTGCATGTATCTTTTCAAATTATAGTTTTCTCCTGATATATGCTGAGGAGTGGGATTGCACGGTCATATGGTAGTTCTATTTTTAGATTTTTAAGGAACCTCCATACTGTTCTCCATAGTGGCTGCACCAATTTACATTCTCACCAACAGTGCAGGAGGGTTCCTATTTTTACATACTTTTTAAGAGCAGTTTTAGGTTCACAAGAAGATTGAGAGGAAGGTACAGAGATTTCCCATGTACTCGCTGCCTCCACACATGCATACCTCCCCCATTATCAACATCACTCACCAGGATGGTGTGTTTCTTTCCAAAGATGAACCTACACTGAGACATCGCAATCACCCAACGTCTATAGTTTACCTTAGGATTCACTCTTGTTGTCATATAGTTGGTCTTATGTGTTTTTAAACAACGTATTTCAGCCATCTTTCAAAATGGTGACTTCATTTTTTTTTTAACTGCTACAATATATTCAGTAACGCTTGTATCAGAGTTTATTTAATCACGTCACTCTTAAAAAGAAATTTTGGTTGTTTTTAAATTGGAGCTTTCAAAATCAATGCTGCAGTGAAAATCCTGCAAAGCTGCATGTGTGAGAATGGTATTAATCTACATGGTTTTTCCAGTAATTAACACTAAAAGCTGGTATCTGTGCCCTGAATATGCAAAATTTTGAAAATCCCTTCTCAGACGACAATTGTTTTGGTTCCTAGATCTAGTCTGATAGATGTTTTTCATTTATCTATCCATCTGTACATTTATCTATCTATCATTCTGTCATTTAACCCTGTCCACTACTTCCTAGTTGTGTAATCTCGGAGACATGTCACGTCTCTCTGTGTCTGTTTCTTCATCTGTGAAGTGGAAATGCTAATACCTGCCTCATAAGGTAAAATTACATGAATTGTGAGGATTAAATTAGTTATTTAATGTGTGTAAAGAATGGAGAACAGCGGTACGTACTCATTCAGGTTTAGGCATTATCATTATTATTTGTCAAATTAAGGTTTGGTTTTTTCAGAACTGGTACCTAAAAAGTTCAGACTTTTACATCAGAGAAGACTAGAAATCCTCTTTCTCTAATCAGTACCCATACCCCTGGTCACTTATTGTCAAATTTCTATCTAGAGAGAATTCTAGAGAGATAATTTATCCGGGCATGGTTCATTGTAAAATATTTATTCAGTGTTAAATAAGCACCCACAATGTGACAAGCAAGTATTAACTATATGCTCATGAAAGATGGGTAGCATAAGAATTTTGCTTCCTAAAAAGCGCTCCCACAGACAATGGGAAAGACATGCCCGCTAGTACTAATCAGGAGATAATTCCACTAGAGTAGGTACAAGGTAGTGTGGGAGAAGTAAGGATAGTGTGTGACTCATGAGAAAGAATAGACATTTTCCAGAAATGGAGGGGTGGGTGAAGCTATTTCAGACTTATGTGCACAGTTATAGAACCACGTACCAGTGTCCAATTGTCGGGTGTGCAGGTTCTTGTGCGAGAGCAGTGTGATGTCAGATAGAAAGTCATGCAGGGACCAAGTCATAACGTGTAGGTGTGTGATGGTCAGGAACTATGATGCTTCTGTGCAGGCAGTTGGAAAAAAAGGAGTCTCACAATCAGAAACACATTTTAAAAAGTTCAATTTGGCATCAAAATGATGGATGAGATGCCAAGGGGTAAAACTGAACGTGAAAATATGATTAAAAGTCTAGTCCCATACCCCAAACAGTGAAGATTATAGATTGGAGAGAGAGGAAGTAGAAACCAAAATATGTGGAATGGAGCCGGCAGCACTCCAGAAATGGGCGTGTCAAGAGTAAGTGAAAGGTGTAGGAAAAAGACGCAGCTATGAGCCCCAATGGTTAGATGAAGCACAGGACTTGACACTGCCATGGAAACCAGGGTAAGAGAGAAACGTCAAGGATGGAGCCCCCAGTGGGAACATCAGCACTTTAGTATAGACAAAGGAGAAAAAGGAATTCCATAAACTAGGCAAAAGACTTAAGGTCAGAGAGGAAGGAGGAGACAGGGATGAAGGGTTATCCTAGGACCAAATTCCCAAAGAGGATGTCCGGGTAGTGTGAGGTGACCAAGAGTGCAAAGCACTTCTGCTAGGTTAACTAGGCTAGAGGTGTGTTGGTTAAAGGGGGTTGGGGATGGATTTAATGCAGGGTAGGAGGGTAAAAGAAAGAAAATCGAGAAACGTACTCAATTTTCTGTCTTGGGCCACTAGATGACTGGTTATCCTGTTAACCAAGTAGAAGGAATGTAAGGAGTATGAGGTCAGAAACAAAAATAGTGAGTCGGCGGCCTCTGGGAAACTTTCACACATAGATGTCTGGTAGGCATTCGGAGACCCACGTTTGTGGATGGGTTTTTATGTCAACGAGCTCTAAGCGAGAATGTTTGTTGCATCACCCACAGAGGCTTTGCTAAGCAGAGTTAAGCAAACACACCAGACAGTTATTATGTTGTGGTGCCTGTTCTGTGTCACACACTCATACATAGACAAACACAATTATCCCTACATAAATAAATAACAGTAATTCCTACTGGGTCATACGTAAATTTGGGCGAGTCATTCACTGGATGTGGGAGATGGAGATTAAGCGAGAGTAGCAGTGGCATTTGAAATCCCTCATCTTTGGGGGGGATTGCTATTTGCTTGGGGTTTATCTACCCCCAAGGCCATATCAAAATTTACAGTATTGAACAGTCTACGGTAACACCATTCCTGCTATTTTACCTCTGATACCTTCATTCATTTGTCATTTTCATTTTCTATGAATTAATGAACATCCTGAAGCTGTGGGTGCTGACGTCCGTCCGTTATCTCCCTCTAGGAATTAAGTAAGAGAATGTTGACATCTCCTTTGCTTTGAAACACAGTATCTCATCATATTTGGCTTAAGCTGTTGATGTATTTAAATGTTAAACTCTATTTTGGATTTTTTTCTTCTCTTTTACAGATTCACCTACATTTTATTCCTTAAAGACACTAATGCTAGATTTTAAAGAAAAAAGAAACCCATACTGGTATATGGAGTTTTTTGGACTTATTTCTTTTGTGCCCTTCATAGCTAGGTTAGCATGTGTTTCTTTATTAGGTTGTTTCTTCAGGGAGTACTGGACAGACCATTGAAGCCCTAACCCTATGTAGATCACAGGATATTTTTTGGGTTTTGGGGTTTTTTTTTGTTGTTGTTGTTGTTTTGTTTTTTGCAGTACGCGGGCCTCTCACTGTTGTGGCCTCTCCCGTTGCGGAGCACAGGCTCCGGACGCACAGGCTCAGCGGTCATGGCTCACGGGCCCAACAGCTCTGCAGCATGTGGGATCTTTCCGGACCGGGGCACAAACCCATGTCCCCTGCATCGGCAGGCGGACTCTCAACCACTGCGCCACCAGGGAAGCCCTCAGGATTTTTTTAAATCATGTATTTAATTTTTTTTCTATGACAAAATAATCAAAAATTAAGAAAAATCAAACTAAGACAAAGATTAAATTTGCATTATTGGGGGATGAGGGGGAACTGGATGAAGGTAATCAAAAAGTACAAGCTCCCATTTATAAGATAAATAAGTTCTAGGGATGTAATATATAGCATGATGAATACGATTAACACTGCTGTACGTTATATACAAAAGTTGTTAGGCGAGTAAATCCTAAGCGTTCTCATCACAAGGAAAACAATTTTCTATTTCTTTGATTTTGTATCTGTGTGAGATGATGACTGCTCACTAAACTTACTGTGATCATCACTTCATGATGTATGTGAGTCAAACCATTATGCTGTACACCTTAAAGTTGTACGGTGCTGTATGTCAATTACATCTCAATAAAACTGGAAGAAAAAAATATAGCTTGTAAAGATATAAATAAATTTGCATTGTTTCCAGAAATTGATCATAAACAAATTGGCATAAAGTATTTAACAATATTTTCAATATTTTGGAACTGGTTTCCCAATATTATTACCATTAAGAGGGAAATACGTGTCTGCGATACCTGCCTTGTGGTTGAGGAATGCTAGCATACTTTTCTAGTGTTGGCTGTGGCTCCAGAACGTTTAGTAGTTTCTGGTGCGACTCTTCATTTCTACGCAGGTTTGTCAACAGCAGCATCATGTCCATCTCATTTTCATATTTGAAGGGCTGCCAATCACTATTTTCTAAAGATATAAATTTAATTTCTTTGCCTTTCCTCCCACAGTTTATTCTGCCAACCATTTAGTAAACCTAACTGCAGACTTTGCTGGTTTGGGTACAACATTTACTCAGTATCCATTCATTTTTATTTCTGACAGACTAAGCATATGGTCCTAATGCTCTATGAAATCAGACTCTTGGAACAAGATTCTGTTATAAATTTATTGCTCGTTACCTTTATGTGATGTTACATTATATACATCACTGAGCCTGCATGAAAAGCTGCATAGATGAAACAGATCTATTTTGACTTTTGAGTTTGACTTTCTTTCTTTTTTTATAAACATGGAATTCAAATAACCTTAGACATAGTTTATGGCTTTTCAGATATACTTGCATGTGTTATTGGCTATAAGGTCTTTATTCACATTCCATGCCTTTCATTAAGACAAGGATAAATGAATAAATATTCCCATGACTGTCTGATGCAGGGTTCGGCAAAGTAAGGCCTAAGAGTCAAATCCAGCCATCGCCTGTTTTTGTACCGCCCAATTGCTAACAATGGTTTTTACATTTTTAGATGTGTGAAAAATACTCGAAATAGAATAATACTTTGTTTCACTCAGAAATTATATGAAATTGAAATTTTAGGCTCCATAAGCAAAATTTTATTGCAATATAGCCATATCCATCCATTCACATACTATCTACGGCTGCTTTCATGCTACTGGGGCAGAGTTGAGTCACTGAGAGGGGGAAACTTGTAGCCTGAAATATATACTATCTGTCCTTTTTGAGTAAACGTTTGCTGGTCCCTGGTCTAATGCATAGCTGACTTTATTTTTAAAAAATTCTAAATATCAAGAAGTTTATGCATGGCTTCCCTGGTGGCACAGTGGTTGAGAATCTGCCTGCTAATGCAGGGGACACGGGTTCAAGCCCTGGTCTGGGAAGATCCCACATGCCACGGAGCAACTAGGCCTGTGAGCCACAACTACTGAGCCTGCGCATCTGGAGCCTGTGCTCCGCAACAAGAGAGGCTGCGATAGTGAGAGGCCCGCGCACCGCAATGAAGAGTGGCCCCCGCTTGCCACAACTAGAGAAAGCCCTCGCACAGAAATGAAGACCCAACACAGCCAAAAATAAATTAAAAAAAAATAAGAAGTTTATGCAGTCAAACTAATATTAGAATTAGTTATTCCTTTTCCCTAAAAATGATGCAGGGTTCAAACTTATCCATTTCATGGTATTATACTTATTATTACAGTACCCTTGTTTATTGCCTGGACAAACTTAACTCCATTTGCTATTTCAATTAGGAGAAAAGTTTACCCAAAGAAGAAGAATGCTAAGTTTCAAATAAATTCCCTTTTCTCCATTTTCTGTCATTATCTATATATTTAATTTGTTTTAATGAAGGTAATTGCACACAGGAATAACTCTGATCTAGAAGTAAAAGAGTCTCTGTGTTCAAATTTAATCATCATCTTGTTTTCTAGACTCACATTAAATAAATAATTAGTTGAAGTCACTGTGAAAGGCAGATGACAGGGCCCGTTAAGACAGGCCCCTTGGATCTTTGATGTGCCTACATTTTCTTAGAGGTTGAGGATAATTAAACTGGAAGGTGACACCTTAAGACAGGCTGCTCTTCACAGTGAACTGCTACATTGATTTACCAGAGACAACTGTCAGAGTGAAAGTAGCATTTATTCCTAGATGAAAACATTAGCTGTCTTCTTTGAAAATAAATTATTTTGTGGCTCCCATCACCCTAAATTTTTTCCTCTTTCATTTATTTGTGTTAGAAATAATTAAAATGGGTTAGCTTTTTGAATATTATTTATATAAATTATGAATAAACCCCAGAGACAATAATATAGAGAGATTTTTTGTGTTTCTGCAGTGTTTTACTTTATTCCAGACGTGATTGGGGATTCTCTATTCTTAATTCCTTTAATCAGTTATCAAAGGTTATGGGTTTTTCAGATTATATTCCAAAATAAGTCCTGGAAATCATGTATTTTCTTTGCTACAAGTCATTTCTGGAATATTCTGAGGAATTCATTCTTTGATTCCTCAAATATTTATTGAGTACTTACTGTGTGCCAGGCACTGTTCCTGAGATTTGGGGTATATCAGAGCACCAAATGGGACCAGACAAGATTTTTACCCTTGGGGAGCTGACATTCTAGAGGGAAGAAACAGGCAAGAACCAAAGTACATGATAAATAAGTAAATGGCGTAGCATATTAAGAGATGATCAGCAAAATGGTTAAAAAAAAATCAGAGCAAGGCGGGAGAGAAATATCGGAGTGGGAGTTGGGATCTGAAATAGGGTAGTCAGTGAAGGCCTTGTTGACAAGATGATGCTTAAGCAAAGAACTGAAGAAGCTTTGAGACTTAGATAAGTAGATATCCAGGGGAAGAGCATTGCAGGGAAGGGGGGTGGGATGAGAGTGAAGACCCCAAGGTGGGAGAAAGCGGACCTGTGCGCAAAACAACAAGGAGACGTCATGGCCTGATATGGGAACCGCGGTGGGACATTTTGCTGGAGCGTGGCATAATTGAGCTGACTCTTGGCTGCTTTGATATGGGGGTGGGTTGGGGCAGGGCAGAGCAGGAAGAATAGCAGTAAGGATGTGGCAGTAATTCAGGAGAGAGATGGTGCTGGTTTGGACCAGAACCCATCATGGAGGTGGTGAGGGTGGGTGAATTTTGGATGTATTTGGAGGTGAAATGTGTAAGGATTTCCTGACAGATTGGATGTGGAGGTGAGAAATAAAATGAGTACGTTTTGACTCCAGTTTTTGTGTTTGTTTCTTTTGCCTGGGAAGTTGCTATCTGTCCTCTATAGGTGGAACTAGTTTGGGGGTGAGGGGGGAGGCAATCAGAAGCTCCACTTCGGGTGTCCTGAGTTTGAGATATTTATTAAGATAAAATCAACTCTGTAGCATCCCAGTTGGTCCTCTCCCAGTGTTTGTCTCATGGAAGAATAAAAGAAGTGTTGTTTGAATATTTAATATACATGAATATAGTAAGCACCACTGTAGTTTGAGTGAATTAATGAAAGCATTCATTGAGTGCCAGGTGTCAGGCTGTTCACCATCACAACACAAAGGATACAACCTGATCCTTATTAGAACTTCTCAAGGTACATGGTGTTGTCTGCATTTTACAGAAGAAAACATTCAAGGCTAGTGACTTGCTTGAAGTTCACGTGGCTAGTAAGTGGCTTTCACTTTGAGATTCAAACTCATGTTTCACGACTTCAAATACAGCCTCCTTTTGATTTTATCAGTGAACTCACAAAAGAAATATTAGTATACCTGATAGACTGCCGTTTGTTGAAAATCTGATTTTTATCTTCAGACTATAACACAAGTGAACAAAAACAAGCCTGTAAGAAGCATGAACTCTACGTGAGCTTCCGGGATCTGGGATGGCAGGTAAGAATGGTCAGCCAACATGGCTGCTTCTTTTTTGCTTTATTATCAATCCTGAATTACTCAGAGTCTTTGTCAGTAATTTTTCCTATACAGTAACCAATTATTTTCGACGTGACTATTCAGTATATAGATTATCCACATCATTTTTATTTCTCCATTATCCTTTCACCATTGAAACATAACAGAGTTTATGGTTAAAAAAAAACAATTATGCTGAAGAAGAAATGCACACTTAGAGAGTGAAAAAAAAAACCCTGTTGTTTAAATATCCCCAAGTTTTCATTTTAATACCATTTTTCAGATTAACTCAAGCAATTTCCATTTGCCTCCTATGGTCCCGAACTATTGGTATAAGAAATAGAATCCTTGACTATGTCTCTGTCATAAGGTAGATCTACAGAAAAAAATTTTTTTCTTGTACTTAAAAATCTTATTGCTTTCTTTTATATCTGCTTCACAAACAGGGTGGGAAGGAGGATTTAACCAAAATGATTTTTAATGGCTCTGTGTTGAAATAGTTTAAATTGGATTGCCTAGATTACATTATTCCATTACATTGGATCCTCAGAATATGAGCTATTATACTGAGAAATAATATTAACAAGTAAGCATTTTTAAATTTACATGAATTGTTCAATAATTTTACATCGGTGACAAGTTTTACGTCTCTGGAAAAAAAATCAGGGCCACCATTATAAGTGCCAACTTTTTAGCTTCCTAAAATTTTTCACGTACAGTGCTCAGGAATTTTCTCCAATTCATTTCTTTTAAAGAGACTATAAAGTTAACACATGAATGGAAAGAAAAATAGGACAAGGCACAAATCTTACAGCTTTAGGAGCTTGTCAAGCTTCTAAAGCAGGAATGAGTTAGTAAGAAGTAATGAGAATGATCTCAATTAAGTTTATTCTTCTTTTCCTTTCTGGTTCACTTGAACTTTCCAGAGTTCATCATTTCCTGTTTAAACAATATTTAGAATGCTATTTCATGATTAAGGCTTTATTCATGAATACATGGGTTAATACAGGCTATGAATATCTTACATAGTGACCTCTTGGGAGAAATTACAGAGGACAATTTCTTGTGAAAATATTTATACTTTTGTTGTAAACTTTAACTTAACCATAAATTAAGGGCTTGGGGGAGGCTGTCCTATTACAGTAATTGTTGGACTAAGAAGAGAAACCAATCCAGATTATATTATATTATATTATATTAATTATATTTGAGTATTCTTTAAGAATTGATTTTCTGTGTTTTTATTTTGGTGATATTATTTCTTCTTCTCTTCTTGTGCATTTTAGGACTGGATTATAGCACCAGAAGGATATGCTGCATTTTATTGTGATGGAGAATGTTCTTTTCCACTCAATGCCCATATGAATGCCACCAACCATGCCATAGTTCAGACTCTGGTATGCTTTCTTTTTGCAGGATGGAAAGTGGTTTATTATGCAAACTTCCTATAAAGTTATTTCAAAGGAAAGCATCCATTTATAGTTAGAACTGCATTTTCTTCTCTTCTCAAACTCCTAAAGTAACAATTGTGCCAAAGTAACAATTGTCGATATAGTCAGGAAATTTAGGCTGGCCTAAAGAATAATTCTGATTCCAGAATGGGGAAGGATTCAGCGAGGAAAATTGGAGTAATCACATAAAGTGGTCATTGTGTACTGATTTTTTCATTAGACAATATGACTAACCACACAGGCGCTGTTTCTAACCTAACAATTCATTAGCAGTCATTGCAAAAGCATTGAATGACAGTTGTACTGAATTTCATCTGAGGGTTTTTTCTCTCATCATTTAAGAATGTTCTATAACGTACTTTGGTATTATGGAAGCTCTTCAATGTATTATAGAGTATAAGTAGAAGATTGGTTTCTATTTTTTGATACTTTTTTTTCTTTATAATCTTTAAGGTGGAAATTAGCCTTCCTTTTGTCCCTTCCACACTTAGGAATATAACAGTGACTTAATCTCTAATAATCTAGGCTTATTTTTGTGAAAAAGATAATGAAATGTTTATTTCATCATCTCTAAATGGTCATACTGTATCTAATGAGCTCATGAAAACCCTTGAGAGTCTGATGTGCCTGCCTTACTGTGTGTGACTTGATATGTGGGGTGAGGGGAGGTCAGCCTATGGAAGACTAGGGAGAGGCTTCTAGAAGATGCATAGCCTACATGATGTGATCCCACATTAAAGTTTGGGTTCATAGGAGCATTTCAACTAAAAGTTATTAGGACAGAAGGAAGGGAACACATTATTTTAGAATCAAGACAATGATGGGATGGGAGTAGAGTCACTTGGTGGATGGTAGTAGGAGAGCAGGAGCTATTAGAAGAACATCTGTCTTTGTGGGTGAGGCTTGTTTATGACCAACAGAGATAGTAACTATTAGAATTTGTGAGGAGTTAACTCTTCAGAAGATTACCTTTTTTCACACTTAATTTACAATTTAAAGCTGATGGAAATAACATCCCAGTTTCCTTATGAATAAAGAACTGTATGTATACATTGACAGATTAAATCATTTGACTTGATGCTTTGCTGGCATCTTTCTGACCTCAGAGGTACTGCAAGATAGCTAGACACCAAAGATACATATCTATGGCAAGTAAAGCATAGATATTGTCAAAACCTTGGATTAGAGAGGAAATAGAGAGATAAAACAAATATATATTTTTAAAGGTAGTCATTTATAAATATTCTTTTTTTGCCCAAGTTTGAAGATATGCATTTATTTCAGAATACAATCACATAAAATTATCAGGTTGCTTTTTAATAATGAATGGAAAACATTTGCTCATGTTTATCCTTCCCCAACACCGATTTTTCCACCCTAGATTTCTTTGATATATCATACCCAGAAAACCCATATGTCTAGGGAGAAACTCTTATTTCCTTCTTGATAACAACATTTATATTGATTTAAAGAAAACCTTAGTTTGCTATGGCTCTTATTTCACTGTCTAAAGTGAAGAACCAGAGTCTAAATTCCAACCAGCAGGCTCGCTCATGCTTGCTTTGATGTTGCCAGTGCCATAGAAATATTCTTCTTTTTATTGATTCTTGACCAATAAGGTTGCCATATGCAAAATATAGAGTAAATTCCTGGGGCTATTTTAAATTCTCATATTCCTTCATCTTTGCTATCTATAAATATAAGCACTTCTTGATATAGAATATCATTACTGGAGCAGGTATGTGGTACAAGGAAGGGTATATTGTATTCAAATTTCCTCCAGGAAAAGAATGTCTGTGGAGTCCAGCCTTCTATTCTTCTGTATGAGAATTCACATTCTGAAACGTGAGTCATCTGAAAACAATCGCAGAGAGAGGAGCGCTGCTGTCTCACACCTGAAAGGAAGAGGCCTGGTCACTGTCTTTCTGTCTAGTCACGACAGAACAGCCACTATTAGCCTATAGAGAAATGCCACTTAATTTCCCAGCAGTTAAGCTCTTTGTACTGTCAATGACTTAGAGAGCTTCCTGTGTTTCCTTAGATATGCATCCAAGTTCCCTCAGGCTATACAATGCTTAAGTATGGAAAAAACTCTTTGTCAAATACCCCCCATCTCTCTCTTTTTTTCTTTTTTAAAAAATATATAATTATATACTGTCAACTTTTAGGACTGTAGTCTAGAAGGCAGCATCTAAAAACAAACATTTTTTAAAACACTGACACAGACTTGGAACAGGACCCTGGTCTGGATCACTGTCCTGGGATGTGGAGCATAAAGTCATCCCAGAACTTTAAGGGATGTGGGAAGTTTGGTGGGTTCCCCCCCACCCCGCCCCGCCATTGTACACTCTCTGTGTTTGTCCTATGAAGGACATGAAACAAGAAGACAGACGTGTTTGTTGTTAAAGGAGAGCAAGTTTGTGACAACTGTTTGAGAAATGATTGAAGAACAATCCCATTTTTTCAGAGTGATGGCTTGGTGAGGCGGTCCTTGAAGCAGGGGGTTATCCATCACTGGTGTGAGAGTTGAGGACGTTAAAGCCGAGGAGGGCTGCAGGCTGCATCTGAAATTGGGAGAAACCATCCAGCTTGCAGTTTTGTGAGGTCTTAGGAAATTTCACATCCGTGTCCGATCACCTCATTTTTCCTGCTGTGTCTGTCCATAGGCAGGGCTCCTATATCATTTCAGTCAGGAGGTTGTGCAGCCAAGATTCTAAGAGCTGTATTTTCTCTTTGTAGATCCCTAAGGACTCTGCAGTGGGACTTCCCATCAACTCCTCTGGAGGAAGGGCTGGGGGCAGCAGGGGTGGGTGGGAAATGGGGTACAGTGTTCTGGCTCCTTCCTTGATTATTGAACATCAGAGGCAAACCTGCCAGTCTGATCAAAGTGAGAACAAACCCTTTACTTAAGCATTTCATTGTCCATGTACAGCTGCCTTTTCAGGCTTTGGTGGGGAAGATGGATATTTAATTTTTAAAATATCTAGGCTCCTTGCCTCTGCTTTAGCTTAGCCTGCTTTTTGGCACTTGTCTAGGGGAGAAAGCAAGTCAAAGGATGTTACACTCTGGCCAATCTGATAAGAACTTATGGGGAGAATAGTTGAAATCATTGTTTTAAAGCAAGTATTGGATTTTACCTGGAGTTTATTTTGCTGTGATTTGTATGCTTCCTTTATCATGGAAAATGAAGAGTTGGCACAGCTTTTAATTTTATTGTCAAACAAAGTTATTGATTTACTGTTTAGTTATCCTTTCAAAAATAATTCTTAGATCCACATCTTTCTACAGTGCAGTGGTATGGCTTCATTGATTTTGCATTTAGAACTTCTGTATTTCTCATGAAGTAAATAGAAGTGGTCATTTTAACCAAAAGCAACCCAGTGCTAGTTGCCATGTTCTTTCCTCCAGGAAAATTTCCACTGAATATTCCATAGAGAGAGTTTTCCTTCCTTGGTAGAATATTTTTTAAAGCGCCAACATGTAATTAGAACTGGTGGGTCGAGTCTAGGTGTTAATACTTAAGAATACACCCTTCACTACCAGCCCTACCCCACCCTGCCATGGAACATAAACAGAAGAAAGAGAGGTAGCTTAAGGGGATGCTGATAGTCAGTGATAAAACAAGAATATTACTTTCAAGCTGCAGACAAAATGTCTATCTTAATTCTTAAAGAACAAAATGTTTTTCCCCCCCAGGTTCATCTGATGTTTCCTGACCACGTACCAAAGCCTTGCTGCGCGCCAACCAAATTAAACGCCATCTCTGTGTTGTACTTTGATGACAGCTCCAATGTCATTTTGAAAAAATACAGAAATATGGTAGTGCGTTCGTGTGGCTGCCACTAATATTAGATAATAATGGTAATAAGAAAAAGATCTGTGTTAAGGTTTATGACTACAATAAAAAGTATCCTTTCAGATAAAAGGGGAATTTCATAAAATTAGTCTGGCTCATTTCATCTCTCTAACCTATGTACAATATCATGTATATAGTCACTTTTATTTATTTAAAGGTATATATTCTCCTTTGTGGATGCCTTTTCAATAAAATGTATTTTATAGGTCACTGCAGTATGCAATAGATCACACAATCTAACTTTCAATAGGATATGCTGAGTCCAATTCCATTTCAACATTTTTTAAAGTATTACACTTTTTACATAATTTTCTGAAATTAGGCAGAACTCCTTTGACTGTTAAGTATTGTTGAAGGAAACTGAATGCATTTGGTTAGGCTGTGCCAATGAAAACTCTGATAGGATATTTATTTAGAAATAAAACTTAACAAAATAACCACCCCAAACAAAAATTCTTGGAGGAACACAATTTTTCTTTGAGAGTTTCTGCTTCGTTAGATAAAGTGAAATGTTGAACTGGATTTGAATAAATAAATGGGAGGCAGAACACAGAAGCTGAAAGGTTGCACATAATTGTCATAACTATTTGTTTGAACAGAATTGGTGTAACTGTAGGAAAGCGTTCCTTCTTGGCTCATGGGTTGTAAAGTTTTCAAAGAGCTCAAAGCTTCAGGAATTCTGTGGAGACAGACTTGAGCCTGTGTCCATAACTTTCCAAGTTAACACTAAAAAAGCATAGTACAACCTTCTTACCTCAAATAAATCATGTCTGCCTATTATCTAGAACACTACTGCTGCAGACATTTTTTCAGATTTAAAAACAGTCCAAAATAAAGAAACATTTACATGTGCTCCCCTACCCTCCCCACAGACAAGAGTCACTGCATGCATAAAATATACCCGAGCAAAGAGGCCTACAGAGCCATTTTCTGTAGCTCTATTTTATAACTGAGTGTGCTGATTGATGGGATGCAAGGAATTTTATTTAGGGTAAAAGCACTGAAACTCAACTGGAGGAAATTACCCCAAATCCCAGAATGGCTTTGACAGAATTGCCATTTTGAAAGAACAGCTGAAATCCATTTTGCATATCTTGGAGAATGAGCTCATTGAAAACCTTATTTTCGAGGGGGATTTTGTAAACCTTCCTCCAAGCACAAATAATTCCAAATGGGAAGGTTCTGTTGTGTGTATGTGCATGTGTGTTCTTCCCTCGGAAATTAATTTATTTTCTCTCCCTTTTCTCTCTCTGCCTTTTAAGGCTTGTCTTTAACCCACTGACTTTTGGAAGAATGACATTTAGTGGAAAACTTGCTATTTATGTGGGCTCCACGGCTAGGATTATTTACAGTCCATCTAAAATATTCATAAAGCACCATTTATTAATCACCCTTTTGGACTTTTTAAGTAAAATTTGTATCAGAAATAGCTTTAAAATGTTATGGATTTGTTCGTGATTCAGGAATATTGCAATGTAGTTTTAAAATACAGTTTATCTTAAAGTAAATTTGATAATAACTCTATTTGGGGTACATTAAGTAATATATTTTTGAATTAATGGTATACCATTATAAGAATAAGAAACGAAAGTCTATTATATTATTCTTTAAATATGTTGTTTAAATATATTTCTATGTTTTAAAATACATTAAACTTGTGATGCTAGTTTTTATTGTGCTTCTTGATTTGGCTGTTTTTATTAAGAGGGATACGAAATGTCATAAATTGAGACTATAAGCATATCAGATGTAAAATGTTTGTGGATTACATGTTTTTAATTGTCAAAACTAGTTTTTGTGCTGTTGATAAATAACTCACTATTAAATGAGCAAAGCAACCATCCATGAATTAAATATTTTCTTGATCTGTTCAAACAACAAAGAAATATTTAATTTTTCTTTTTTTGTTTTCTTTTCCTTTTTCTTTCTTTTTTTTTTCCTTTTTGGCCATGATATGTGGCTTGCAGGATCTTATTTCCTCAACCAGGGATCGAACCTGTGCCCCCTGCAGTGGAAGCGTGGAGTCCCAACCACTGGACCATTAGGGAATTCCCCAAAGAAATTTTTAAAATAGCAAAAATATGATTAGGTTGGGAAATTACCTTACTTATTCTCTTTCATTTAAAAAGGGAGATATTTGGCATTAGTATTTTCACATTTTTATATATATATATATATATATATATATATATAGTGTGTATGTATATATATACACATATATGTGCACATATGGCCTGTTACATTATTCTCAAATAACTATTATAGTAAATTCTTAGTATTACTTTGAATACTCAAGCTATTAGCAGAAATCAGAATAATTTGACCTATTTTAACAGGATCCAAACTCTTCAGTTCTTTTTAGCTAGTTATGTATTGGTTTCTTTGTCTGTATGTTTTTAATTTTTCTCCTTTATAGGTATTTTGCTTTGTAAAGTGGTCCTAATCCTTTTTGAAGTTAGAAGGGCATCAATTACAAATACTCATGTTCTTTAAAACTAAGGCAAATATAAATTGTCTGCATTGAAGTAAAGAAAGAATACACAAAAAAGAAAATGCAAAATTATTTTTTTCTCAAGTAAAGAATTGTCATTTTATAATCCCTGTATCACCATCATTAAATCTGAGCCAGTGCCTACTGGCTACTATACAGTCTGGCAAACTTCATTTCTCAAGACATTTACAGTGAATGATTAGGTTCCTCTGTAGCTCCATTCAAGGCAGAAGAAATCCTCATTCCCAAACACAGGTCACTGTCTCATAACCATTCAATCAACTGCTCAATGGATCATACAGTCTTGCTCTCAGATTACCTGCTTTTCTATGTTTTTCCTTTTGCAGTTTTTTTTGTGTGTGTTGGGGGGGCGGTGGCTGGAACTTTTTGAACTTACAAGTGAAGATGCCTTTGATGATAAAGTAGATACATCGCTAAGTATACATCTATACATCTGAAATTTATCAAGTTTGGTTAAGATCATAACTGGAGAAAAAGTAGGAAAGTAACAATCAATGCTAATATTTATTCTTATGTACGCAGAAAAGTAACACTCTATCCAAGTTAGCAATTTTTAAAAAGCCAAGGTTCTGCAAAAATCACTTCCAAGTCTCTTGCCATATTTGTTAGAAGCTGTTTGAAAGATGGGGATTTCAAAGACAGAGAACCTGGATCAGATACAGCCTTTAAAATTACACAGAAACTTCAGACTTTTAAAAACATGCACTTTAACCTTTGCATCTTAGTTTCAACTTTACAGAGGCAGCTAGCCTCCAATCAGTGGGGAGAGGATGGGGAGATGCACTTCAGCCTCAAATCCTGTGGCTTATATATAGGAGAGTAAGAGAGGAAACACTGCCAAACAGCCTCCTCACTAAGCATCTGGAAACAGGACCTAAGCTGATGGTTCAGTGGGTTGTGGTCAATGTTTTCTTCCCAGTTCATTGTGACTACATGGTGAAATACAGTAGAACCGACCTAAAAAAACTACAGTGGTTATCATCCTGCAGATACCTATAGGAAAAGCCCAAACTAGGAAAATAATTTTCTACCTTGAGCCACAGGCCAATTAAGATGTCTTCAATTATGTATCTTTATACTTTCTTCATTAAAACACACAATACATACACACTTGTAAGTGTATTTATTTAAATGAAACACATATACACACATACTTATATAAAGATGTATTGTTTTAAAGAAGAGAGAATAAAAACATGAATACAAAATCTTTTAAATGAACCCATAGAACTTCTGGGAAGGAAAAATATAATACTTAATTTAAACTTTATGGGATATGTTATGGGAAAAGTAGTGAGCTGAAAGACAGATCTGAAGGAATTATCTGGAAGGCAGCTTTGAGACAGATAAAGTGAGAGAAAGTCAAAAAGAACTTAAAGTAAACTGAGTAATAACATCAATTTAATCTATATTCCAGAGAATTGGGGACAATTTGAGGGCAAACAGGTAATCACTATCCTCAAATTGCTCAGAAAAAATAGCTGTTATTTGGAATTCTCTACCCAGCAAAACTATTTCAAACATTAGGGCAAAAGAAAAATATTCTCAGGCAAAGAAAAATGAGAATTTACCACCAATGACAAAGCCACTGCTAAAGGTTTTACCTCAGAAAGAGCCAAAACTAACCCCAAAAGGAAATGTATACAAATATGATGAACAAGAAAATAGTAAACATGGGGATAGATTAAGATAAAAATGTCTAATAATTGTGGTTTATAACAGCAAGAGAGTTAAATGACATTAAATAGGGTTAACTACAGCAAAGTACAGTACAACTATAGAATGTATTATGGAAGGTGGATGGTCGGAAATATATGTTTTGTATTTTACTTGATGATAATGATTAAGTTAGACTGTTAACTACAGAACACAATGCATATTTTGAACCAGGGTTGGCAAACTCTTTCAGTAAAAAATGTGATAATAAATATTTAAGGCTCTGTGTTTCTGTTGCAACTACCTACCTCTGCTACTGCAGTGTGAAAGCAGCCATCCACCATATGTACGCTAATATGTGTGGATCTGTTCCAATAAAACTTTATTTACAAAAACAGGTTGTAGGTAGGATTTGGCCCATAGACTGTAGTATGCTGACATCTATTCTAAACCAGTAGAGGGAATAATTGCAATGTGGTAAAATGTAATCAATTCAACAAGATAAAAAAAAGAGAAAAGGATAAAAAGAAACATAGCAAAAAGGAAGTATTGCATATAATAATATGATAGAACTAAATCTGACATGGTCATATAGTATTAAATGTAAATGGACTAAAAAGATCACTATTACCAGATTGGATTTAAAATAATAACTTCAACAACTAGTTACATTCTGTTCAAAAGAGGCACACCTATGGGCTTCCCCGGTGGCGCAGTGGTTGAGAGTCCGCCTGCTGCTGCAGGGGACGCAGGTTCGTGCCTCAGTCCGGGAGGGTCCCACATGCCGCGGAGCGTCTGGGCCCGTGAGCCATGGCCGCTGAGCCTGCGCGTCCGGAGTCTGTGCTCCGCAGTGGGAGAGGCCAGCAGTGAGAGGCCCGCGTACCACAAAAAAAAAAAAAAAAAAAAAAAAAAAAAGAGGCACACCTAAAACTTAAAAACACAGGAAGGTTGAAAGTAAAATGAAGATAAATATATATCAGGCAATACCCATGACAGCAAAACTGGGTTAATCATATTAAGCCATTTCTAGGGAAATGAGGGTCAAAACATATCAATAAAACTTGTAATCACTATTGTCATTTCTAAGCTTAGATGTAAGACATAGGATTCCATTTCAGAGTCATACAAAGTAAAAATTGATAGAATTTCAAGGAGAAATTAAAACCGTACCTTTTTAGTGAGAGGTTTGAGCAAACCTCTCTCGCTAACTGACAGATTAAGAGAAAAATGATCAGCGAAGATAGAGCAAATATACCCATTTAACAAACATTAATTAATTAACATGTAGAGAACATTGAAGAATACACATTATTTTCCAGCAAATGTGGAAAATGTATGAAAATCGATCATTTCACCCAACTTCAAAAACTAAGGCTGCTAAGTCGAACCACTTTGGTGACAAGAATATGTGGGTGTATTGGAAGAATTTATTTCTCCCTTGTCTTTCTTGAGATATGCAAGTAAATAATGAACAGAGTGCATCCTTTAGAAAGATTGCATCTGTGGGGATAGAGCACTTCCTTTTGAATATAAGGACATACTGTTAGATTAATAATTGTTTTTCTGGGTTTTTTTCCACCACTAAATTCCTTTAGAAGGATAGGAAACACATTATTATACTTTGTGCTTCCTCCATTCTTCAAAATTATGGTGTATTACTCTGTATTTTTTTAATCTAGAATTTTCTACAGAAGGTTAGATAATTGTAACAAATTATTTTAGGAAATGAGATAAAGAGAAATAAAATGGTAATTAAAACACAAAATTTTTAAAAAGGACATACTGTTGTTGCCTATTCAATTTTTGGCAAGTCTTCTCATAAAATAGTTTCTAGAATGGCTTTTAAAATTGCCTGTTTAAAATTAATAAACAAAAAAATGATTTTACCTTGGCATATAATATTATTTCTTAAGGTTATTAAGACTGGTCATTTGAAAACTAATTGTCTTTGAGATGAAGGTCTACAATACTCAACAACACTTGTTGATGTCAGTAAGCCTGTCTAAGGTGTCCTACTTAGGACATGAAATAAAGCATAAGGAAATGAATAAGCAATTCTCCAAAGATGTTGTGAAAAAAAGGAAAAATATTTGAAAAATCTTGGCTATTGAACATAATGGATCCAATGAATCTCATCTCATACAAACCTCCTAGTGTTATTACTAAGTCAAAATAAATTAAAGTACTTTTTGTATCCCCAGTATGTGAACACAGCTTCCTGACCTTGATAACATTTTTTTCATTCCTGGGGAATGCCCTCCCTCAGTTCTGCCTGGTGATATTCTACCTATTCCTGGAGGCCCTTCTCATTTGCTACTTCCCTCAAAAAGACCAAATACACCAAACCAGATGTGTTTGATCCCTCTAATAAGCCACCACAGCCCTCTTGCTTCTGAGACATGCTTCCCATTATGCCGGCTACTATAGTTATTTGGAAAAACCTTCTACATTGTAAGATGAAGACATTTACCATATCCACTCATTTATTAATTCCTTAAAAATTATCATGAAGATATTCTTGGAGCTGATGTTCTAGAAATGATTTGGAAATGAATAGCTTAATGTATTACTTTAATGGGAAACAGCAAACATAAAGGCAATACTGTCAAAATTGAGATAGAAGGGATTAAATTCCTTATTTTATTTTATTTTATTAAAAAAATTTTTTTTGACCATACCAAGCAGCATCAGGGTTTTTAGGTCCCTGACCAGGGATCAAATCCATGCCTTCTGCAGTGGGAGCGTGGGGTCTTAACCACTGGATGGCCAGGGAAGTCTCGAGATTCCTTATTTTAAAATGAATGTCCCCCAAATATCTTTCACTTTTAGGGCATTCCATTCTAATCTCCATTTCATTAAGGTTTTTGTTTTTGTTTGTTTGTTTTTCCTGAGGTTTTATCTTGTTCTTTTGTTTGGAACATATTCCTCTATTTCTTCATTTTGCTTGACTTGCTGTGTTGGTTTTTATGCATTAGATGAAACAGCCCCCCTCTCTCAGTCTTGTAGGGTTGGCCTTGAGAAGATGATGAACCTCATTGTTCAGCCCTGCCCTAGCTCTTGGCCAGCTCTCAAACTTTTGTGATTGTCCAAGCAGCCTACTTTACTTGAATAGCTCCCAATAGTTGAAGGTGTGCCAAGACAGTCAGTGTTCCAAAGGGGAGGATCTCAGTCAGCACCTAGATTCAGGCTGATTGGCAGCTTGACCCTCAGGCAGCAGCTTTTAAGTGATGCAAATATACAAGGTCCTGTGGGACCAGAAGCATAAACCGTGCTCAGGGTCAGGAGATCTAGAGGTGTCCCCTGGCGACTGTTGCAAAAATCGGGGCTCCATAGGAATGTGTAAGCTCCTTTCTGGGAGTGAGCTGCACTGAGGCAGAGGGAGACTGCAAAGCTGGCGTTCCCCAGCCCACCTTCACTGAGGGCACCCTGTAGCCTCTAGATGTGTGTTGAACCTGAAGCTTGCCCCTCGGGTTAAACTCCAGGACAAGCAAGTCATCCTCTTTCAGACAAAGGCTAGGGGTGTGTTTCAGGCTGCTGTCTGTGCAGTGCCCTGGGGTGGTAGTTGGCCAAGAACTCTGTCCTGATTGTTACAGCCCTGTGGGACTCAGGAACACAAGGCCCCCTGGGCACCAGAGCCAGATGATGCAGACATGTCCCCTGGGGGCAGCTGCAAAATTCAGGGCAGCAGACATACACAAGCTCCCCTCCAAGAGACGCTGGTGCTCTGAAGCAGGGCAGCCTATGTAAAATTGGTACCCACCCTCCGAGTTCTCAGGAAATGTTTACTGTCAGCCTTTAGATGTGTGTTTCATTAGAAGCCTGCCCCTCAGGTTGCAGCTATGACGATAAGATGACAATGTCTCAGGCTGTTGTCTGTGCAGTGCCCTGGGATGGCAGCCAGCCAAGAACTGTCTCTTCATCGTCACAGTCCCATGGGACCCAGGAAAGCAAGCCCCCCCATGGCTTCCAGAGCCAGGTGATGAAAGGGCATCCCCTGGGTGGCAGCCACAGACACCGGTCACCAGATATAAAAACTGGGGCACCAGACATGGGAGATACTGGTCCTCTGGAGGATGTGGAGGGGATGTCCATTGGAGGGAGGCAGAGGCAGAGTGGGAAGATGGCCCTCAATGAAAAAAGGGGAAAAAAAGTAAAAGGAAGAAGAAAAAGAAAGAAAAAGAATAAAAAAGGAAGAAAAACGGAGAAAAAAAGGTAAAAGAAAAAAAATTTAAAGAAAAAAAACGAGCGAGAGATGGCCCCTGCTGGCTAATCCAGGCAGAGGGGGGAGGGGTAGCGGGAAGATGTGCCCCCTGGCCTCCATCCTGGAGGGTCTCAGCGGTCCCCAGTCCTCAGACCAGTGCTTTAAAATGAGCAAACGGGTGTCTCTTGCATCAAGTCCCGGGCGGTTTTCTAGGGCCTCCTCTGCTGGGCGGCAAGCCTTGCGCAGACTGGAGGAGGCGTCTTCAGCTCATGACAGGCCACGGGTTTTGTGCAGGAACCACTTAGTTTCTAAAGCGCATGTTCTGCGGGCTCCTCTCTCAGGTACCGGACGTGGGGAAGGATGCTTTGCTCCTGGGGAAGCCCGGGCGTGAGCTCCCTGCCAATTGCGGGTCCCTGCATCTGGGGTGGATTCACAGAGAGACTGTCCCAGCCTTTCCTACTCCCTTCCGGGGGGTTTCCCTCTCGTTTGTCCCATGTGAAGGGGTCTCTTCACCAGTTTTTATGTCTTTTTCAGAGGACATTTTTCCTATATAGCTGTAGATTCAGTGCGCCCCTGGGAGGAGGTGAATTCAGGATCTTACCCATCATGGTATTGAACCGGAATCTCTAATTCTACTCTGGATAAAACAAGGAGCATAATGGGGCCCACAGGATGATTACTTCTCAATTATAGGAGGAAAAAAGCCTCTGTAAGGAAGGAAGTGCTGCTGCCTCGTTCCTATAGAGAAAAAACAGAAGGGAGCACAGAGACAAGAGAAGTGATTTCTGCAGCATCTTTGGGAAGAGCAGTCCAGGGTCTTTCTCCTATGAACATGGCCTGGATAAGGGGAAGGAAGGGGGGACCACTTACTGAGCTTCAGCCGAGGCTGGATTGCACCAAGTCGTTGAGAGTTTGATTTGGGACATGTTAATTTCTGAAGGAAAGGTCCAGAGACCGGTTAGAAACAGGCGTCCTGAGATTACAGGAGAGGTCCTGGCCAGACATATAAATTCGTAAGTCATCAACATGTGATGGTGTTTAAAACCACATGATCAGTGAGGTCACCACTGCAGATAGAGATACTGCAGTGAATGACAACCCTTCCTCACTTTCTCACCCACAGCTCATTCACGACGAGGTCTACCTGTGAGAAACAGGTATTGACATGAAGACAATCATGGTTCTGCTCCCATCTGCCAGGGGGCTTTATGAATCACCTTATCTCTGTTTACTGAGAAAAGTCAATTAGAACTCCCTATAATTTATGCAGAAAATAAAATGTAGGTATTAATGTACTAAACATATTTATATAACTTTTGTCATAATAATTTTTGCTGTGCATTTAAAAGAGTCCAAGGAGCTTCTGGAATGTGAATAGGGCAGTGAGATAAAACAGATAGATGAAACTAAATATCTGGGAACTGTTTGTATGAAATGTCATTGATATAAATGTTATATGCATATGAGTCCTTAATAAAGAACAAATTAAAAAGTAATGCATTTTGCCACAAATGAACCTATCTACAAAACATAAACAGACTCAGGGATATAGAGAACAGACTGGTGGTTGCCAAGGGGGAGGGGGTGAGGGAGAGGGATGGATTGGGTGTTTGGGATTAGCAGATGCAAACTATTATATATAGAATGGATAAACAACAAAGTCCTCCTGTATAGCACAGGGAACTATATTCAATAATCTGTGATAAACCATAATGAAAAGAATATTAAAAAAGAATGTATATATATGTATAACTGAGTCACTTTGCTGTGCAGCAGAAATTATCACATTATAAATCAACTATAGTTCAATAAAAACATTTTTTTAAGTCATGCATTATCTTTTATCAATTCTATATGTGTAATGGGGTGGGGGGGGTAAGAGCCTTAATGATAGCATTAAAGTTTTAGGAGAGACATAAGGGAAGCATTTAAAATACTACTGAACATTGAAATGGCTCTCCAAGAAAATACTTTGAAAAACTCTATTGAAGTGCTGTTGATTTTTCATCATCCCTATTTCTCAACTTTGACGAGATACAATTCTGCCTGAACTCCTTGGCTGTAAGTTCCTTTGCATATTATTAAAATTTCTTTGGTTTACATAGCTTTACTTTGAGCTAAAGTATAACTATTTGCTGTTTGTAAAACTGAAGTTTTTTCTGCATTAGGACTTACTTGGTAAGAAAGTTTGTTTTCTAGAGAACTGCACACACTAACACCACATAATTTATATTACAAGGAAACAATATGAATACTAGTCCAACATTTTCTAGATGTTGCAGTATTAGTGTAACTATTCTGTAGGTGAACAATACTATTATTGGGTTAAGATGTGTTATTTATCATTAGATATAATCATGTACCACGTGTTAATACTATTTATAACAGTAGAACATATGGGTTTTTTTTTTTCTGATACCTTTCTAGAATCTGTGCTGGTTGCTCTTATTTCAATTTTTACTAACTTTAAATATCAGTGCCTCAAATTTTGCCTCAGAGCCTGGAGAAGTCTTTAAAATATGTTCTGTGTTTTCTTTGTTTTATTATTCTAGGTTTCTAACAGTTCTCTTAGGAAGTGCTGTATCATACATGATATTGTGGGAATTGATTCAGAAAAGTTTAGCCGAGTCTGCTGAATATTTAATTAGAATGAACATTTTGAAGAAGTCTGTGTTCTCACTTTGCCTTTCAAGCCTCTACTAACAAAGATGTGGAAAGGACCAAACAATCACATCAGGAAGACAAATGCTTCCTCTGTTTGGAAATAAGTACGCTAAACCAGTTAACTCTAATATTATTTGTGAAAAAGAAAATGAAATTAGAAAGATGCTCGACCTGAAAAAGCTGTGTAAATTGACACATGTGTCATTCTTGATGGTCTAGGAAAAGTAGCTTTCCTTGTGAAAGATTTTAAGTTCCTACTTATTAAAATTACATGAGACACACTCTAAAGACAATACAAATTAAAACAATTGTTGAGAAAAAAGTATAGGAACAATCTAATAGAAAATTAGTAAAAGTTTGAACTGGCATTTCCCCCAAAAAGAAAGAGTTATGGCCAAGTAATATAAGCGACAATGTTCAACCTCACAACATTTATAAAAAAGCAGAGACCACAATGAGATAACATTTCACACCAGATTGGCAAATAGATTTTATCAAGGAATGTTTTAATATTGAGTGTGGGAGAGAATATGGATCATTACGCTGCTAATAAGAGTGTAAGTTGGTAAAATAATTTTGAAAACAATCTAGCTTAATCGTGTAAAGAATATTCACATATACTCTACCACCTAATGGTTCCTTTTCTAAATATTCACTATGGAAACACTTCTGGAGATCTGAACTAGGAAACGATACAAGAAGGCTTATAACAAAACTGTTTACCTTTTTTTTTTCACATCTTTATTGGAGTATAAATGCTTTACAATCTTGTGTTAGTTTCTGCACTATAACAAAGTGAATCGGCTATATGTATGCATATATACCCATACCCCCTCCCTCTTGAGCCTCCCTCGTACTCTCCCTATCCCATCCCTCTAGGTCATCACAAAGCACCAAGCTGATCTCCCTATACTATGTAGCAGCTTCCCACTAGCCATCCATTTTACATCTGGTAGTGTATATAGTCAATGCTACTCTCTCACTTCATCCCAGCTTCCGCTTCCCCTCCCCATGCCCTCAAGTCCTTATTCCTTCCCTGCCACTAGGTTCATCCATACCG
Source organism: Stenella coeruleoalba (assembly GCF_951394435.1). Classification (NCBI taxonomy): domain Eukaryota; kingdom Metazoa; phylum Chordata; class Mammalia; order Artiodactyla; family Delphinidae; genus Stenella; species Stenella coeruleoalba. The sequence continues at coordinate 44,095,974 of NC_137156.1, read as the reverse complement.
CTTTTTAAAATCTCATATATATGCATTAACATATGGTATTTTTCTTTCTCTTTCTGACTTACTTCACTCTGTATGACAGATTCTAAGTCCATCCACCTCACTACAAATAACTCAGTTTCGTTCCTTTTTACAGCTGAGTAATATTCCATTGTATATATGTGGCACATCTTTATCCATTCATCTGTTGATGGACACTTAGGTCGTTTCCATCTCCTGACTATTGTATATAGTGCTGCAAAGAACACTGTGGTACATGTATCTTTTTGAATTATGGTTTTCTCAGGGTGTATGCCCAGTAGTGGGATTGCTGGGTCATATGGTAGTTCTATTTTCAGTTTTTTTAAGGAACCTCCTTACTGTTCTCCATGGTGGTTGTATCAATTTACATTCCCACCAACAGTGCAGGATGGTTCTCTTTTCTCCACACCTTCTCCAGCATTTACTGTTTATAGAGTTTTTGATGACACCCACTCTGATCGGTATGAGGTGATACCTCATTGTGGTTTTGATTTGCTTTTCTCTAATGATTAGTGATGTTGAGCATCCTTTCATGTATTTGTTGGCCATCTGTATGTCTTCTTTGGAGAAATGTCTGTTTAGGTCTTCCCCCCATTTTTGGATTGCATTTTTTGTTTTTGTGATATTGAGCTGCATGAGCTGCTTGTATATTTTGGAGATTAATCCTTTGTCAGTTGCTTCATTTGCAAATATTTTCTCCCATTCTGAGGGTTGTCCTTTTGTCTTGTTTATGGTTTCCTTTGCTGTGCAAAAGCTTTGAAGTTTCATTAGATCCCATTTGTTTATTTTTGTTTTTATTTCCATTTCTCTAGGAGATGGGTCAAAAAGGATCTTGCTGTGATTTATGTCATAGAGTGTTCTGCCTATGTTTTCCTATAAGAGTTTGATAGTTTCTGGCCTTATATTTAGGTCTTTAATCCATTTTGAGTTTATTTTTGTGTATGGAGTTACAGTGTGTTCTAATTTCTTTCTTTTACATGTAGCTGTCTATTTTTCCAAGCACCACTTATTGAAGAGGCTGTCTTTTCTCCATTGTGTATTCTTGCCTCCTTTGTCAAATATAAGCTGACCATATGTGTGGGGGTTTATCTCTGGGCTTTCTATCCTGTTCCATTGATCTGTATTTCTGTTTTTGTGCCAATACCATACTGTCTTGATTACTGTAGCTTTATAGTATAGTCTGAAGTCAGGGAAGCTGATTCCTCCAGCTCTGTTTCTATTAACATTGCTTTGGTTATTTGTGGTCTTTTGTGTTTCCATACAAGTTTTAAAATTTCTTGTTCTATTTCTGTAAAAAATGCCATTGGTAATTTGATAGGGATTGCACTGAACCTGTAGATTGCTTTGGGTAGTATAGTTATTTTCACAATATTGATTCTTCCAATCCAAAAGCATGGTATATCTCTTCATCTGTTTATATTATCTTTGATTTCTTTCATCACTGTTTTATAGTTTTCTGAGTACAAGTCTTTTGCCTCCTTATGTAGGTTTATTCCTAGGTATTTTATTCTTTTTGTTGCTATGGTAAATGGGATTGTTTCCTTAATTTCCCTTTCTGATCTTTTGTTGTTAATGTACAGGAATACAAGAGATTTCTGTGCATTAATTTTGTATCCTGCAACCTTACCAAATTCATTGATTAGTTCTAGTAATTTTCTGGTGGCATCTTTAGGATTTTCTATGTATAGGGTCATGTCATGGGCAAGCAGTGACAGTTTTACTTCTTTTTTTCCAATGTGTATTCCTTTTATTTCTTTTTCTTCTCTGATTGCTGAGGCTAGGACTTCCTGTACTATGTTGAATAATAGTGGCGAGAGTGGACATCCTCATGTTGCTCCTGATCTTAGAGGAAATGCCTTCACCATTGAGAATGATGTTTGCTGTGGGTTTGTCATATATGGCTTTTATTATGTTGAGGTAGGTTCCCTCTATGCCCACTTTCTGGAGAGTTTTTACTGTAAACAGGTGTTGAATTTTGTCAAAAGATTTTTCTGCATCTATTGAGATGATCATATGGTTTTTATTCTTTAATTTGTTAATATGGTGTATCACATTGATTGATTTGCATATACTGAAGAATCCTTGCATTCCTGGGATAAATTCCACTTGATCCTTTGGTGTGTGATCCTGTTAATGTGTTGTTGGATTCTGTTTGCTAGTATTTTGTTGAGGATTTCTGCGTCTATGTTCATCAGTGATATTGGTCTATAATTTTCTTTTTTTGTGATATCTTTCTCTGGTTTTGGTATCAGGGTGATGGTAGCCTGATAGAACGAGTTTGGGAGCATTCCACCCTCTGCAATTTTTTGGAAGAGCTTGAGGATAGGTGTTAACTCTTCTCTAAATGTTTGATAGAATTCACCTGTGAAGCCATCTGGTCCTGGGCTTTTGTTTGTGGAAGATTTTTAATTACAGTTTCAGTTTCATTACCTGTGATTGGTCTGTTTATATTTTCTAATTCTCCCTGGTTCAATCTTGGAAGGTTGTACTTTTTCAAGAATTTGTCCATTTCTTCCAGGTTGTCCATTTTATTGGCATATAGTTGCTTGTAGTAGTCTCTTAGGATGCTTTGTATTTCTGCGGTGTCTGCTGTAATCTCTCCTTTTGCATTTCTAATTTTATTGATTTGAGTCCTCTCCCTTTTTTGCTTAATGAGTCTGGCTAAAGGTTTATCAATTTTGTTTATCTTCTTAAAGAACCAGCTTTTAGTTTTATTGACCTTTGCTATTGTTTTCTTTGTTTCTATTTCATTTATTTGTGTTCTGATCTTTATGATTTCTTTCCTTCTACTAACTTTGGGTTTTCTTTGTTCTTTTTCTAGTTGCTTTAGATGTAAGGTTAGGTTGTTTATTTGAGATTTTTCTTGTTTCTTGATGTGAGCTTGAATTGCTATGAACTTCCCTCTTAGAACTGCTTTTGCTGCATCCCATAGGTTTTGGATCATCATGTTTTCATTGTCATTTGTTTCTAGGTATTTTTTGATATCCTATTTGATTTCTTCAATTATCTCTTGGTTATTTAGCAGTGCATTGTTTAGCCTCCATGTATTTGTGTTTTTACTCTTTCTTCCTGTAATTGATTTCTAATCTCAAAAGTGTTGTAGTCAGAAAACATGCTTGATATGATTTCAATTTTCTTAAATTTTCCAAGGCTTGATTTGTGACCCAAGATGTGATCTATTCTGGAGAATGTTCCATGTGCACTTGAGAAGGAAGTGTATTCTTCGTCTTTCAGGTGGAATGTTCTAAAAATATCAATTAAGTCTATCTGGTCTATTGTGTCATTTAAAGCTTGTTTCCTTATTTATTTTCTGTCTGGATGATCTGTCTATTGGTGTAAATGGGGTGTTAAAGTCCTCCACTATTATTGCATTACAGTCGATTTCTCCTTTTATGGCTGTTAACGTTTGCCTTATGTATCGAGGTGCTCCTATGTTGGGTGCATAAGTAATTATAATTGTTATGTTTTCTTCTTGGATTGTTCCCTTTATCATTATGTAGTGTGCTTCCTTATCTCTTGTAACAGTCTTATTTTAAAGTCTATTTTATTTGACATGAGTATTGCTACTCCAACTTCCTTGTGATTACCATTTGCATGGTATATTTTTTCCATCCCCTCACTTTCAGTCTGTATGTGTCCCTTGGTCTGAAGTGGGTTTCTTGTAGACAGCATATATAAGGGTCTTGTTTTTGTATCCATTCAGCCCATCTTTGTCTTTTGCATGAAGCATTTAATACATTTACATTCAAGGTGATTATTGATATGGATATGTATGTTCCTATTACCATTTTCTTAATTGATTTGGGGTTTTTTTTGTGGGTCTTTTTCTTCTCTTGTGTTTCCCACTTAGAGAAGTTCCTTTAGCATTTGCTGTAAAGCTAGTTTGATGGTGCTAAATTCTTGTAGTTTTTGCTTGTCTGTAAAACTTTTGATTCCTCCATCAAATCTGAATGAGATCCTTGCTGGGTAGAGTAGTCTTGGTTGTAGGTTTTTCCCTTTCATCACTTTAAATATGTCCTGCCACTCCCTTCTGGCTTGCAGAGTTTCTGCTGAAAGATCAGCTGTTAATCTTATGGGGATTCCATTGTATGTTATTTGTTGCTTTTCCCTTGCTGCTTTTAATATTTTTTCTTTGTATTTAATTTTTGATAATTTGATTAATATGTGTCTCAGCGTATTTCTCCTTGTGTTTGTCCTGTATGGGACTCTACTTCCTGGACTTGATTGACTATTTCCTTTCCCATGTTAGGGAAGTTTTTGACTATAATCTCTTCAAATATTTTCACAGACACTTTCTTTTTCTCTTCTTCTTCTGGGAGCCCTATAATTCGAATGTTGGTGTGTTTAATGTTGTCCCAGATGTCTTTGAAGCTGTCCTCAATTCTTTTCATTCTTTTATCTTTATTCTGCTCCCTGGCAGTTATTTCCACCATTTTATCTTCCAGCTCACTTATCCGTTCTTCTGCCTCAGTTATTCTGCTATTGAATCCTTCTAGAGTATTTTTAATTTCAGTTATTGTGTTGTTCATCATTGTTTGTTTGCTCTTTAGTTATTCTAGATCCTTGTTAAATGTTTCTTGTATTTTCTGCATTCTCTTTCTGGGATTTTGGATCATCTTTACTATCATTACTCTGAATTCTTTTTCAGATAGGTTGCCTATTTTGTCTTCATTTATTTGGTCTTGTAGATTTTTATCTTGCTCCTTTGTCTGTAACATATTTTTTTGTCATTTCCTTTTCTTTTCTTTTTTTTTTTTTTTTTTTGATGAGTGTGGCTGTATTCCTGTTTTACTGGTTGTTTGGTCTGAGGCGTCCAGCACTGGTGTTTGCAGGCAGTTGTATAGAGCCAGATCTTTGTGCCAAGATGAGGACCTCCAGGAGACCTCACTCCAATTAATGTTCCCTGGAGTCTGAGGTTCTCTGTTAGTCCAGCAGTTTAGACTTGGAGCTCCCTCCTTAGGAGCTTAGGCCTGACCTCTGGCCTGGGAACCAAGATCCTGCAAGCCATGTGGTGCAGCAAAAAAAAAAAAAAAAAGAAAAAGAAAAAAGGAGCAGTACAATAACAAAGAATAAAAAAGAAAATAAAATTAGAAATAAAAAATGTATTAGGAAAAATAAAGATATAATTGAAACAACTATAACCAGGTAAAACAAAGCCACAACAGAAAAAAAAAAAGGGGGGGGGTGGGCGGATCAAACCAAGAGGGGCAGAACAATAACAAAGTATAAAGAATAAAATAAAATTAGAAAAATAAAAGATTTATTAGATAAAATAAAAATATAAATGAATCAACAACAAGTTAAAACAGAACCCCAATCTAAAAGAGGAAAAAAGAAAAACAAAGGAAAAAAAAAACCTTGGCTATAGGGGCAGTGTTTAGGCAGGGATGGAACTTAGACAGGGGCAGGGTTTAGAGTGGTGCAGGACCTGGGAGGGGGGCAATGACGTTTGAGTGTGGGATGGGGCTTAGGCTCAGGACCAACTCAGCTGGACAAGGCCTAAGTGGGGCAACATTCAAGTGTGGGGCAGGGCCTCTGCTTAGAACCTGCATGGAAGGGGAGAGGCAGCATGTCCAAAGGGGCGCCTCTGGAGTGTGAAGTTCCAGAGTTGGGAGGTAAGGCTCTGGATGAGGGTGTGTTGGTGGGGTTTAGGCCCAGCACAGTTGGAGGGGTTCTAAGCGGGGGTCTCCAAATGTAGCAGTAGGGCCGTGGGTGGGGGTGTAGGGGCGGGGCTTGGGCTCTTCACAGCAGGAGGGAGGCTTCAAGGGCAGAGGATTAGGCCCAGGAGCCCAACAGGCTCCCCGGTGCCTAAGTGAACAGGGAAAACACTGGCCGCATTCCCTTCTGTTCCACAGTCCCCCCCCCCATGGTCTCCCCCAGGGTCTTCCCTGTCCCCACTGGACCCCTAACAGAGGGTGGGTCCCACTGGGTATAGGAACTCCTCCCCTCCCCAGCCACCCTTCAGGGGTGCCATTCCCAGATGTCTGGCCTTACTTTTGCTCCCCCTTCCCTCCTTCCCACTCCCTCAAGACCTGCATGGCAGGAGGGGGCTTCGGTGGGCAGGGGATCAGGCCTGGGATCTCAGCAGGATCCCAGTGGCCAAGTGGGCAGGGGAAACCTGGGCACGCTCCCTTTTGATCCTATGCCTTCCCAATGGTCCTCCAATTTCCCCCTTAAGGCATGGGATTCCTTCCCCTCCCCCAGCCAGTCCTCAAGGTGCCAGTCGTGTCCCTCCTCCACTTCTCCTCTCCCCTCACTCCCCCCCTACACACCACGTCCTACTCAGTCGCTGGGGGTTCCTCCCATCCCCTTAGGTGTCCATGGTCCCCCACTGATGCCTGGTAGATGCCCTAGTTTTGAAGAGATGTGAATTCTGCATCCTCCTAGTCTGCCATCTTGACTCCGCCTTTCCAAAACTGTTTACCTTAGCAGACAATAATAAACAACCAAACAAATAAATGTCTGTATGTTACAACTAAAAACCTGGACAAGACAGAGATGTTTATCTATAGAAAATAGACAGATCGTATTGTACAGTAGGGAAAATGAGTCAGCCACAACTCTATAGACAAATCTCACAAGCATAATGTTGAAAAAATATATTGTAAAACATTATATATGGTATGATGTAAATTTTATAAACCTCAAAATAAAATCAAATAATATATTTCTGGTGTACATACATTAAAGAATAGCAAAGATAGCATATATAGAATGAATAATCAACAAGGTCCTGCTATATAACACAGGGAACTATATTCAGTATCCTGTGATAAACCATAATGGAAAAGAACATATGTATATGTGTATATATGTATAACTGAATCACTTTGCTGTACAGCAGTAATTAATACAACATTGTAATTCAACTATACTTCAATAAAAATACATTTTAAAAAAAGTATAGCAAAGATAAAACAAAAAGTCAAAATTCAAGAAAATAATTATCACAAAGGGATGGGAAAATGATTTTAATTAAGGATGGGGCTATCCATAACATTATCTCTTAGTATGAATGGTAACATAAGTGGATGAGTTCAATAATATTTTAAAAATATATATATACATTGTGTTTCAGTTAGCTTTTGCTGTGTAAAAGAATAGGCTTGCATCTTAATGGGATACTACAATGATTTATTAGCTCACAACTTTGTGGATCCGTCATTTGGACTAGACTCAGCTGTGATTGTTCTACTGATCTTGCCTGGGCTCACTCCTGAAGCTACAGTCAGCTGATGCATCTGCTGGGGCCAGATGTTCTAAAGCAACCTCATTCCCATCTGGCAGTTGGTGCAGGCTCCTGTCAGCTAGGAGTGATAGGGTGGCCAGGCCCATGTTGTTAGCAGGCTAACCCAGGTTTGTTTCCATGCCAGTGGGCATAAGTTCACCAGGAGATCGTGTGTATAACCTCAGATACCACTTTCCCCTTAATCACTTCCCTAAGTAGGCTTTCTGGAACAGTTGCTTTCCCAGTGGTGTCTTTATGGATCAAGAGGGGTTTGATTCTATGTAAATTAATTGTGAATGGCTTAAGTGATACAAGGTATGCCTAAAAGCAAATGAAAACCACCAATAACAAATGTGAAGTTCCTCCAGGCACAGGGAGTTAGAGAAGAGGGAAGGAAGCCAGAGGAGCAGATTTTTGTGTGCTAAAGTGAGGTTTATGGTAGATGGTGTTAATAGATCCACTTATTCACCTTCCCCTGTATCCACATTCCTTGTCATTGGACTGTGAGGTTCCTCTCACTAAAAGGTGAAGTGTGTTTCCACACTTCTTGCCTTTGAACTTGAGCCCATAACTTACTTTGTCTAATGGAAGATTGATGGATGTGATATGAAAAAATCATTGGAAAGTACTTGCACAATTGGGCTTTCTCTATTGCGCCCCTACCAATGCCATAAGGATATGTTTAGGCTAGCTTGCTGTTCCAGGAGAAAGATAAGAAACTCTGGAAGCTAGGAAACCATGCAAACATGAAAGAGCCCAGGCAAGATCAACAGAGTTGCTAAGTCTTGCTCAGCTTAGATCAGCTAACCCACAGGTGACTTGAAGACAGGTGAGTAAATAAATGTTTATTCCATACACTGCTGAGATGTTTGGGGTTGATTGTTACACAGCATTACTGTGGATTTAGCTTACTGATACAGAGCTATAAACATTGGGTGGAGTTTTGCTCCAAGGTCTCTCTTCTCTTTTTGATTAGCCCTGAGTTGTGGGTATCACTATGCTCTGGTTTCTCAAAAATTTTAGTTTTGGACAAGTGCAGAGATCTGTTTCATACAGCTATTTCTAGAATGAATGTCAATGTCCAATATCTCTCATATGTTTATTATTTTTCCAAGGGAATTAAACTCAAGATCTACTCTTAGAATCACATCCTGTATTCCATTAGGATAAAAAAGAAATCAAAGTTGATTTTTGCTCTACATGTCAAATAATTTTCAATATGGTTATCAAATCACAAAGGTAATTATTATTATATTATTTAAACAAACAGCATTTACTTGCAGTTGGAATTAGTTTCAAAATTTCTTTTTCTTTAATTTTGTAACCAGTATATATATATAGTACTATATCACATACTTTATTTCCCATTAGTCCTCATGGCAATAAAGAACAACTGGTGAATTTTTGTTGAAAGTTCCCAAATTCCAAATTGTCACTATAGGAAGCTGAAAGTTGAGTTATTTCCCAAGGGTAATAAAAATTTTCCCCCTTATTTTGTGTCAAGAGAATACTAACAATCACAATTCTTTTATTTTATTTAATTAATTAATTTATTTATTTTTGTGGTACGCAGGGCTCTCACTGCTCTGGCCTCTCCCATTGTGGAGCACAGGCTCCGGACGCACAGTCTCAGCAGCCAGGGCTCACGGGCCCAGCTGCTTCGTGGCATGTGGGATCTTCCCAGACCGGGGCACGAACCCATGTCCCCTGCATCGACAGGTGGACTCTCAACCACTGCGCCACCAGGGAAGCCCTATTTTATTTTTTTAAAGTTAAAATTCTTTTTTTTAGAAAACAGGGGTAGTTTGTAGTTTAATTACATGGTAGAAGGATCCTGATACTTAGATATTGTCTTCTATCAGCTGGTATATTTTGTTCTATGAATATCTTTATAACTATTGGCCATTGTTCCTTATATGTTTTAATGAACATAGGTTATTTTTGACAAAAATGGTTAATTATTTATTCTCTGGTGGGAGACATATGATAAAATAGTTTCATTTTAGAAATCCTTATAACTGGAAACTTTTCCAAAGGAGCATACCATGATGAATAAAATACATTAGAAAACTAGTTGCCCTGTTATGTTAGTTGATCTTGAGAAATATGATAGAGTAGAAAGACTACATTGCCCTTCACCTGTACCCATTCCTCTTCTTGAATATTTCCTTCTTAGAATATCATACTTCTCTCCCAGGTATCTGGAAGGCTTATACCCTTCAAGAGTTCAGTTTAGACATGCCTGCATGGGTCCCTGCCGCCAGAATCCTCTTTTGTCTCTTCCTTGCACTGCTGGAGCAACCAAATACCATATACTAATGGTTACCAGTTTTGTTTGGTTCTGTTCTTATTGTATTTATGTCTGGGAAATCATAAATGTGGTGTCACTAGTTTAATGTCTCATCCAAGCTCAAGTAATGTATTTCAGTTTCAACAGATTAAAGATTACATTGGTAGATACAAACTGTAGTTACAATTTGAACGTAAGTAGTTTGGTAATAGGAATTACAGAAATTATTCAGAGAGGAAGATTCTTTTATATAGGTGAGTCTTATGTTGCCACATACTGTACTTTTCTTGTCCAGGGCTCACCTCTCAAGGACTTATGCTCTGTAACATTGGCCTGGGACCCCTGGCTATACTGTATCTCACAGAAGTTCAAGAAATGGTATTTTGTCTGACATTTTCTAGGACAAAAACAACATTAGCAGTAACAATAAAATATAAATAACCTCCAAAATAGTAGAAGAAATAATTAACTATTGAGACTTGCTTAAAAATTCTGTATGCCATATAAAACCAGTGAAAAGGGAGTTCAATAAAAATAAATGCCCTTGGCAGTCTTTATATTAGCAGAGAAAAAAAAAGTTATATGCTTTTATCAATACAAAAAGAGCAAGAAGAAATTGATAATTGGCCCATATATCTAGTTTACCAAGCATCTCAATTAGTTTAATTTAGATGAGGATCTTTTACAAATAATGTACTAAAATTTTAAAATTTTGACCTGTAGTTCTGGCTAATTTAATCACAATTTCTCTCATCTGGATTTCAGCATATCTAACAGAATTGAAAAACTGGAGCTATAGCGTTGATTTATAAACATTTTGTTAGGACACTAAAACCTCAACCTTACCCTAAAATCTTTGGATATAATTTAAACTCCAGGAAAATTAAGTGCTTTAGATTTAAATTTTAACCTTGAATATCTTCAAGAAAAATCCTAATAATCAAAGAAATGTAATTTTAAGTACTCAATCACACTAGATAGCTACAACTTGAGGTTGTTTTTTAGTTGGAATATAAGTGAGTATACTTTATAGGGTAGAAAATAATTTTATTTTGCCAATGGGATTAGAATCAACAATTTAAAATCTAAGATCATATAAAGTGTTAATATGAAAAATTAATTTCAAACCTCATCTCCTGAATCAATGAGAGCTTTGAATTCCCATCATGCAATTACCCACATTCCATATTAATTTACTAGGAAGGAAATGGAAGATGGGTGAAATAGTAAACAGCTGGTCAAATCTTTACATGTTTAAGTACCACATTGATGTAATGAAGTAGGTAATTACTTTTTCACATGGTGAAGATGAGACATAATATTTTTCTGCAAAAGCTGATTGGAAATGTTTTGTGGAACCAGGAAGAGTGGGTTGGTGGGAAGGAATTTGTACCTAAGTTTTTGTACCTGGATATTTTGACAGTACCATAGTTTCAAGGTAATTCCTTAACCAAACACAGTATCTCTTGAGCCAATTTAATGATTTAATTGCCAGAATTGTATTTTTATCAACATTAGCCTAATGAGGGTCAAAGTATTCAATTAATATATTAAATATATTAAATATTTTATATTTATTAAGTATATATGTATCTTATATTTAGGATTTTATATCTGTCCTACAGTATGGGACTGTAAGCTTCCAGAAGGCAAAGACTGTTTGAGTGTGTGTTGAATTATCCCAGTTATTTCTAGCAACTACCCAGGTGTCAATATATCATAGATATTGCTCAGGTGTCAATGAATTGATGAAAGAAAGAATGAATGGAACCATCTAACTCATTTAGGTTTTTTCACTTTTTAAGTACAGTGGTCTAGACTTAAGAATGTGTATTATTCAATTTTTCTTTGAGCTTATAATTTAGTATTTAGATTTGTGGGGTTTTATTTTTTCCTGTAAACTTTGCAAATTCAAAAGTAATTACTCACCTCTTAATCTTTGATTTCCTTATACCATTTACATGGTTCCCTAGTACCAAACTAACAATACCCCAGATCTTTACCTCCAAAGGACACTTGATAACAGATGACCTTAGAAAATACCTTTAATCAGGTTCCATCACTTCATGTTAAGAGCTGTTTGAGTCCCATCTTGAAATATTAGTGAGAATTTGGCTGCCTTCTTCCCTATTTCAGTCAGATGGCCAATACCAAATTCCCTACATATTCTGAAGGTTCTTTCCTGACATGTTGTGCAAATCTTATGTTGCAAGAAATAGAAACTGACATCTTAGAAAAAACTGACTGTTCTAGATAGAAAACTAGAAATTATCACCATAGAAAAATCAATCGATTGCTCAAGATTGAGAGTTGGAAAATGGACATTTAGAGAGGTGTTACATCTCTGAAATCCGGAACGCACAATGACAGAGTGTCTAAAAGGAAGATGGGGTGAAGAGAGGTAGAGTGAATGTTGTCAGTGCTTATCCGAGAACACTTTTTTAAAAAAAATTTTATTTATTTATTTTTATTTTCAGCTGTGTTGGGTCTTCATTGTTGTGTGCGGGCTTTCTCTAGTTGCTGCAAGTGGGGGCTACTCTTTGTTGCAGTGTGTGGGCTTCTCATTGAAGTGGCTTCTCTTGTTGTGGAGCATAGGCTGTGGGCACAGAGTCTTCAGTAGTTGTGGTTTGCGGGCTCTAGAGCACAGGCTCAGTAGTTGTGGCACACGTGATTAGTTGCTCCATGGCATGTGGGATCTTCCCGGAGCAGGGCTCGAATCCGTGTCCCCTGCATTGGCAGGCAGATTCTTAACCACTGTGCCACCAGGGAAGTCCAAGAACCCTTTTTACAGTTTTGTGTTTTCTTCACCTCAAGCAGAGAGCCAGAAGAACCTGGGGGTTTACCTATAACTAAGAGTCAATGGGCGCACATATGCATCTCCAAGCTGCAGGCCCCTTCCAGGTGAGGCAGTTCTAGCCCTGCAGGGTGCACCTGTGGGACCAGATCAGAGATGCTCTGATGGATTTCCCTGAGGTTTTAGCATGCCGATGTATTAGTTTCCCATTACCACTATAATAAATGACCACAAACTCATTGGCTAAAATTACATAAACTGAATATCATGAGTCCAAAATTGGCTCCTTTGGGCTAATAAAGTGTTAACAGTGCTGTCATCGAGCAGGAGGCCCTGCAGGAAGATTGTGTCCTTGTCTTTTCTAGATTCTAGATGCCATTTCTCAGTTTGTGGGCTCTTCATTCATTTCCATCTTCAAGGCCATCTTCCAGCATTTTCAAATCCCTCTCAGTCTGACTTCTGTCTCCCTCTTTCACTTTCCAGGGTGCCTGTGATTGCCTTTGGCCCATTTGGATAATCCAGGTAATCTGTCTATCTCAAGATCCTTAACTTAATCACAGCTGTAAAGTTCGTATTGCCATTGAGATAACTTATCCATAGGTTCCAGAGATTGGAATGTGATATGTTTTTTTGGGGGGAGGGATATCGAAACTCCCATGCTGGTTTCCCCCCCAGGCAGGATTTCCTCAGTAAAACACTTACATTGGAATCATTGTCTAAGGATATGTTTTGGGGGAACATGACAAAATACAGGGCATTTGGAAATAAAAAATGATGAATATCTATTAAAGCCAAGGTCTGTAATTGATTAAGGAAAGCTTCTGGTTTGCATGAATACCTCTCCTCCTACCCATAGTTTCACGAAAATGATTGGAACCAACATTTTAAATGAAGAACCCAAACACAATAGTATTGGAAAACAGGAAATAGAGCTACCAGTGGACCAGAAAGTTTAAACAAACCCTAGAAGCTAAAAAACAGGTGGGATAGAATTAATGGAGAAAACAGAGCAGAAGAATCAAAGCCAAGATTCCAGAAGTGAAAGAAATCAATCCTAATGGTGCCCATGAGAAATTCTAAGATCAGAGACAATACAAAGACTGGGAGAGGGTCCTGGGAATCATCAGGGACATTAATTAATTAAATGACTGCTTTAGTAATAGTGGGGTCTGAAGAGACATATTCCCTCTCCTGCCTCCTTTGCCATATTTGTGGATAACATGACTGACAACAGCTGTATTTGCCTCAAGGCTAGAACCTAACACCTGTCTGGGGAGATATTCTAGAATGAATTTGGGCCTGTGAGAGAAGTAGAGAAGGTTTTGAAATAACTCCAGACCTTTACATCAGACACTGAGAAAACACTAAAAAAGTGAGAGTGAGAAAGAAAAGAAGAAAAAAGAAAGTTAAATCTGGTAGTGAAATATAGTAAATCACTTTATCCCCAGAGTAAAAGTCTCTTTAATTTGATAATTAAAGGGATCTGTAGTCTGCCTACTCCATAATCAAGCACTCTACAGTGTATTGACCTGTTGATATGACCCAACTATCTAACAGAAACCAATAGTTGGGTCTCTGATTTAAGCTTTTGGGAAAATAGACAACACAACCAGAGAGAAAATCTATGAAATAACTTTGTACTTTTTGTGAACTAGGAACTAAGATTAACACATATTTGGAACACACACACACACATACACACACATACACACACACACCATAAATAGATGGAAGAAAGTATACCCACTAACACCAAAGGAATTAAAAACACCAAAGGAACTAAAAGTGATATATGGAACAAAGGGAATTTTACATTTCTAACAGGTGTATTCCTGGGCTCCTCAACTTTGGTACTATTGACGTTTTGGACCAGATAATTTTTCTAGTGGGTATTCCTGTGAATTGTAGGATATTTAGCAACATCCCTGACCTATACCCACTAGGTATCAGTAGCAAACCTCATGACTGTGACAAGCAAATATTGCCAAATGCCCCCTGGGAGGCTAATTCATGAGAAACACTGGGAGAATTCAGAGATTTGAGAGACTATTATAGAAATAAATTAAGAATAGATTGCTCCTGAAGAATGAACAATTTAGAAATCAAGACAGAAATTATAAGATATAAATATATTTTTCCCCAAATTGAAACAAATCAAATGAATAGACCAAAGAATAAAATGGGTCAGGCTAGAAAACCAAATGAGTGATCTATCTAAAAGTATGGAATAATGCAGAGCTAAATACAAATATGAAAATGACATGAGAAAAACCTGAGAGAAGATTGAAGATGGAGGTATTTAAAAACATGTCCAGAAGCAGAAGGAAAGAGACAAGAATATGGAAGAAAACAATCAAATAGATAATAAAAGAAAATTTCCCCAAGCTGCAGCAAGACATGGTTCTTCAAATTGAAAGGACCCAAAATTTCCCAAAGGAATGAACTAGGAAAGGTCTACACATGTATGTCTCCAATCTCAATGAAGAGAAACATTCCAAAATCTCTTTGGTAAATTGATTAAACACAAGAAATTGATTATACACAAATGAGTTAAAGATGAATCAATGGATCAAAGATAACATTGGACACTAGGAAACAATGGAGCAATGCTTTCAATTTCTTTCAAAAAATATTTTCAACTTAGAATTCTATACCAAATCATGTTGTCAAGAAAGTAGGAGGACAATGTAAAGACATTTAAAACTCAGAATATTTCCTGCTCATTTGTCTCTAATGAAGGTAAAATTTCTCAAGCAAAATTGAGAGCACAATAAGAAGAGGATGTCTTCAGATAAGAGTGACAGCTGATTATGACTATGAAAAAAAAAGAAAGCTGAAAAACCTAGTAGAGATCATGTTAGACCTTGGTGTCTGGGACATTCTCCTGTGGGTTTCAGGGACTTAGTGACATAGGAATGCATTTTCTTCTCTAGGGGCTTCATCCCCTTTCTTTATTCTGCATTAAAGTATATTTATGTAATTATAATACACTACATTTTTGTTTTATTCTTTATATATTAAAATGAATAGTATCATGTCATCTGCAAATAGTGACAGTTTTACTTCTTCCTTTCCAATTTGGATTCCTTTTATTTCTTTTTCTTCTCCTATTGCTGTGGCTAGTACTTCCAAACCTATACTGAATAAAAGTGGTGAGAATAGGCATCCTTACTATATGACCTAGCAATTCCACTCTGGGTATATATCCCAAAAGAACAAAAACCACTAATTCAAAGAGATACATGCACCCCAATGTTCATAGCAGCACTACTTACAATTGACAAGATATGAAAGAAACCTAAGTATACTGGAATAATATAATATAATGAAATATTATAATAATATAATGATAATATATAATAATAATAATGTATAATATAATATAATGGAATATTACTCAGACATAAAAAGAATGAAATTTTGCCATTTACAGCAACATGGATGGACTTGGAGGGCATTATGTTAAGTGACATAAGTCAGACAGACAACAACAAATGCTGTATAATATCACTTACATGTGGAATCTAAAAAATACAAGAAACTAGTGAATATAACAAAAAAGAAGCAGAGTCACATATATGGAGAACAAACTAGGGGTTACCAGAGGGGGGCAGGGGAAGGACAATATATAAGGGTGGAGCAGTGTGAGGTACAAACTACTGGGTGTAAGATAGGCTCAAGGATGTATTGTACTACATGGGGAATATAGCCAATATTTTGTAATAACTGTAAATGGAGTGTAACCTTTAAAAATTGTATATAAAAAAATAAAATCAGAAAACAAAATAAAATGAACTATTCATCAAATCCAATAAAACTATAATGGCATTTCTGTCCAGAATCATGTGATAATAACAGTTAATATAAAATGTAGATATAACTGTCCAAGTTACCTATTGCTGACCCAAAACCTAGTAGCTTGAAAGAACAATCATGTTATTATTATCTCTCATGGTTCAGGTATTGACTTGGCTCAACTACTCTGGGTCTCTCAGTGGCCACAGTCAGATTGTGGCTGGGCTTAGCATCATCTCCATTACTTCCTCACATGTCTGGAGGTTGATCCCAGCAGTCAGCTAGGACCTCAGCTGGGTCTGCTGGCTGGAACCTCTACACATGGCCCCTCCTTGTCATCTGGGTTTCTTCAGAGCCTGGTGGCTGAGTTCCAAGAATGAACACCCCAAGAGAACTATGAAAAAGCTGTGTTGTCTTTTATGACCTACCCTCGAAAGTCAAGTTACATTACTTCTGCTCTTTTCACAAGCACGTGAGGTTCAAGGGAAGGGAATGAACACCCCACATCACAATGGGAGGAGAGGCAAAATCACACTGTCAGATGAGGGGTGAAAGAGCTTATCTTGGAAAATAAAATTTGCCACAGTCAGCAGCACACTTGGGATGTAAGTGGAGGAGGGCAATGAAGTGCAATTTTGGTAAATCTCTCATATTTTACAGTGGTTTAAGCAATAGGTACATTCTACATCAAAACGGAGAAATATTATTTAAAATCATAAATATAACACTGGATAATGTAAACAGCAGAATTTGCCAATTCTGGGAGAGCATCTGTGGGTAGGGAATGGGGTGGTAGAATTTTCTTTTTTAACTTTGCCTGTATTACTCTTTTAAAATTGTATATGAATTTTTATTTGAATATATATCTAGCAGAATACAATAAATTTCATAAACTTATTAATATAAAATAGTTTTATAAAAGAAAACTAAAAATGAGACAAGGTCAGTTTTCAACAATCATGGTCATTTATTTCATCTCAAACAACAAATATTCATTGGGCACTAACTGAATGCTTGTCCTTTGTAAAGGTCAGGAGATTTTAGGTATAAACACAGAGCTGGAAAGAAAGTTATCATTTATTTGGTCTAATTTCTTAATTTTGCAATTGGAAACTGTATCTAAGGGGAGGTGCTTTCTTTGCTCAGGATCATACAATTTTTTCCTAGTAAAACTGTTACAGGAAGAATTCTAAAGGTGTCCTCTCCTCCCAAGCTTTCCTTGCCTGGGTTATTTAATCACAGACTAATTTAGGCACTGCTGTTAAAGGACTTTGCATACGGAATTAAGATTGCTAGTTAGGAGACTTTAGAGTAGGGAGATTATCTTGGACTATCAGGGTGTGTCCAGTGTAATCACATGAACACTTAGAAGCAGAAGATGGAGACAGAAGAGCCACACAGAGAGATATAGCAGAAGAGGAAAGTGGGGAGGGGCAGCGGGAGGAGGAAGGTAAAGGGTGAGAGCCCTTGACCGGCATTGCTGGCTTGGAAGATGAGGAAGGAGGGCATGAGCCAGAGAATGTGGGCAGCCTTTAGAAGCTGTGAACAATCACAGCTGACAATCAGCAAGGAGATGGGAACTTCAGTCTTACACCCACAAGGAACAACCTGAATGACCTTGGAAGCAGATTCTTCCCTGGAGCATCCCAGTAAGAGCCTATCCTGCTGACACTTTGACTACAGCCTGTGTAAAAGAGAAACGAGCTGAGACTACTGATTTACAGAACTCAGAGTTAATAAGTTTGTATTGTTTTAAGCTGCTAAGTTTGTGGCAATTTGTTATGGCAGCAATAAAAAATAAATAAAAACACGAAAACTGAAATCAACACTTCATTTTATTCTTTTCAATGGACAAGAACTAGAAGAGGTAGTATCTTTACTCAAACTGTTTACAATTTAGTTTGCTGAAAAAAACAAACAAACAGGTACATCTGAAAAGGAAATATAAAAATGAGGTAGTCCAATTGATAGTCCTGTACATGCCAGATTTTCTGTAGGTCATCCCTGGTAAGTTCCTTAAAGCCAGCCTGAGACAACAATACAACACCCACATTAGGTGACCACTCACAACCCTCCCTGCTCTGAGTCCATCTCCCTTACCGCTGTGGTTTCTGTGCTTCACGTTCTGATATGTCCTCTACTCCCCTGATTCTGACTCACGTCTAGAACTTACTAAACTCTGCTTCCAACTCCATTCTTGACCTCTTAAATGTCTCTCGTTTCCATATCCTTCCCAGCTTTTGGTAATCCCTTGCTTTCTCTGCCCATTCTCTGAGATCCAATGAATTGAAATGTGAATATTAGGTCAAGACACCAAGTTTGATTAAAGCTTCACTTTTATGATTATACCCGATAGTGTTAAAAACAGCAAAAGCTAGATTATAGAGTGAAATTTTAAGTCAGTAGACTATTTCTCACACAGGTTATGTTTTCCTTTGTGAAACTGGCATTTTTAAAAACAAAGTCCCAACTATATAGATCACAGACACTACAGTGAAGGGCATTCTATCTTGGCATGATTTATAGTCAAGTCTACATTTTAGTACTCTTTGTGTGTACATGTGTAGAAATGAATATATAGTGTTATTTCAAGTCATTGGGCTTCCAAATTAAAAAATGTAAAACTAAGTTATTTAGGTCAAAATCTGTAAATTGTTGAAATGTTCACAGTGATAATGCTGTGTATATAGAAATAAGAAGTAGCTGTGAATTTTACTACAACCAGAGTAGATGCCATTAATAAGTAATTCAAAAAAGCCAGCAAACTAAGTATTAAAATATGTGTGGGATTCATCATGTTTGAAAAAAGCATTGCATCCCTCAGCATTTAGAAATAAAGTTATCTTCCCCTTTTTCCACCTATAAACTTCATTTGTTAAATACCTGACTCTCGTCCCAGTCTATATTTATACTAATCATATAATTATGATTAATACCGTTTGCACAGGAAAGAAAGCTATGTGGAAAGCAGTTTTCAAAAAGCAAGTGTGTGGTCCAAAAATATGTACAAAGTTCGGGTTATTTTCTGTTCTTTTCCCATCTCTTTTCCCACCCCCTTCTTCCCTTATCTGTTACAGAGAGTTCCTTAGAGATAGTTTGAAATTAAAAGAGTGCTGACACTTCCTCCTAACTCTTGGCGATTTAATAGTCATTCATATTACATCTGTACTGATTTCAGGTAATTTAATCATTTAGAAGGGCAGAAAATTGTAATTCTTTTCTCATTATTAGAGATGTTCCCCTTGGTTCTGAGGCTTCTTTAAATGGAAGAATACTTTCCTTTGACCTTGTCTCTCAAGAAACAAAATAAAATACACAGAAAATTGAAACTTACTTCTTCCCTTTGTAGTTTTGAAGGTTTCCATGGGAGTAAAGAGTTAAGAGTTTGCAGAATCTATATTAACGCATTTGGATTGGGTCCCTCAGTAGCATAAAGAATTCCAAAGCATTATGGCTTAGATTCTTATGTTTTTGTGTTTATTTCTGCCCCCCTCATCTCCCATAAATCACCTGGTTGAGATTGAATGAAATAACTCATTGTTTTTCCATGTGAAAAAACACCCATCAAGTAATATTTTCTGGCACTAAAAAAAGTCAAACTTTTAAGCTGGTTTGCTATCCACACATATACTCTAAGAATTAATCTTTCACAGATGTTCATTCTGCTTTGTTATATAGATTACTGATAGCTTTGGAAGGAATACATAAATATAGCTAATTATTTGCAATTTATTTATTCATCTAAAAGGTATTTTCTTTAAGTAATCTCCTTGAGTTAATAAAATATGTAATCTTAGGAATATCACACATAATTAATATATTCATGGCTAAATTCACATTGAATCATCCTCACCATGGCAACTATATAAAGGAATGAGACTGACATTTTTTCATGAAAGAAAAAGTTAGACTTTATTAAAATTAAAATTGTTCTACAAAGGTATTTGTGGAATGAATATACAAGACACAGACTGGTGGAAAATACTTGCAAAAAAGATATCTGATAAAGGACTTGTATCAAAAAATACAAAGAACTCGTAAAACTCAGCAATAAGACAAACAACCTAATTTAATAAATGAGCAAATGATCTGAACAGACCGCTCACCAAAGATGAAAAGGTGAATAAATATATGAAAAAATGTTCAACATCATTTGTCTTTAGCTGTATTTGTTTCCTATTATTGCTGTAATAAATTGTCACAAACTTAGTGACTTAATCCAACACAAATTTATTATTTTACACTTTTGGAGGTCAGAAGTCCAAAATGGATTTTTTTAAATTAACAATTTTTTAAAATTGAAGTACAGTTAACTTAAAATATTCTGTTAGTTTCAGGTGTACAGCAAAGTGATTCAGTTATATATATATATATATATATATATATATATATATATATATATATATATATATATATATATTTCTTTTCAGATTCTTTTCCATTATAGGTTATGAATGAGACCGATTTTTAATTGTCAATTTTTATTTCAGGACAAATGTTATCAATTAAAAATATTCATTTACCCAATGAAGTCCTTTTCAGTAACTTCAGCAATTAAAAAATTACACCCTTTGAGAATAGATTTTCTTTAGAATAAAAGAAGAAGAGAACTGAAATCTAAATTTGAAGCATAAATTGGTGGTTAAATTCATAATGCTCTTTGAGGTCAACATTTAAAAGGAGACAATGATTTTACTGTGTTTGGTGAACTATCCCTACATAGTCCAGTGATATTAAATATGGAGATCTTTTAGGTTTTTTTTTTTAACATCTTTATTGGAATATAATTGCTTTACAACGGTGTGTTAATTCTTGTTTTATAATAAAGTGAATCAGCTATACATATACATATATCCCCATATCGCCAACCTTTTGGGTCTCCCTCCTACCTTTCCTATCCCACCTTTCTAGGTGGTCACGAAGCACCTAGCTGATATCCCTGTGCTATGCAGCTGCTTCCCACTAGCTATCTGTTTTACATTTGGTAATATATATAAGTCCATGCCACTCTCTCACTTTGTCCCAGCTTACCCTTCCCCCTCCCCATGTCCTCAAGTCCATTCTCTACGTCTGAGTCTTTATTCCTGTCCTGCCCTTAGGTTCTTCATAACCTTTTTTTTTTTTTTAGATTTCATATATATGTGTTAGCATACGGTATTTGTTTCTCTCTTTCTGACTTACTACATTCTGTATGACAGTCTCTAGGTTAAATATGGAGATTCTTAAGGCTGACACTACAGAGGGCAACAGACAATTGTGCTGGATTTATGAGCTCTGTTGATTTGATTATGTTAAAACAATGTAATTTTTATATTATTATTATTTTTTAACATCTTTATTGGGGTATAATTGCTTTACAATCGTGTGTTAGTTTCTGCTTTATAACAAAGTGAATCAGTTATACATATACATATATCCCCATGTCTCTTCCCTCCTGCGCCCCCCACTGTATCCAACCCCTCTAGGTAGTCACAAAGCACCAAGCTAATTTCCCTGTGCAATGCAGCTGCTTACCACTAGCTATCTATTTTACATTTGGTAGTGTATATATGTCCAATCCACTCTCTCACTTTGGCTCAGCTTACTCTTCCCCCTCTCCATATCCTCAAGTCCATTCTCTAGTAGGTCTGTGTCTTTATTCCTGTCTTGCCCCTAGGTTCTTCTGACCATTATTTTTTATTCCTTTAGATTCCATATATATGTGTTAGCATATGGTATTTGTTTTTCTCTTTCTGACTTACTTCACTCTGTATGACAGACTCTAGGTCTATCCACCTAACGACAAATAACTCAGTATCTTTCCTTTTTATGGCTGAGTAATATTCCATTGTATATATGTGCCATATCTTCTTCATCCATTCATCTGTCAATGGACACTTAGGTTGCTTCCATGTCCTGGCTATTGTACTGCAATGAACATTGTGGTACATGACTCTTATTGAATTATGGTTTTCTCAGGGTATATGCCCAGTAGTAAGATTGCTGGGTCATATGGTAGTTCTATTTGTAGTTTTTTAAGGAACCTCCATACATTTACATTCCCACCAACAGTGCAAGAGAGTTCCCTTTTCTCCACACACTCTCCAGCATTTATTGTTTGTAGATTTTTTGATGATGGCCATTCTGACTGGTGTGAGATGATATCTCACTGTAGTTTTGATTTGCATTTCTCTAATGATTAATGATGTTGAGCATTCTTTCATGTGTTTGTTGGCAATCTGTATATCTTCTTTGAAGAAATGTCTATTTAGGTCTTCTGCCCATTTTTGGAATGGGTTGTTTGTGTTTTTGATATTGAGCTGCATGTGTTGCTTGTAAATATTGGAGATTAATCCTTTGTCAGTTGCTTCATTTGCAAATATTTTCTCCCATTCTGAGGGTTGTCTTTTCGTGTTGTTTATGGTTTCCTTTGCTGTGCAAAAGCTTTCAAGTTTCATTAGGTCCCATTTGTTTATTTTTGTTTTTATTTCCATTTTTCTAGGAGGTGGGTCAAAAAGGATCTTGCTGTGATTTATGTCATAGAGTGTTCTGCCTATATTTTCCTCTAAGAGTTTGATAGTGTCTGGCCTTACATTTAGGTCTCTAATACATTTTGTGTTTATTTTTGTGTATGGTGTTAGGGAGTATTCAAATTTCATTCTATTACATGTAGCTGTCCAGGTTTCCCAGCACAAATTATTGAAGAGACTGTCCTTTCTCCACTGTATATTCTTGCCTCCTTTATCAAAAATAAGGTAAACATATGTGCCTGGGTTTTTCTCTGGACTTTCTATCCTGTTCTATTGATCTATCTTTCTGTTTTTTTGTCAGTACCGTACTGTCTTGATTACTGTAGCTTTGTAGTATAGTCTGAAGTCCAGGAGCCTGATTCCTACAGCTCTGTTTTTCCTTCTCAAGATTGCTTTGGCTATTTGGGGTCTTTTGTGTTTCCATACAAATTGTGAACTTGTTTGTTCTAGTCCTGTGAAAAATGCCATTGGTAGTTTGGTAGGGATTGCATTGAATCTTTAGATTGCTTTGGGTAGTATAGTCATTTTCACAATGTTGATTCTTCCAATCGAAGAACATGGTATATCTCTCCATGTATTTGTATCATCTTTAATTTCTTTCATCAGTGTCTTATAATTTTCTGCATACAGGTCTTTTGTCTCCATAGGTAGGTTTATTCCTAGATATTTTATTCTTTTTCTTGCAATGGTAAATGAGAGTGTTTTCTTAATTTCACTTTCAGATTTTTCATCATTAGTGTATAGGAATGCAAGAGATTTCTGTGCGTGAATTTTGTATCCTGCTACTTTACCAAATTCATTGATTAGCTCTAGTAGTTTTCTGGTGGCATCTTTAGGATTCTCTATGTATAGTATCATGTCATTGGCAAACAGTGAGAACATACTTCTTCTTTCCCAGTTTGGATTCTTTTATTTCTTTTTCTTCTCTGATTGCTGGGGTTAAGACTTCCAAAACTGTGTTGAATAATAGTGGTGAGAGTGGGCAATCTTGTCTTGTTCTGGTTCTTAGTGGAAATGATTTCAGTTTTTCACCATTGAGGATGATGTTGGCTGTGAGTTTGCCATATATGGCCTTTATTATGTTGAGGTAATTTCCCTCTATTCCTACTTTATGGAGGGTTTTTATCATAGATGGGTGTTGAATTTTGTGGAAAGCTTTCTCTGCGTGTATTGAGATGATCATACAGTTTTTCTCCTTCAATTTTTTAATATGGTGTATCACATTGATTGATTTGCTTATATTGAAGAATCCTTGCATTCCTGGGATAAACCCCACTTGATCACGGTGCATGATCCTTTTAATGTGCTCTTGGATTCTGTTTGCTAGTATTTTGTTGAGGATTTTTGCATCTATGTTCACAGTGATATTGACCTGTAGTTTTCTTTCTTTGTGACATCTTTGTCTGGTTTTGGTATCAGGGTGATGGTGGCCTCATAGAATGAGTTTGGGAGTGCTCCTCCCTCTGCTATATTTTGGAAGAGTTTGAGAAGGATAGGTGTTAGCTATTCTCTAAATGTTTGCTAGAATTCACCAGTGAAGCCATCTGGTCCTGGGCTTTTGTTTGTTGGAAGATTTTTAATCACAGTTTCAATTTCACTGCTTGTGATTGGTATGTTCATATTTTCTCTTTCTTCCTGGTTCAGTTTCAGAAAGTTGTGCTTTTCTAAGAATTTGTCCATTTCTTCCAGGTTGTTCATTTTGTTGGCATATAGTTGCTTGTAGTAATCTCCCATGATCCTTTGTATTCCTGCAGTGTCAGTTGTTACTTCGCCTTTTTCATTTCTAATTCTTTTGATTTGAGTCTTCTCCCTTTTTTTCTTGATGAGACTGGCTAATAGTTTATGAATTTTGTTTATCTTCTCCAAGAACCAGCTTTGTTTCATTGATCTTTGCTATCATTTTCTTCATTTCCTTTTCATTTATTTCTGTTCTGATATTTATGATTTCTTCCCTTCTGCTGACTGTGGGGTTTTTTTGTTCTTCTTTCTGTAATTGTTGTAGGTGTAAGATTAAGTTGTTTATTTGAGAGGTTTCTTGTTCCTTAAGGTAAGATTTTATTGCTATAAACTTCCCTCTTACAACTGCTTTTGCTGCATCCCATAGGTTTTGGGTAATGGTATCTCCATTGCATTTGTTTCTAGGTATTTTATGTTTCCTCTTTGATTTCTTCAGTGATCTCTTGGTTATTAAGTAGTGTATTCTTTAGCCTCCATGTGTTTGTATTTTTTACAGATTATTTTTCCTGTAATTGTTATCTAGTCTCATAACGTTGTGCTTGGAAAACATACTTGATACAATTTCAACTTTCTTCAATAAACCAAGGCTTGATTTGTGACCTAAGATATGATCTATCCTGGAGAATATTCCATGAGCACTTGAGAAGAAAGTGTATTCTGTTGTTTTTGGATGGAATGTCCTATAAATATCAATTAAGTCCATCTTGTTTAATTTATCATTTAAAGCTTGTGGTTCCTTATTTATTTTCATTTTGGATGATCTGTCCATTGGTGAAAGTGGGATGTTAGAGTCCCCTACTATTATAGTGTTACTGTTGATTTCCCCTTTTATGGCTGTTAGCATTTGCCTTATGTACTGAGGTGCTCCTATGTTGGGTGTATAAATATTGCCAAATGTTATATCTTCTTCTTGGATAGATCCCTTGATCATTATGTAGTGTGCTTCTTTGTCTCTTGTAATAGTCTTTATTTTAAAGTCTATTTTGTCTGATATGAAAATTGCTACTGCACTTTCTTTTGATTTCCATTAGCATGGAATATCTTTTTCCATCCTCTGACTTTCAGTCTGTATGTGTCCCTAAGTCTGAAATGGGTCGCTTGTAGACAGCCTATATATGCATCTTGTTTTTGTATCCATTCAGCCAGTCTGTGTCTTTTGGTTGGAGCGTTTAATCCAGTTACATTTAAGGTAATTATCGATATGTATGTTCCTATTACCATTTTCTTAATTGGTTTGGATTTTTTATTGTAGGTCTTTTCCTTCTCTGGTGTTTCCTGACTAGAGAAGTTCCTCTAGCATTTGTTGTAAAGCTGGTTTGGTGGTGCTGAATTCTCTTAGCTGTTGCTTGTCTGTAAAGGTTTTAATTTCTCCATCAAATCTGAATGAGATCCTTGCTGGGTAGAGTAATCTTGGTTGTAGGTTCTTCCCCTTCATCACTTTAAATATGTCCTCCACTCCCTTCTAGTTTGCAGAGTTTCTGCTGAAAGATCAGCTGTTAACCTCATGGGGATTCCCTTGTATGTTATTTACTGTGTTTCCCTTGAGGCTTTTAATATTTTTTCTTTGTATTTAATTTTTGATAGTTTGATTAATATGTGTCTTTGCATGTTTCTCCTTAGATTTATCCTGTATGGGACTCTCTGTGCTTCCTGAACTTGTTTAAGTATTTCCTTTCCCATATTAGGGAAGTTTTCAACTATAATCTCTTCAAATATTTTCTTAGTCCCTTACTTTTTCTCTTCTTCTTCTGGGACCCTTATAATCTGAATGTTGGTGCGTTTAATATTGTCCCAGAGGTCTTTGAGACTGTCCTCAATTCTTTTCATTCTTTTTTCTTTATAGTGCTCTGTGGTAGTTATTTCCACTGTTTTATCTTCCAGGTCACTTCTCCGTTCTTCTGCTTCAATTATTCTGCTATTGATCCCTTCTAGAGAATTTTTAATTTCATTTATTGTGCTGTTCATCACGGTTTGTTTGCTCTTTAGTTCTTCTAGGTCCTTGTTAAAGTTTCTTGTATTTTCTCCATTCTATTTCCAAGATTTTGGATCATCTTTGCTATCATTATTATTAATTCTTTTTCAGGTAGACTGCCTATTTCCTCCTCATTTGTTAGCTCTGGTGGGTTTTTACCTTGTTCCTTCATCTGCTATGTGTTTCTCTGTCTTCTCATTTTGCTTAACTTACTGTGTTTGGGGTCTCCTTTTCACAGCCTGCAGGTTCGTAGTTCCTGTTGTTTTTAGTGTCTGCCCCCCAGTGACTAAGGTGTTTCAGTGGGTTGTGTAGGCTTCTTGGTGGAGACAATTAGTGCCTCTGTTCTGGTGGATGAGGCTGGATCTTGTCTTTCTGGTGGGCAGGTCCATGTCTGGTGGTGTGTTTTGGGGTGTCTGTGGCCTCATTATGATTTTAGGCTGCCTCTCTGCTAATGGGTGTGTTTGTTTTCCTGTCTCACTAGTTTCGCAAAGGGTGTCCAACACTGTAGCTTGCTGATCGTTGAGTAGAGCTGGGTCTTGGCACTGAGAAGGAGATCTCTGGGAGATTTTCACCATTTTATATTACGTGGAGCTTGGAGGTCTCTTGTGGACCAATGTCCTGAACTTGGTTCTCCCACCTCAGAGGCACAGCCCTTATGCCTGGGTGCAGCACCAAGAACCTGTCATCCACACAGCTCAGAATAAAAGGGAGAAAAGAAAGAAAGAAAGAAAGAAAGAAGGAAAGAAAGAAAGAAAGAAAGAAGAAGATAAAATAAAACAAAATAAAGGAGTTATTAAAATAAAAAATAATTATTAAATAAGTTTTTTTAAAAGTAATTTAAAAAAAAGAAAGAAGAGAGCAACCAAATCCACCAATGATAAC
This sequence comes from Stenella coeruleoalba, assembly GCF_951394435.1. NCBI lineage: Eukaryota > Metazoa > Chordata > Mammalia > Artiodactyla > Delphinidae > Stenella > Stenella coeruleoalba. The sequence continues at coordinate 44,068,749 of NC_137156.1, read as the reverse complement.
AAATGCTAAAAACTATACTAAAAAAACAAAATAACCAGACAGACAGAACCCTAGGACAAATGTTAAAAGCAAAGCTATACAGACAAAATCGCACATAGAAGCATACACTTAAACACTCACAAAAAGATAATAAGAGAAAAATGTATATATATAATTGCTCCCAAAGTCTACCTCTTAAATTTGGGTTGATTCGTTGTCTATTCAGGTATTCCACAGATGCAGGGTACATCAAGTTGATTGTGGAGACTTAATCCGCTGCTCCTGAGGCTGCTGGGAGAGATTTCCCTTTCTCTTCTTTGTTCGCACAGCTCCTGGGGTTCAACTTTGAATTTGGCCCTGCCTCTGTGTGTAGGTCACCTGAGGGCATCTGTTCTTCACTCAGACAGGACAGGGTTAAAGGAGCAGCTGATTCGGGGGTTCTGGCTCACTCAGGCAGGGGGAGGGAGGGCTACGGAGTGCAGAGTGAGTCTTAAAAACTTTTTTTGGTTATTATATTATAATCATTTTTAGACAAGTCAAGCTACAAAACTCCCCCTCCCCCAACCAGTGTATACAGAATAGAATTTACCTCTCAATTTAGAACATGTGCTTTTAATATAAACCAATGACATCTTTCTACATGGGTAAATAATTTAACTATTTAGAATTCATTTCCTTTGCTTTAGCTGCAAACAGGCTGCTGAATTACATAAGTATAATTTTAGCTCTTCCCCTTGATTGCTTTCTCTGCATGTACATTTAACAACAGAAATATAACATACCGTTTCTTAGAGGAATATTGCATGGAAAACCACATCCATAGGACATTAATATGTGTTCTAGGGGAAAAAAAAGAGATTTGACATATGTATTTGGGAAATACTGAGTTAAAGAAATTTAAACAGTTTTATTTATTGTAGGCATTCTCAGGACCTTTTAATAGACCATTGTGCATTTTGAATTTCTAGTAAGAAAATATACACTGCAAAAGAATATTTGGCAATGGACCTCTTTTTCCATAGGGACTTTCAAGGTAGTACTATTCTTTTGAACACTTTTGTGAAACATTGATGTAAGGAATAATGACTGTATAACTAATTTATTTATTGAAAAATAAATCTTGGATTATCTCTGACAAGTTTAGATGACAGGACATAGTCTCTGTCCTCAAGGATTTAGAGTTCACTGATTAAGCCAAACATAAACTCTTAAAAAATAATTTTAATAAAAAAATAATATTTTAAAATCTAGTGAAACTTACTCAAGAAGGAGAGAGCAGAAGAAAGTTGGGCTGAGTTTGGCTGAGGCAGACAAGGGGAATTTCATATGATACTTGGTGTATCTGCTGACTCTCAAATTATTTGCCAGAAAAAAGAGATGTTTCATGTAGGCGAATATAAAATGTTTTGCAAGGCTTAGAACTACAAAGGACCTTAAACCATAAATGTACACAATATTAGATAGTTCATCCTTCTAGGATTGGGAGTTTGGGATTAGCACATGAAAACTATTACATATAGTATGGATAAACAACAAGGTCCTACTGTATAGCATAAGGAACTCTATTCAATATCCTGTGATAAACCACAATGGAAAAGAATATGAAAAAGAATTTGTATATATATGTATAACTGAGTCACTTTGCTGTATAGCAGAAATTAACACAACATTGTAAATCAAATATGCTTCAATAAAATTAAAAAGAAAAAAAGTATCCATTCTTCTAAATTCATTTCCTTTCTGCTTAGAAATTCTGTCACATATAGTCTACATAACATACTATTTAATAACTGGTACCTCGAATAGTGAAAAGCCAGAAAACATTTGCAAGTTCTATGCAAGTGACTAGAAACTCAGATTAAAGAAAGAACCAAGCAGCGCCATCTTCTAGAACTGCCGTATGTCCGTGCATCCAGGAATAAGAAAAGATAAGCCTGCTTTTATGAAAGTTAATACAGACGACTGTCAGTTGCCAAACTCTTGATCCTGTGAGACGCGTAGCGTTTGATGAATGAGTAAAGTGCTATGTCCACAGGCGTCATGCCCACCGCACCCTGTTGAGATGTGAAATTAAACAGAAACCTTAACGTGCCTACTGGTGTCTCACGGAATGAGGCCAGGCTCCGCCTTTGGGGTACCAGGTGCTACCGCCAGTTTTGACAGACTTAAAAACTTGAAATTCACTTCTGGGGGAAGATACTGAAATGTAGATTTAAAAATTGCTGGTTGTGGGGAAATAGCATTTAAGGTCAGAAGTTGTGTTTGGAAGATCGTGTATGAGTATTTTTGTATTAAAAAATTTAAAGGCTAAAAAAAAAAAGGGGGAAGCAAATTATATGAACATTCAAAACAATTACCTCACAAAGATGGTGTAAGAATACAGATTTGTATGACAAGGGACATGGAACTTGAATACTTGTATAATTAACCTGATGGCTGATATTGGTTTACTCACCACATGGTTAAGGGCAAGAAACCCAAATTTAAAATTTCATGTGATGATAGGAAGATTTTTAGACCATTGGTCTCCAAACTTCTAAAAATCATGAACTTTTATTAAAATTTTGTAGCATGAATACAATATTGCATATTTATTCATATGTAAATGATACACATAAACCACTGGAATAGCAGACAATAAATATTATGCAGTACACAAAATATACATTTAAAAGGAGATAAAATTATAATTTTAAAATAAATAAGATTTTGAAATAAATTTGGAATAAATTTATATATGTGTGTATATATATATATATATATATATATATATATATATATATATATATATATTTTTTTTTTTTTTTTTTTTTTTCCCCTTGCGGTACACGGGCCTCTCACTGCTGTGGCTTCTCCCGTTGCGGAGCACGGGCTCTGGACGTGCAGGCTCAGCGGCCATGGCTCACGGGCCCAGCCGCTCCGCGGCATGTGAGATCTTTCCAGACTGGGGCATGAACCCGCGTCCCCTGCATCAGCAGGCAGACTCTCAACCACTGCGCTACCAGGGAAGCCCCATAAATTTATAGATTTGAAGTAAATATTTTAATAAAGTTTTAATTTACTTTATTAATGGTAAAAACCAATTTATCAATACTAATACTGCAGTAAGTGCAATGTAATTGAATTAATTATACAATTATTTTTAGAATCTTTGTTTAATAATGTGTGACAGAAATTTAAAGGTCTGTTCTGATTTCAAGATTTTTATTTTTAAGCTTGGTTTTGAAGCTGGCAGCTAGAAACAACAATTCAAAATGATACATTGATCCAACATTTTTGCTGTAATTTGGTTATTAAATTTCTATCTTCTTTGATATCAATCAGTTTTTCTTGCAAACTATTTTGAAGTTGTACCTTTTAACGATTTTAGCAAACTAAGTTCTCACTGAAAATCTTGTTTTAAAAGTACTTCATAAACACCTTTTTCCCATAAGTTTACAAAGTATGTACATAAAGTTTACAGATGATACACATTATTTTTGACCACCAAATCTTGGAATGATAAAAACATTTTCTAAAATGAATTCTCAAAATATCCTCTCATGTACTTCTTAAAAACATTATCTTTATCTTGAAGGTCACATAAAACATTTTCTTCACCACCCACTCCATATACACCTTTAGCAACATATAAATGTTAGCCAGTTATCACTTCAGAAAAGGTCAGCAAGTTTGGAACACTTGACTTCTTTCCTAAAAAACAAAAACAAAACTGTAATTCATTCTCATATTCTTTTTTTCTCTCTCTCCTCCCTTCTTATTTGTTTTGGTGGACACATTTTTAAAACAATTATGAAATATATCATATACACAAAAGTGAATGAAAATGTACATGTGTAATTTAAAAACAATAAGAAGTATATGTCCATATAGCCCCTGTCACAGTGAAAGAAAGAACCTTAACTCTAGAAGTTCATCTCCTACTTTACTAGCCCTCTTTCAGAGTCATTCCTTATTCCCATCAGTTAATAACCACATGCTGAATTCACTTGCTAGTCTCACAGCTTTTATAAATATATATATATATTTATATCTGTATACACAATCTTGATAAATTACTTTGTTTCCCTTGTTTTTGACCTTTATATAAATAGAACTATACTATATATTTTATTTGTGACTTCTTTCACTCAACAGTACATTTTTGAGATTCTCATCTATTGCTGCCTGCTATACAGTGTTCCACTGCATAAATACACAGACTTATTTGTCCATTTCATTGATCTGTTCATCTGGCCTTCATTTCTACTCCATCCCACAAAACCCTACACTTTCCTAGAAAAAAATCACCTAGAGTTGTTACCAGTGTTCATTACTTATAGATCTCTATTAATCAAAATCCTGGCAACTAGTTTTTTTTTTTTTCACTATTTCTCTAGAATGCTTAACCTTTTCTTGGATAAACCAATTGACAAAGTTTATACTGGCAAATACTTAATTTTTAAAAATATTTATTTTCTTATTCACTAGTTGGACATATGAATTACACTGAACAAGTTATTTCTTCACTTCACTCAGCCATCCCCAAATATTCTGGGAAATGTAACTCCCATATATGATTCCATCTTTATTCCACATGGCTTCCTCAAATCAGACGTTTTCATAACCTGGTACTGTTTCCCTGACTACAGTTGATTGGTACCTAGGGGGAACCCAAGGTTGGCTACTCACACATTAACCTGTTGATTGGTCTAAAGATGAGCTTTGCCATAGTTTAACCAATCAGAGCTCCTCTCTCTGTGTCTGGGTCCCAGAGAGTGGAGCCATTCTCTCTTCAGTGACTGAATCTGTAAAAAGTTAAGCTCCAGATCTTTTGGCAGCCATGTGGACTAGAGAAGCTGAGGCCTTTGGTCTCCAGAGATAATCAGAAAAATGAAGCAGTGAAGCAATAAAGATAAAAGGAATGAAGCTGTGACACATGCTACAACATGGATGAACCTTGAAAACATTAGGCTAAGTGAAAGAAGCCAGAAGCCATTCCATTTATATGAAATGTTCAGAATAGGCAAATCTGTAGGGACAGAAAGAGGATTATTGGGTGACTAGGGCTGGGGGCAGGGAGAATGGGGAGTCACTGCTAATAAGTATGGGGTTTGTTTTGGGATAATGAAAAAGTTCTGCAATTAGATATTGGAGAGGTTTGCACAACCTCATGAATTATACACTGTAAAAGGATGAACTTTATGGTATATACATTATATCCCAAGAAAACTGCTATTAAAAAATGAATGAGGGAGAGATTTGGGAGTAGGAGTGAAGAAGAAAGAGAGTTCTGATAACAAACAAGTGGCTGGTTTTAGGCGTATTTAACATTTAGGAGCTCTTCTGATTCAAGATTGTGCCATAAATTGCTCATAAAACAGAGTTTGGTTTTCTTTCATTTCAAGTGAAAGGGGATATCATATCATTTTTGAAATCATATCATTTTTATTACCCTGGTTTTGCATATGAGGAAATTGGACTCAGGATATATAATACGCTAGCCTAAAATAAAGGGGAACTTACTTCACCCCATATACTTATTTAAATTTATTTCTATTGCCCTCTTTACAAGTTTAAGCCTATTGTAAATACATTTTTTCACATTTAGTATTCACTAATAATTTAATTTAATTGCTCTTTCCACTTCCCAATGTAGAATTATTTTGTTCTTGAGGTGAGTTTTTTTCTTCCTTCTTTTTTTTTTTTTTGCTTGTGTATTAATCACTAATCCTTCACTTACATTCTGCACCAAATGTGCATTTTCTTGGAACTACTTCCTAAGGCAAAGTCCAAAGAAAGACCAAGTAGCAGACACCAACTGTGACTATTTTAAGTAGGAATTAATACAAAGATACTATGTAATGCTTCCATACCACATGGAGCCAGAGGTAAGAATGTAGTCATTCCATCAACTTATAGAAACCAAGGACTAGGAAGCTGTTAGCTTTCTTGTGTGTACTTCTCTTGAGAAACTCTTTCTTTCCTCTCTTGCTCTGTAGACCAACTACCGCTGCTCTCCAGTCCACAGAGAATACAGATCTCATTCAATTCCAAAGATTATCTATTTCTTACTCTAAGCCAGGATTTCTTAACCTTTGTGCTATCAACGTTTTGGGCTGGATAATCTCCTTCTTTTTTTAATTAAGATAAAATTGACATATAACATTGTATTAGTTGCAGGTGTACAACATAATGATTCAATATGTATACATATTGCAAAATGATCACCACATATAGTTACATATTTTCCCTGGTGATGAGAACCTTTAAGATTTACTCTCTCAGAACTTTCAAGTATACACCACAATATTATTAACTATAGTCACCATGTTGTATATTGCATCCCAAGGACTTATTTATTTTATAGTTGGCAGTTTGTACCTTTTGACCCCCTTCACCTATTTTGTCCACGAATCTGTTCTCTGTATCTAAGAATTACTAATTCAGATTTTTGTTTGTTTGTTTTGCATTTCATAATTCAGTGAGATCATATGTTATTTGTCTTTCTCTGTCTGACTTATTTCACTTAGCATAATACCCTCTAGGTTTATCCATGTTGTTGCAAATGCAGTTTCCTTCTTTTTTATAGTGAATAATATTCCATTGTATATATATGCCACATTTTCTTTATCTATTTATTGATCAATGAACACTTAGGTTGTTCCTATATATATATATATATATATATATATATTTTTTTTTTTTTTTTTTTGCGGTTCGCGGGCCACTCACTGTTGTGGCCTCTCCCGTTTCGGAGCAACAGGCTCCGGACGCACAGGCTCAGCGGCCATGGCTCACGGGCACAGCCGCTCCGTGGCATGTGGGATCTTCCCGGACCAGGGCACAAACCCGTGTCCCCTGCATCGGCAGGCAGACTCTCAACCACTGTGCCACCAGGGAAGCCCTGTTCCAATATTTTGACTACTGTAAATAATGTTACAGTGAACATAGGGTTGCATATATCTTTTCAAGTTAGTGTCTTCATTTCTTTCAGGTAAATACCCAGAAGTAGAATTCCTGAATCATTTGGTAGTTCTATTTTTGAGGAATCTCCATACTGCTTACCATAGTGGCTGCACCAATTTACATTCCCACCAACAGTGCACAAAGGTTCCCTTTTCTCTGCATCCTTGTCAGCATTTGTTTTTTGTTGTCTTTTTAATAATAGCCATTCTGACAGGTATGAGGTAATATTTCATTGTGGTTTTGATTTGCACTTTTCTGATAGTTAGTGATGCTGAGCACATTTTCATGTAATTACTGGCCATGTGTATGTCTTCTTTGGAAAAATGTGTATTCAGGTCCTGTGCCTAATTTTTAATTGTTTTTTTTTTTTTTTTTTTTGCTATTCAATATAAGTTCTTTGTATATTTAGGATATTAACCCCTTATCAGATGTATTATTTGCAAGTATTTTCTTCCATTCTGTAGACTGTCTTTTCATTTTGTTGAGGTTTCCTTTGCTGTACAGTAGCTTTTTGGTTTGGTGTGGTTCCACTTATTTATTTTTGCCTTTGTTTACTTTGCTTTTTGTGTCAAATCCAAAAAAAATCATTGTCAAGACCAGTGTCAATGAGCTTACCCCCTATGTTTTCTTCTAGGAGTTTTATAGCTTCAGAAAACTTTTTTAAATAAAAGGGAGTATTTAGAACCATTTTAAGGTCTGGTGGTAGGGTATTTGTTATATAATTGTGGTTCATCAATTATCATCAATAATTCTGTATCTTAGAAGAATATGCAACCCTGTAAATTAAGTTAAAAACAACAACAAAAAAAAGCGAACAGGTAATAAGAAAGTAGGTAGACTTAAAAAGGTTTAATATCTGGGAGGTAAAAACAAAAATATTAACTGTGGTTATCTCTAGGTCATGGAATTATATATGAGATTTTCTTTGTACTTTTCTAATTGTTTTTACAAGTCACATATTGGATTTTAATCAGCATAAGGTTATTAACTTTGGGAAGCTAAATTAAAATAATACTAATTTAATGAATTCTTTAGTAAAATGCTATTCACTTCTTTGGGAACTTATTGTTTAGGTTAAAAAGTTTGTCAATCCTAAGCTAGTTTCAAGTAAGGTGTGACCTCTGAATGGTCATTTCTCAAGTGAGGAAGAAGTGGGATAAGCCCTAGTGAACAACCAGAATCAAAACAATAGAGTTCCTGAAATACTTCAAATTTATTTAGTCTGTGTCTGTGTGACACCCAAGTAAAGGCAGTCCTGGCAAATCAGATCATCCAGGAGCCAAACTCAATAAAATGTAAAAATCAGCCCCAAGAGGTTTTTGACAGGTTTTGATATCTAACCTGAAATTTCCCTTATTGCCTTGTCTTTGACAACAGCCTAAGGAGATAGAAAAGAATTTGGCTGGATTAAATATTTCTTTTTCAGAACAAGAAGAGTCTGTTAAGTGACTTTCTTTTTTTTAATGTTAGCATAGGCCTCGCTGTACCTATTTTTCTTTCTTATTCATTAACTTATAAAGAGAAAGTTCTAGCCTTTCCATGCTATCCATGATCCTTGGGGGAAAAGATTCAAAATATGCTTAGGAAAACCCCAAATATGTGTAAAATAAAGTCAGATCTCCTTACCATATCCTCTAAGGCCCTGTGAAAATTAGTGCCTGCAAGTTCTCTGAGATCAGGTTTGCTGGATTTCTGTCTGTTCCTTAAAAAAACACATATAAAATTTTAAAAAAAGAAAAGAAAAAAAAAAGAAGAAAAAGCATATCTGAGAAGAAGGAAGAAGTAACGAGAAAGAAAAGATCCTGTGAAAACTGAGTTTCATCAAACTTTTGAAAAAAGTGAGACAAAATGTTGTAGTGGCGATTTCTATGCTGTGATGAATGGACTTTGAAAAGATTTATAAAAGAAAAAAGATTATTACGAAGTATTGTTATGTGTTACATAAACTTTTCAGCATTTGAAAGTGTATAGACATTTTATTGCTATTCTTTTATCAGTAAAAGAAGGGGTGGGGAATAAAAATCAGAAAAAAAAAAAACATATCACATCCATTCCCCCACAGGACCTTTGCACCTGCTGCTCATTTTGCCTAGACAGTTTTTAACCCCAGTTCTCTCATGATTGATTCTTTTCCATCATTGAACCTTACACCAGGAGACACTAGTTTCAGGGAGGTCTACCTTGACAGGTGCCTTATCTACAGCAGGCTGCCCACCCACCTCTGTCACTCTCCTATTTCTCAGTTTTGTTGCTTGTTTATTTCTTTATTTACTGCTTGTCTCTTGTCAGTAGAATTTGTCTTCCCTCTGAGCCTGTAGAGTTACATTCTGTTTTGTTAACATTTGTATCCCCAATGCCTACAACTGCACCCAGCACCTATTAGACTCTAAATAATACTTACTGAATAAATGAATGAATAATCTCTGAATAAATGACATATAAAGCTATCAACAATAAATATAAACTTTTGCATGGGGTACTGTATTCATGTAGATTATTTTTCCTAAAAATAATATTGATAACTATATGGAGAAATAAGAAGGAAAAGAATAAAAACCAATTTAACTATAAAAATTAATGTCATAAGTTAGCACATCTTAAGTAATTTTCTTCTTATTTAAACTTTTGGCATTTTCTCTGAATATTATTTTCTTCATGAATAAATTATTGAAATCTGTATTAAAATAATGTGTGTGTGTGTGTGTGTGTATTGTTTTTAGCCTTCATCTTCTGATAATACAGCAGTTTGATTTGGACAGATGGGAGATTTCCATTTTGCATTTTGGCCACATTCAGCCCTGATTTGTTATTGTTTGAAATTCTGAGAATGTTTTACACACGTTTACCAAAGAGAAACATTTGGCCTCTGATAAACTAATGACGAGCATGATATAAACGCTTGGGGAAGATGCTTCAGGATCCGTGCAGGAGATCTGCACATCTGTCTCCAGCTGTGCAGCTACTCAGAACCAAAATGACTAATCCCGCTCTGGCCACAGCCAGTAATTATTTTTACTGTTGATCTGAAGATCAAAGGTTATTCCCAGGAAGTAAGGCTAGGGCATTGGATTTTGCTATCTAAGGACAGTGGAGATTTATGAAGTCATCGTGGGGCTCACGGCTTGCACTTAACCTGGCGCTAATGCATATGGATGACAGCAGAAATGTAAACAGCCTTGATGTTATATTCATTATAATTGGCTCAAAGTAAATAAATCTACTGGTCTTGAATCATCTTTGCCCTTTTGCCTGGCCTCACATCCTGACCCCAAATGTTAGGAAAATCTGCAGCAACTATATCACACTTTTAAAAGAAAGTGTGTTACTCTCTGTATCCTTGCTCTTATTCATAACATTTTTTGACCCTCTCCTCATTAGGATTGTTTTACATTGAAAACTCACTTTCCATAACTTGCACAAGTGGGAACAGTCTAATTATCCTTATAAATTCATGAGAAATCTTAAAAAATAAGGGTTCAGTATTATTTTTTCATCAAGCAGAGTCTTACTCCTGGCAGTCAGTTTGTGTGATGTACTCTGTATTTTCATTGTTCTCTGATATCAAGCCAGACCATCCTGCAGGGGATGCTACGATGGGAAGTAATAAAATATTTATCAAGGACCTGCTGTATTGAGGCCACATTTATAAACATACATATATGTCATGCATATTTTCAAGATATACATACACCTTTAAAAATTATTTTAACCTTATATATCATACACAAGAGGAAAATCATTTATGGCTAAGAACAAACATTTAAATTTTAAGAGTGTATACTTTGTATATATACAGTAAGCTCCTCTTTTTTTGAAATTTTAAATTTTTATTGGAATATAGTTGATTTACAATGTTGTGTTAGTTTCAGGTGCAGCAAACTCCTCTAAACTTTAGCGGGAATGTTGGAGCCTATGTACACACTGAAAAGAACATATGGATTTGGGCACATACCAAACTTAGCAGGGATTTTTTGACTTTGATACACTGCCTTAATGCATTAATATTTTAATTTGTCACCCCTAAGGAAATAGACGATATACTGTCCCCAAAGTTTCACGGCATTTTATTTAAAAATTACTTTCACACAGTAGTGAATATACTCTAAGTGTGTATTTAAAATATCTATATTTAACTATCCCAGAAATGATACCAATAGTATTTATTTCTCTTTAAATCTCTATCTCTTTGAAACAAAACACTCCCTCAGCCAGCACTAATCTTGGTGTCCATAATATATCCATGGTAACAACCCATACAGTGGGTATTTCTCAGCATTGTAGCTAGCTAGAGCTGTCACCTACTTCATGTTATTAAAGTTACAAAACCAATCTAAAAGCCCTCTCCTCTCTATTAGTAATTTATCCATCTTACTAGCTTTATGATTTAAATTCAAAAGTCATTTATCAATGAAATATGTAGGGAGAAAAGCAGCTAATTCTCTGAGTTCACCGTTTCAGCCATAAAATTTTCTCTAAGAAAGGCTGAGATTTAGAGTGTTACAAGGATTTCTAGCTACTTTCAGGCATTTTTGGCTCTTCTTTGGCAAAATGCTACTAGTTAAATGGACAGTTAAATAGTTTTCAAGAATTAATGACATTTAGATATAGTTTGCATCTGTTTTTCTTTGAGTTTTCGTTCCTTCCTTCCTGCCTCCCTTCCTCTCTCCCCCTTTCTTCTTTCCTCCCTTTCTTCCTTTCTTCCTTTCTTTCTTCTTTCTTTCTTTTTTTCTTTTTCTTTCTTTCTCTTTCAAGCAGAGGATATTGAAAATCTTTTAAATACTTGCTAATATTTTCAGCTTTTAATTGTTGTGAAAGCTTGACATGGTCCCATGATTTCCTTCTCATTTTGCTTATTGGTAGTGAAGTTATTGAAGATCCCAGAGTTATAATCTGTGATGTAAATTTTAATGGGTAGCATTTATTTAAATATCAGCATGGAAACACCTTCTTTGAATGGAAAGTCACGAATATATGTAGGTGGCTTGTTTCGCTCCATCATTTCTCTTGGTGTGACTTGTTACAGAGGATCTGAAATATACTGGTCCTTTTCCAGACAGAGAAGCTTAGCAACAGATCTTAACTAAATATAACAACTATTCTGCAATCCAGAATTTGATTCATAAACCTGCCTTTTCTCCCTTAATAACCATGTTAGTCTCAAAAAATATTTCAATTGGATTTTACGATTTCAGTGACTTATATTTCAGAGTGACTATGTCTTCACTACAGCTGCTCTTCCTTTGTTGGATTTCTCTCCTACATTCTCTCCATGGCTATGTTCCACCTCCAGAGATGAATCAGCATCTCAGACATAGCATCATAAATGTTATCAAGTAGATGCTCTATGACGATAAATATAGGAGATGCTTCTCTTTTCTCCATGTCTCCTAAATGTCCAGTCACAGGGGAGTTAAGGAGACATGGAGAGAGGAGATGGAGCTCAAGGGCTCTGCTGTGTTTTCCTGGGTGTTATGTGCATCACCACATGCCTGAGGAAATCAGCCACTAACCATGGGTGCATAGGTCCAAACTCTTTCCAAATTGCCTGTCATTGACTCTGTGTATTACAGAGCAAAACTTTTGTCAGTTGGTTGTATTCAGCCCTTATGTGTATTCAGTATGGTCAGTCTTTCTGGATTTATTGGGAATATCATTATCTCCCTCATTCTTCCTCCCACCCAAGAAAGACATCTCTACTGGGGAACCACACTCATAAAAATGCAGCCCACACTAAGCACCTCTCCCCCACTCTTGTTTCTCTACCACTTCTGGCTTATTCCCTGAAATTCCCCATCCAACTAATGTGCTACAGAGCTTAATCTGAAGTATCCATAGCTCAGGTCTCAAATACAGATTTAGTTTGGGATCTGCCTGTCAGTCTGTTGATTATGGCTAACTGCTATCGTGTGGTAAGTAGGCATGATGCTAGACATTTAATATACATTATTTCCTTCAGTTCCTACAACTGAAAGTGGGCATTATTGTCCTTATTTATAGATAAGTGAATTGAGACCCCCCCAAATGATAAGTAAAGGACAGGATTAGAACCTATATCTGCTATGATTCAAAATAAATCCTTTATAAATCATACAATATGGTCTCTAGCAAAGTCAAAATGATGATTTCAGTGCTTACTTCTATAGTTATGCTGGATTAGAAAATCTAGTCTGCTCTTCAGTGAATCTTTAGTTTTTTTCTTTGTTTTGATGTAATTACTAATTTGTGATTAGGAGCATTCCAAGAAGGATAAGAATTCCCTGGGTGGCTAGATTTTTTCCTCAAGTCATTAGAATATAAATTTTATTTATATAAGCTTCTACACAAATTTCATCTTCTTGGGAGGGACATTCTTTTATTTTGAATAGAAATTTTATTTCTGTAGCCCTTATAGAAATTGCATATAACAGGCACTCAATAAATTCAACAAATGTTTACCCAAAACTATAAATTCCAGTTGACTTTAGAAAGAGGTCAAGGGAGGTAGAAAACCATTTGACTTCTTTCACGAACTATTTCTAATTACTGACAGAGAATGAGTATATATGGGCACAAGATTCTATTGTTCACTCTGTAATTCACAAATCTACATCATTCTTCCCAGGACTTTTCTCCATAAGGATTTCTTTGATTTTATTAAGTCCAGTGAAATATGGAATCTTTTGTGAAAGTGTGGAAAGCGTTTGTGTAGGTTATGACAAGAGGGGATCATGGATTTAGGTAGAGGTGAGGCTGCACAAGAGAAAAAATGCATATTACGGAATTCATTGTCTAGTGTAATGACTTATTAAGTAGTATGAGATAACTTCCTAAAGAAGGAAGGACATCTTATCTCCCTTCCTCCTGCCACACACACACACACACACACACACACACACACACACACCACAAAGCTCCTTACCCAAAGGCATATACACTACAATTTTTCCCAGGTACAAATTTGCTTGAGCTAATTAACCACTTTGGGATGCAGCTACATTCTCCTTTTCCATTCCAAAGCCACAAAACATTAATTAAGTAACGACTGATGGGCACCGTGCCAAATCAGGGCACCCAAGGGCAAATGGCATGTGGCTTTTGAAGAGCTCATGGCTCCAAAGAGGAGACTGGATAGTAAAAGACTATTACATAAAGACACTATTTAAAAATGCTATGAGAGGTGATGATTGGAGCATTTATCAAGGGCATCTTAACTCAGGATCATCATTCAAGGAAGATGCATTTATGCTGAATTTTGACCTGATTAAATTAGGTGTTTATACTGCAGTGTTCAGTTCCTTTAAGTGGCCTCAGCAGGTAATGGAACTTTCTTGAATGTGAATTTTAGTTAGAGGAGAATGAACACTTTTAGAATATGAAATGCTTCCCCAAAGCATCTCTTTATCTCCCACACCAGCTTCCTGGACTTGGAAAACGTCTCTTCTCCTAGATTCTATATAAGGATCCTAACCAATTGCTTGAGATCCACTTTGCTTCTTGTTATTGGTTTTCCACAGCACAGTCAAGTAATAATATGTCATGTTTGTTCATGTACTTTCATGATTCAAATCTTTCAGTGATGTCCCAGTGTCCTTAAGAGAAAACTCCTTCAAACAGCTGACACATCCCTGTGATCTGCTCCCTTCGCAGCTCTCCAGCCCATCTGGCACCATGTTGTGGTCACTTTCTGCTGTTGGCAAACTTGCCCTTTTGATCCATTGTATTTATCCAGCCAGCAGATGGCTGGATTCAAGCCCCCCCACACTCCCAACCCCCCGCCACCCACCATCTACCAGCTGTCTGTCCTTGGGCAAATTGCCTAACTTCTCTGCACTTCAGTTCTCTGTCTGTAAAATGAGGATAAGGATCTCCCCATCTCCCTCACAGTGTGAGGATTATACAAGTAAAAGCATAGAAAGGCACATGAGAGCAACTAAGAGTTTTAACCTATTATCATTTACTGAGAGCTTGTGATATGCAGGAAGCTCTATGAGACATTTTGTATATTCTATACATTGTTACTTTCAATCTTGATCCAATCTCTCTTCCTTTAGTAGCTCTATGAATGCCAAAATTTCCTATACATTGCAGCACTCCAAAGGGGGAAAAAAGAAACACTCCAAAGAAAGAAAGACAAAATAAAATTGGTCAAAAAAATTGGCATTTCTTTTAAAAAATCAAATGAATCCCCAGGCATTAGACAAAAAGATTACTCAACATTTTCACAATTTAAAATTTTAAATCACATGTATGGTCTAAAGGAAGATAAAATCAAAAGTGTTTATTTTTGTACAATCTTTTTTCAGGGGTAAATTTTATATTTTCATTAAATTTTTTCAAAGGTTATTAAAGTATAGTTGATTTACAGTGTTGTGTTTAATTTCTGCTGTACAGCAAACTGTGACTCAGTTTTTTATATATATATAATATATATGTATACTTTTTCATATTCTTTTCCATTCTAGTTTATCACAAGATATTAGATATAATTTCCTGTGCTATACAGTAGGACCTTGTTGTTTTCAAATGTTTTTAATATCACAGGCTTCCAGATCCAAAAATGTCATCAGACCAATATTGGCAATGGTTCCTGGCAAATTTAATGAATGCTTTCAAACAGTTGACAACATGTCTTTCCATAAGTGTGTTAAGTACTTTTCAGATGGATAGTTCACTATTATCTCCAGACTTCAATCTATGAAGCTTATTCAAACTTCCTCCTGACCAATGTTTACCTACATTTCTGAAAAATAAGCATAGTTCCCTAATTAAGTATCAGGGAATTTGAAAGATACTGTCTCATTTTTAATAAAAACAAAAAAGTCTAGTTACAAACCAACCTACCTACTAAAAAGTATCCTGAGGCTTATGTGCACTCATGAGTTTAAGTTGAATATTTCTTAGAGAAATGTACCTGTACCTAAGATGAGCCATTAAAAGAAAGTTACAGGGCTTCCCTGGTGGCGCAGTGGTTGAGAGTCCGCCTGCCGATGCAGGGGACATGGGTTCGTGCCCTGATCCGGGAAGACCCCACATGCCGCGGAGCAGCTGGTCCCGTGAGCCATGGCCTCTGAGCCTGTGCGTCCGGAGCCTGTGCTCCGCAACGGGAGAGGCCACAACAGTGAGAGACCCGCTTACCGCAAAAAAAAAAGAAAAGAAAAAGAAAGTTACATAACTCAGAATCAATTTTAAACCTAATGTCAAAGGAGATTAAAACCATCCTTAAGAAATCTTACCAAACAGCATGTAAGTGAATTCACAATCTTCTGTTGATTTTGTCTGTGTGTCTGTGTGTGTGTGTGTGTGTGTGTGTAATTGTGAAGTGAGCTTGACAACTACCTACAGGGTTCTAGGAAATAAAAGCACGCAAGTCCAGTCCATCTTATTGCCTCTTTGCCTTCTTGTTTCAGCTTCGGGGAGCCCAGCAGTGCACGTGTCTCTGTCACTCAAGGCTAAAGTGGGAGTGGTACCAAGGAGCACTTTCTCACTCTTTTCTCCCTTTTGTATCACATCTTCCACCTCCCCCCAGTCTTACTCTCCTGCCTTGCCTGCCCCTACCTCATTCCTTTCACTGGCCTCAGGAAAATACTTCTCACTGACTCATGGGTAGAAGGCATGGATCAAACTCTTTAAAAATACACAGTTTTCAAAATAAGAAACATGAATTTGGCTCCATCATTGCTGTTGAACAGAACGGTAGTGTATGATGTTTGACGTTAAGGCAACACTGTGGGGATTTGGAAAGGGCCAGTGGAAGGGCCTATGAATGTGAACCTACATGTAAATTCAGAAAAGTCTTCCCACAAGCCCTTTAATCGTGGCACTTTTCAAAAGAATCAATGTATGCTCCTTCTTGCTGAAAAGAAGATGGGTAATCCACACATGTTATGTTTTCCAACTCCTTTGAACATGGTGTCAATGGTTTTTCTGATGCTATTCATCTTGCAGTAGAACTTCATAAATTCTACATAAAATGCATAAGTAGACCATTAAAACGTGTGGAAAAAGTTCCCTTCTATTACTACTTTTATAACAAGAAAAACCCTGTCTCTTGTTCTGTGAGTTTTTTACTCACATCTTGCTCAGGTAATCATTTCAAAGTTTTAAAAGTATGATACAATACTAGTGTTTCTTTTCTTTTTTATCCTCTCTTCATTTTGAAAATCTAGACTGAGTTTTTGTTCTTAAACACATTGAAAAATATTTCCAATTAAAAAAAAACAGTGTTAAACTGAATTTTATTTGTGTGGAAATGAATTACATGGAGTTGTATTACAAAAATACTTAAAGAATGGTAAGTTTGAAAAGGTAACAGATTATTTAATAGATCAAAAACCCTAGTAATCAGGAGTAATACTGCTGAAGTGGAGAGAAAATATTAGATCACATGAAAGAGCTTTCTGAATTTACTGAAGCTAAACCAAGTCAAGTGCTATAATAAGAAAAGGCTGAGAATTTTGATAGATGGTTTATGGTTGCTTCTAAAATAAGTAATCTGTGAGATTCTCATTTTATGAATTAGAATGCCTATTGTCTTCTAATATAATTTCACAAGATCTTTTAGATTAGTGAAAACTACAAAATAACTTTAAAGAGGAGAGCTTTTGGTTAAGTATTAGGATCAGGATGGAATTGTAGAGAAAGGACTCTATTGAGGGCAAGGGAAGTAGATAATAGCCAAGTGTAAGAAGGAAAGAATTTAAATGTTCTAGCTTTAGAAGAAGGCTTCCATAAGGAATGAGGGCCATCCACCAGAAGACAGCATTTCCATGTCATATATATATTTCTGGGTTAAGTAACTGATCCTAAGTATCTTTAAATCCAATTCATTGCACTGTGGTAGAGGAAAGGCTGGTTTGTAATCTCCATTATTACACAGGAGTAGGAACAGCCAGCCATGGAAGGTGACAAGCAATGTGCATGCTGGAAATGCCATCAATACAATGTATGTCTTCTTTTTTTAGAGGCTTAAAACAACGCAAAGTTATTATCTTGCTGTTCTATAGGTTATAAATCTAACATGGGTTTCACTAAGCTAAAATAAAAGTGTTGTTGGCAAGGCTGCATTTCTTTTTAGAGGCTCTGATGGAGGATCCATTTCCTTGATCATTCAGGATGTTAACAGAATTCAGTTCCTTACAGCTGTAGGACTAAGGTTCCCATTTCCATGCTGGCCATTCATAGCTTCTAGAAGCCACTTGAATTCCTTGGCTATGGTCCCCTTCCCTTATCTTTTTTTTAACCATTTTTAAAAATTGATGTATGGTTAATTTACAACGTTGTGTTAGTTTCAGGTGTACAGCAAAGTGATTCAGTTATTTTTCACATTCTTTTCTGTTATAGGTTATTACATGATATTGAATATAGTTCCCTGTGCTATACAGTAGGTCCTTGCTGTTTATCTGTTTTATATATAGTAGTCTGTATCTGTTAATCCCAAACTCCTAATTTATGTCTTATTGTTAAGCATTGCCCTCTTTAGAAACTGTCAAATCATAAAAAATCCTTTAAGAGTTCTCGATAAGGAGAGGATCCTGGAGCAACACAAGAGATTCTGAAGTGGTGACATGCTCTGAAGGGGATCATGTTAGTTCCAGTCACTTGCCTGGAGGTTTGGATGAGGCTCTCCCCGGCTGCAAGGTGTGGGGAATCTGGAGAGGGTCTTGAGTCTGAGCGGTGTTAGATTCGATCATTCCTATGGCTCCTCAGTAGAAGAAGGTATACATTGATATCTCCCTTGAATTGCAATTTTAAAAAGCCAATGTCTGCTAAACAGAATGTTCATTAATTTATTGTTTCCAATAGATACGGAATTAAAGAGTAGAATTCAGTTTTGTATTAGGAGACACTTTGGAACTATCGAGGCTAAGGAAACTTTAATACTATTAGGAAGAAAGATATTTTTATAAAGGAAATGTTCAGAGCTTCATAGCTTTTAACCTGGGTAGCAATAAACAGACAGTAGTGAAAGTTTGGTACTAATTCAATAGTTGAAATGGAAAGCAGAGGAAAAAAAATAGCTTCAGTTCCAGACTTTGGGAGATTCAGTTTGTGAAATGGCCTAATACCACGTGGATATGAAAACCAATACTCTCATTACGATTTACGTGGAAAGGAAGGTTCTCAGCTAATTTTACTCAGTAACACACCATGGTTGTTCAGTGTTTATCATCAATCATCCATCCATTTTGTTCTTTCACCACCTGAGATTTACAGAAGGCAGGTATAATCACAGTACTTTGTTCTCCGGCACTTTTATCCTTACATCTTTTAATATACTACTGCTTTATGTAGATTTAAATCAAGAAATAGAGATCAAATGCTAGTTTTTTATTTCACACATTTGAAGGTTGAAGGGTAAGTGTATTTTTTAGCTGGGCTTTCTAAATTCTTAGTCTTCTTAGGCTTTGGGAAATGGAAAAGAAACTTGCCTTGGCATTCTATGTGGTGTCATTTGGAACCTTGATTTTCTGGCTTCAGTTTGCATGCTAAGGATTTGGCATAGTGAGGCCAAGACCATTATAAATAGACTCCTGGCTTCTGAAATACTGGGAGCATTATGTTCATAATGCAAGAAAGCTTGAAAGCATTGCTTTCATTATAATTGGAGCTGCTCTAACAATCCTGCAGACGTACTGTTTATATCTGGATTTATTTTTCTCAATCTTTCTTTGTAAAAGCCTTGCGTTTTTATTTTGTAAATGGCTGAAAAAAATGGTTAAAATGAAATCAAGATGTGACAGTGCCAGAAAGATGTGTAGGCCATGAAATATGATGACTTAAAAAGTTGGTTTTTGTCCCTACATCATCCAGGCTTACCACTTACACTATTCACACGCATTGGAGACCTGCCATCTTTCTACTTTGCAGTAGGAAAAAATGGCCCAGAGGCTTCCTCTTTATATATTTATGTGGGTGGGAAAGGAAATCCTCTGGAAAAGTCACTTTGGTAAAAGTTATTGTCATTTCTGTGCAAATGAATCTCAATACACATAGAAAATTTTAAATTGTTTTCTGAATTGATTTATTTTAAACTGAATTGAGCAAATAATTCGACTATCACATGGACAGACTGAGCAACAAACACTCAGTTATGACAGGTTGTAGTTAAGATGTAGGTAAGAAGTACATTTGTGGTGAAGGGTGCTGTTTAAACATAGAAGGGACTCCTTTCATGGCTATCCTTCTAGAGACAAGTAAAAATGTAATTTTTAGGGAAATTCCTTGAAAATCACCTGTGATAACCCTCATGTCTGTAGCCTAGTTTTCTAGCCCTAAATTCAGATTCCAAGGTTTTTAGCTTAAACAACTGGAAGAATGGTTTTGTCTGAGGATGAATATCACAGATCATTAGATGTATGAGGTTTGAATTCAATAGCAAATCTCAGTAGAAATAGAAATTGAGATCTGTCAGCATTTCTATGGTATTTATAGCCAGGAGACTGGCTGAGATCAGCTAGGAAGTCAGTGCAGATAGAGAAAAGAAGATGAAGAATGAGCCTTGGGATTCTGCACACGCGGTGTCTGGGGATATGGGGTGAAACAAATAAAGGGAGCTGAGAAGGAAGAGCAGGTAAATTAGGAGGTAAATGAAGAGATTGTGACATCCTGGAAGCCAAGTGAAAAAGCGTATTAAGCTGAATCTGGCCTCTGTACCCCAATACCAAATTAAAACTCGGAGACAGAGTTTTGGGTGAAGTAGAACAGAATAGCTTTATTGCTTTGCCAAACAAAGGGGGCCACAGTGGGCTAATGCCCTCAAAATTGTGTGTCCCAACCTGGAGGGCGTAGTGAGGAGTTTTACAGTAATGGTTCTGATTGGTTGATGGTGAGGTAAGCGGGAGTCAGCATCATCAACCTTCTGGTTCCAACCAGTTTGTGGGCTATGTGCGTGTGGGCAGCATACAGTTAACTTCTCCCACCTGGTGGGGGTTTCAGTATCTGCAAAACAGCTCAAAGATATTGTTGTGTATATCCATTGATGAGGACCCAGAACTCTGCTCCCAAGGCTGCACTATTGTTTCTCTTGACTGTTCATTCCTCCCTTGTCTCTGCATCCCCTCCCTTCCCTAATTAATAAATGCTCGGACCTGCTCCATTGGAACTCAGGGAAGGTCATGGAGGCTGAATGAAGCCTGTTTCTTGTAATCAAGAAACAGGGGACACAGGAAGGCTTTTGTGCCCAGTATCCCCAGGGGGTCCTACTCGGTATCAGTGTCCTAAGAGGTCCATTAAGGTGAGGACATAGAACTGAGCACTGGACTTATCTGTGTGGAGGTCATGCTTACTCTTAATGGACAAAGGGTGAGGGCAAATGTTTGTTTGGAGTGGGCTTAAAAAGAAACTGGGAGGGAGGGAGAGACAAGTGTAGGTACTTCCATCCTTAAATGCTCCTCCTGTCTATGTCCTTGTCTCCTGGCTGACCTTCCTCAAGACAGAAGCTACAGTGATCTATTTAAAATGGAAGTCAGATGTGGTCGCTTTCTACTACAAACTTTCCCATTTTATGGAGAATGAGAACCTTATCTGGCTCCTCCATTATGTTTCTGACATCCTCTCCCCTGTTTCCCTGGCTCCCTCCCCTCCAACCGTTGCTTCCTGCCTAAAGCCTCAAGCTTCTGCACCTTTGTTCTCGATCTGCCTTTTAGTTGAGATGCCCTTCTTCCAAATATCCACAACCTTCCATCTTTCCATGAATGTCATTTCAGTGAGGCTTTTTTTGGGAGATTCTATAGAAACTCAGACTCCCCTTCGTCACCTCCCACACATATACTCACTTTTTGGACTTAACTTTTGTCCTAGGCAATAGCTAACATATTTTACGTATTTATCCACTTCATTGCTTGCCTCTCTCTCCACGAGGTCAGCTTCATAAGGGCAGGAATTATGTGTTTTTTTGTATCCTAGTGTATTCCATGTACTTAGAACACCACTCATCACCCAGTGGGAATGCAATAAATATTTGCTGAAAAAGTAAATGAGACATGCCATTCATCTCTTTATAAAATAAAACAAATCTTTGTTGTAGTTTTCTCAGAGTAAAGATAAACTCCAGCAAATAACATCACCGTTTATTTCCAAATCCTTGGATGAAACATTTATGACTACCTTAAATGACATAAATATAAATAATAATTGATGAACTTATTACAGAAGATCTGTATTTTAAAGGAAATTCAAAGATAAAATAAAAAACAGATTAATGAGCCTTGACATATATATAAAACTAGAAAATTATATAGTTTGAAAATATTTATTAAAAGTGAAAGGATGTTAAAACATGACATTTGATGATTATTTTTGCTTCTATGAGATTAGTAAACTAAACTATTAGAGAGTAGCTTTCTTTTTTTTTTTGGAGACAACACTCAGGTACACACTTTCTTAGACTAAAAATGATCTGAAATGTTTTTTCAATCATGAGGACTGCTGTCATTAAAGAAATGTTATTGAATGGTTTTACAATATATAAAACTGAAAAAATAATTAGATTCCAGGAAATATAAAGATTTCTGGAAGTCAATAAGAAATACTAAAAAAAAAAATAAAAAAGCTGATAGTAAAGTGAAAGAAGACTACTATAGGCAAATTGCCAAAGAAGAAAGCAGAATGGTTAATAAACTATTGACAAAATTCTCAACTGCCGTAGAATTTAGGAAAATGCTTATTAATACAATAATGAAATACTACTTTATATCCAGATCAACACATATTTAAAATCTGAAAATGCCAAGTATTTGTTAGGTTAAGGAAGAAAACTCTGTTGGAAGGAAAGTAAACTGATACAATCAACTTGGCAATTTCTACGAAAGCTGAAATACGCACATCGTATGATCCAGCTTTTCTATGTGAGTGAAGCACGATGGCCATACCTTAAAACTCCAATTAAGTTGACTTTGTTATAATCCTAGGGAGACAGGAATGGAATGTATTTGGAACCAAGAAAGCTGAAATCTAATCAACTGTATTGTAGTCTGTTTGGAGGCTTCTGAATTAAGAGATGATAGATGGTCAGCTTGGAGGCTAGAAACAGGGAACATAAAGGTTAAAACAAAGTATTAATGTACCTCTGGTACTTCCTGTGAAAGAAGATAAAGGGTCAGTTGGGATGAATTCCTTGCATCACTGGGCTAGTGTTTGTCTTTATTGCAGGGTTTTAAAATCTTGGCTTTTTGGACTTTGTCATGGCTGGTGGCGGGGGGTGGGGAGCTGCGTCTTATGCAATGTAGGATGCTTAGCTGTATTCCTGGTCTCAATTTACTAGATGCCAGTAGTACTCCTCAGTTGTGACAATTAAAAATGTCTTCAGACTTTGCCAAATGGTCCTGAGAGGTAGAAGAATTTGGCTCCCCTGTAGGGAGTTGCACTGATCAACTGCCATGAATATTTCATTTGACCTGAAAGTAATAGTCCTGATCCCATAAATCGGCATTCCTACTAAAGATGATATTGTTCTCTCTAAATCTTGTGTTCACTAATGAAAATTCAATTTCTTGACTTTCAAAACTGGGGGTCAAAACCTTGAAATGGTGAACACACACCCACATATTGTCACCCTTTCAAAGCCTGCTTATATCCAGGATGACGATGTCATGGTTCTTTTAACTGCAACAGCAGCCAGTAAGATTTTGGCACACTCAGTCCCTTCTAAGAATCTATAATAAGGAAACTGGAAGAAATTAAGACAAAGATTTATGTACCGAGAATTCATAGCTATTAATCCATAATAACGATTATATTAATCTCTTTCTATCACTGTGATTCAACTGATAAAAATGGAGCTAAATCTACATAAGAAAAAGCAAAAGAAAACAAACAAAAAAACAAAGTATGAGTAACATATTTGTATATTTAACAAAATTTCGGGAAGGGCAAACGGGGAGCTGGATTTATGCATGACTGGATCCAGAAACCCAAATAATGTCAACACACACTCGTTCTAATTTTGTCATCCTTGCTTCTTGTAAATTGACTTCTCTCAAAATGTAGCTGAGTGTTCCTATATGGGGTGGAGCATGAATACTATTGAAAGGTATTTTTAAGTCATCCAGCATCCAAAGATAAGCACTACTAAGACTTTCCTTCCAGGATTCATGTATGTAATTGTTTGCATACATAACACCCCTGAACACACACACACACACACACACACACACACACACACTCACACACACACACAAATACACATAGTTATTTGGGGAGAAAACTGGGTATTTACAGTTTTGTTGCTTGCTTTTGTTACTTAGGACTTTTTTATGAAGATTCCCTGGTTCTTAAATTTTATTTGAAAATGGTGTTCAAAGATTGCCCTGTGATTCATTCCATCTACCTTTACATAACCATTTCCTGCAAGGTGCTTTCAAAATTTAAGATGATTTCAATGTTTCATTATTATAATACAAAATAAATGCTGAAATAAAAATAATCAGATACACATTTCCAGCTATAAAATAAATGTCATGGGGATGTAATGTATAGCATGGTGACTGTAGTTAACAATACTGTATTGCATATTAAAAAGTCACTAAAAGAGCTGATCTTAGAAGTCTTCATTACACGCACAAAAAAAAAAGACAGAAAAATTCTGTAACTGTATGGTGATGGACGTTAACTAGACTTTTTGTGATGATTATGTCACAATGTATACAAATATCAAATCATGATGTTATACACCCTATACTAATATAATGTTATATGTCAATTTTACCTCAAAAATATTTCTCATTGTGTCCTAGAACAAATTCCTAGAAACAGAATTCATGGGTCAAAGGATATGTACATATTTGAGATCTGTAAAAATGATTGCCAAAGTTGAGGAAGTTGTTCTGATTTAAACTTTCACCAGCATTGTATGAGAATGATTTTATTACTATAAATCTGCCAACATTGGGAGTTATAATTCACAAATATTTTTGCCAACTTGACAGATACTTTAATTTGCTTAAATAATTCTTCATGTGTTTATTATCAATTTTTATATCTTATTTTGAGAATTGCCTAAGTCCGTGATTGCAATGAACATGGGATGTTTTTCTTTTCTTTATTGATTTAAAAGTTATATTTATTTAAAAAATTTATTAGCCCTTTATCATATATGTGGCAAAAATTTTAATGTGTTTCTATATTGTAATTTTGTGATGTTTTGATATAAAATAATTTCAGATTCATATGTAGTCAAATTATCACTTTTTTATTTTCCATTTTCCACAGTCACCAATACCCACTGTCAAATTTAGACATTATTATAACTGCAGTACCTGCACAGATCTAATTTCAAGCATACTTCCCTTTACAACTTTCCAGTTCACTCCCTCTAATGCTCCAACTCTAGTAATTCTCCTTCTCTACAGGACTTTCTCTCCACCAGTCCCTTTACCTTTCTCTCTCCTTCAAGTCCTGATTTCCCTCCTTATCCAGCAAAAAGCTCATCAAGACCATAACTCCCCAGAATACATTGTAACCTCCCTCGACCTCTTATTCTACCTTTGGCCTATTCAAAGAACCTCTTGATTGGATTCAACTCTAGACTGTGGCCACAAGACTCAATATGATGGGAGAAAAATATGGCTGTGTTGACTGGTTTCCCAATAAATCAATGACCACCAACCTCAACTGGGACTTTTCGCCGCAGTCATATTATAGTTCCTTAAACCGTTAATATGCGTCTCCCCTCCAAACTACCAGCGATGACCTTGATTGCTATTTCACTGAGGAAATAGAAGTAATCGGCAGAGGATCCATGTTCCCTAACTATCACAAGGAACACTCTGCCAAACTTCTGTTCCTATGGATGTCTTGTCCCTGTTCCTATGAAAGGACGATGTTACATTTAGTCTCTTCAACCCAGTTCCTCTCCCAGATGATTACTTAATTCCAGAAACAGCTCCCTCTGGGTACCGCAGTGTAATTGCATCTAAGTGGTCATTGTCCAGGAACCAGATCAGACTTGTGAATCTACAGAGAATTCAGCACGCATTCAGAGGGTACTACGTGGTCACAGGGCTTGCTTCTCTACCACATTGAGATGACCCAAGCCCCTCAGTCCTTCAATAGATTCAGACAAAATACAGGAGACAACCCAAGGATGGGGGAGTATTGAAAGACTCCCTTTCCCCATCAGAGTCTGAGTCACCAGTTAAAAACTATATCAAACAGAAGATACTATCATACCTTTTCAAAAAACTCTGAAAGTTTTTGAAAGAGTCAAATTTTCTCTATTCTCTTCTACTTATCTTGATGTAGACATTTTTTGTTAGCACTTTTGAATAGTATAATAAATTTTCAGCACACAAAATAAATTTCTAGTTAAAGATGTAGTTGAGTGCCATCTTTCTTATTCTGTCTGAACAGTATTAATATGAACTGGTAAATACAATGATGTAAGTGCCAAATTTCAGTGAACAGAAGTAAAGCAATTCCACCAGTATGTTAAATAGCTAGAAAGTATTTCTGAATAAATACCTGAATTCTGAAGTAGCAACTTTATTTCTGTAACAGTAAATTTGAGGCTATTTATTGTCACACTTACTCAGAACAAAATCTGTTATACATATTCCTTAATACCCCTGATGGATATCCTCTTGCAGAAGTACATATGACCTACCAATACAGCTAGCATAGGAGTCACACAGGGTCATTTGTAACAATAAATAGGAGGCAGAGAGACAGAAAAGTATATTTTGCTTACAATAAATTAGAGTAACTAATCATCCACCTCTCCTTCTTTCCTTTAGGGTGTATTGAGGGTGGGTGGGAGAGGCTCTTATATTTTTCTTCCGAGCTAAGCCACACCCTAGTCTCATCGGCCCATCCATACTGCTCTTAGCTGCATCATGGAAAACTTTTTACTTTATGACTGGTCACTGCCTGGAGTCTTCAGACCCAGGTCCCTAAATACATACTACTCTTCCCCAGAAGAAGGAGCAGGGAATCTGTTGTGGGGTAACGTGTCTTCAATTTCCGACCTTGTCCCTTTCTCTACATCACCACCACTCAACCTATAATTTTATCAGACTTTTCTCCAAATTTAGTGGCAGGATTGATTTGCCTGAGGACTCATCACCTTCTCATCACTACACCTTAATCAATCAAGAGACGAATGATTCCAAAGCCCCATATGATTCATCATTAAAACTCACGTCCTCCTGAATGGTACTGGGAGTGCTGGGCTTGGTCCTTCTACATCTCACCAGGGGACCTGGAATTCTTCTGATTCCAGTGACAGCTCTCCACTGGTGTGGCTTATTCTCCACATAGTCTGGAAAATAACTGTAGACCCTCTTCACACTCCCCTGTCCTAAAGATAAGTATTCATTCTCACGGCAGCAGAGTTTAATTCTATAATCAAGAAAGAAAATTATCTTTCTAACTGCTTCATCCTTATCCCCCACATGGTAGGAGTTCATCCACCTTGAAGAATGGGTGTTGAGGGAGGTGCACAATGTAAACTTTTCATTTAAGCTTTCGAAAAATGATTGAGTTCATAAAATGAACATTTCATAAGCACCAATAATCTACAGGCACTGGATTCTAAAGCAGGAAACCTTGGTGCAAAGCTCTTGTTGAGTACACTCCCAACCTCCTGTCCTTGGTCCAGCATTCAGGATGCCACATTGTAATTACCTGTTTACTTGCACAAATTTTCCTTCAGATTATGTGCATCCTGAAGGTGGGGATGTTCTTTTCTCTCTCTTGTCACCTGCATTTAGCACAGTGTGTATTACACAGTGTACATATTGTGTACACCATTAGCACATTTAGAGTAGTTGCTTAATATGTATTTTTGAATGAATGATTATAAATCTTATAACAAGATCATTGACATTTTAGAGAGAAAAACAGATATCTATCCATGTAACTAGTTTAAAATTGTGTGGAGGGATAATATATTGAGAGGTTGTTTTGTGGTTTATTTTTGTTGCCATGGAGACAGAAAAGCATGCCAGGTACATTTGCCCCTTGGAAGAGCCCCAAGGTGTCTATATAGACCTGTGTTCTGAATTCTAGGCTCCTTTTTAGTGGGATGGAAAACAAGAGTTCCTTTGTGTTTCTCAAAATTCCTTGATGATAATCCCTACACAGGTTGTATCTTGGAGGTTGAAGCCCACTGAGAAACTCACGCCAGGAATTGATTAAGTGGAACGTACTTGATCCAGGAGGGCAAGACCTGGGATCCTCCCTCTCAGGGCCGTGGGAGGGATAGATGTGTCCAATGCCTGGGGAGGCTGCACCCTCAGCTATGGTCCCAGAGCTCAAGACGTCTTCTTAGTGTGGAAGGACTTTCTCAGTGAAGAGAAGATGATGCTTGTCTGCCCAATCTAAGTCCCTAAAAGAAAGTCCCTTATAACCTCAGCAGTTTTCTAGTCATGGTCTATATTGGGATTGGCTGGCAATTGAGGGCTTGCAACCAAAGTTAATGTGCTGCAAACTGTTCTAGAATAATCCAACCTCATGAATGACAGATGGACAGATGAAGTGATTGAGGAGACAGCAGTGAACAATTCATTTTTTCCAGGGACTTAAGTGTGGGAGGGAGAGATATGAAACTTAGAAGGAATCTGTAAGTGTCAATTAGAAATAGAAGGGGAAAAGAGCATAAGCAAAAGTGTGGAAGTAAGAAGATGTATGTTGAAAGAAAAGCACTTTGTTGGGTGTGACTACTGCAGTGCTTACCGATGTTTGCTGGGCATGAGAACAACACTTACTGTTCTCATATATGGTGCATATGCGAAGGACCTCACTGAGATAGCCTGAATCAGTGGGTCTCGAGTGGGCTCTATTATGTGGATATAGAAGAAGTTCTACAGGTGTGTTTGATGCACTCAAACAGGTGAGAAACATAGGGATAGAGGTGGAATTATCAGGAAAGAATCATGGGACGTTAGCCAGAATCTAGATAGAACTGGATTTTGAAGAATGTTAAACAACTCGCTCAAAAGTTTGGATTCTGAATGGAAGGAATTATATCGTCCTCTGTGTATTGCATATATTTTATTATATTGGCATGTGCCATTTTTGTATTTTATATTGTTACTCTTTTTATCATTTATCAAAAGTGCCCTCCTTCCTTCCATCCTTCCTTCATTTAACAAACACATTTTGAGCACCTATCATGGGTTAGACACCGATGTATGGCTGTGGGTATAAAATAAATAATCCCTGATTTCAGGAAGTTCTTAGTATGGTTCTCTTAATACTTTACTAGACTTTTAGTAAAAAATGAACCATTACTTTACAATTTAGAATTTATATCAACCAATTACTTGTATAGGGAAGCATAACCTATTTCCAGCAAAAATCCATATTTTCCCACAAAGACATTGAACATTTTTACTTCTGAAAGCAAAATTCTGCCTTTCACAGATATTTTAAGGAGGAAAATACTAACCTGATTAAATCATAAGATCATTGTCATGAAATTCTAAATGAAACTTTAAAACCCTTACTACCCTGGCTGGCCTTTCTAATTTAAATATTTACTATGCATAATTAATATCTTTAAGAAATTTCATTCTTATTAGGCTCTTAAAGATTAGTGTATTAACTATGACTAATACTACTTTTTGATTTCAAAAATCTATTTTATATGACATTAAAGAAGCTACACAGCAACTTTTAAAAATTAAAAAAAAAGAGTGGTGATTGAAGTAGTTTTTGACAGTATTTTGTTCTACATAACCTGATATATTCAGTGTGTGTGTGTGTGTGCATGCGCGCAAACACACTTCCAGGTAGAATTACGGTTTCAAATAATTAAGGCTTTAGATTCGGACCTCAGAAAATAACTTAATTCTATACTATGACACTTCTTTCTGTGGTAGGTTAATCTTCTATAACTCCATTTTGAAAAGTTGTGTTATGGTTATTCCAAAACTCCTTCACATAGAAGCATCTCAAAAGAATAAAGCATTAATCATAAGGAACTGAAAGAACACATTTCTTCCCTCATGAACATGTTGGTCAGTCATGAAAAAGCCAAAGAAATATATTTCATAAAATGCTGAAATAACATATGGAAAATGTGTGAGGCTAAAACTACCACACAATTGAAGGTAAATGCCCGCATTTCTTTGTATCATGAGCATGACCCTCAGTGTACAGAAGATACCTGTTTTGATGGTGGATTTCCCGTAGGAAGGAACACTGTGTGGCCTGTGTTCTACTTAACGAGAAGCACCAGAGGCCTTCCCAGATGTTCCACTGCCCAAGCCCAGCAGCGGGCTGACATCAGATGTGCGGGCAAGGCCACCTGCTGGCTCCACTCCTGGCTCCATGGGAGATTTGCATTCCTGTGGCCTGTTGCTCTGCAGGACCCCTCTCAGCACCTCCCAGTCCCCTAGCCTGGTTAATACCACGGAAGCCTTCCAGCCATGAAGTCTCTTTTCTGTATTAACATCAGCTCACAAGAGTGAGGGGTTCTTGCCATGATTTCTTTGCTTAGAGTATGATGTTTTTACTTCATTGAGGCCACATAAAAGGAAATGCTTTTCCATGGGCTGGATTAAGAAAAAATAAATGTCTTCTTGCCTAAAATCATGAACAGATAGTTTGTTCTTTTGTGAAGATAATGCTCCTCACTTTAATCTGCAAATAGTGTGTTAGACCAAAAATATAAATTTTGACAATATTAACAACCATAAAATGTTTCGATTTTATTGCTTTTATATATATATATATATATATATATATATATATATATATATATTTGGCCAACAGAGTAAGTCACTTGAGTGTGTTAAGATCAGACAGCAAAGGTGGTGATGGGATTCCTCTATAAACCTAAGACATTTCAGGTTTCAGAGAGGAGACATTGCAGGCAGCAACAGAGGTGAGAGGATGATTGATAACACTGCAGTGCAGAGTGTACTGAGAACACAATGAGAAAGCGGACGCTGTCATCAAAGGAACTTGCCAAAGGGTGGATTTTTAAATTCTTTTAAGAACAGAAAAGCTAATGGGAATGTATGTAGGTAGATTTGGTCCATTGCCCATGAGAAATTGAAACAACGTCTTACACCAAGCACTAATGTCAGAGGTACTGACATTATTTATAGGATGCATCTTTATTGTTTCTGTTAAATAGTGAAGGCTTCATATTAAAATGGCAAATTTATATTTACTTCTGTACTTATAGGTTAAAATACAATATGTCTGATTCTTAAGCTACCTAAAACATTTTGCATATATCTTTCTGGGTATAAGGTACAATTATTTAAATTGAATCAACATTTTTTAAGATACAACAAGTAATTCATAAGGGAAAGCTTTCACTTTTTTGAGGTTTTCTAATGTGTCAATAGGTTTCCATATACAAGCCATTTATCATGGATCGAGAATTCATAGATGATAAAAGACAGAATTTCCACACAGCATTTAAACCTACTTGGACCTTGATTTTAAATAATGTCATCTGTGACCTAAACAACCATAGGTGTTCTAATAGAAACATGGTGTAATAAATTTAATCCTTTAAAATATGTTGATAGCATTGTTTTTAAAATAATCACTGCCATTTTCTCCAAAGATAACTCATTGAAGGTTACCTATAATGGGGTAATTTAAAAATTTTTAATATAATTGAAAATGTTATGTTATTATTTATATTTATTCCATAGAATACTATGATTTTTTTTATTTTTTAACATCTTTATTAGAGTATAATTGCTTTACAATGGTGTGTCAGTTTCTGCTTTATGACAAAGTGAATCAGTTATACATATACATATGTTCCCATATCTCTTCCCTCATGCATCTCCCTCCCTCCTACCCCTCTAGGTGGTGACAAAGCACCAAGCTGATCTCCCTGTGCTATGCAGCTGCTTCCCACTAGCTATCTATTTCACGTTTGGTAGTGTATATATGTCCATGCCACTCTCTCACTTTGTCCCAGCTTGCCCTTCCCGCTCCCCGTATCCTCAAGTCCATTCTCTAGTAGGTCTGTGTCTTTATTCCCGTCTTGCCCCTAGGTTCTTCTGACCATTATTTTTTATTTTCTTAGATTCCATATATATGTGTTAGCATACAGTATTTGTTTTTCTCTTTCTGACTTACTTCACTCTGTATGACAGACTCTAGGTCTATCCACCTCATTACAAAAAACTCAATTTCTTTCCTTTTTATGGCTGAGTAATATTCCATTGTATATATGTGTCACATCTTCTTTATCTGTTCATCTCTTGATGGACACTTAGGTTACTTCCATATCCTGGCTATTGTAAAAAGACCTGCAATGAACATTTTGGTACATGACTCTTTTTGAATTATGGTTTTCTCAGGGTATATGCCCAGTAGTGGGATTTCTGGGTCGTATGGTAGTTCTATTTTTAGTGTTTTAAGGAACCTCCATACTGTTCTCCATACTGGCTGTAAAAATTTACATTCCCACCAACAGTGCAAGAGGGTTCCCTTCTCTCCACAAACTCTCCAGCATTTATTGTTTGTAGATGTTTTGAAGATGGCCATTCTGACCGGTGTGAGACGATATCTCATTGTAGTTTTGATTTGCATTTCTCTAATGATTAATGATGTTGAGCATTCTTTCATGTGTTTGTTGGCAATCTGTATATCTTTTGGAGAAATGTCAGTTTAGGTCTCCTGCCCATTTTTGGATTGGGTTGTTTGTTTTTTTGATATTGAGCTGCATGAGTTGCTTATCTGTTTTAGAGATTAATCCTTTGTCAGTTGCTTCATTTGCAAATACTTTCTCCCATTCTGAGGGTTGCCTTTTCATGTTGTTTATGGTTTCCTTTGCTGTGCAAAAGCTTTGAAGTTTCATTAGGTCCCATTTGTTTATTTTTGATTTTATTTCCATTTCTCTAGGAGGTGGGTCAAAAAGGATCTTGCTGTGATTTATGTCATAGGGTGTTCCGCTTATGTTTTCCTCTAAGAGTTTGATAGTATCTGGCCTTACATTTAGGTCTTTAATCCATTTTGAGCTTATTTTTGTGTATGGTGTTAGGGAGTGTTCTAATTTCATTCTTTTACATGTAGCTGTCCAGTTTTCCCAGCACCACATATTGAAGAGGCTGTCTTTTCTCCACTGCATATTCTTGCCTCCTTTATCAAAGATAAGATGACCATATGTTTGTGGGTTTACCTCTGGGCTTTCTATCCTGTTCCATTGATCTATATTTCTGTTTTTGTGCCAGTACCATATTGTCTTGATTACTGTAGCTTTGTAGTATAGTCTGAAGTCAGGGAGCCTGATTCTTCCAGCTCCTTTTCCCTTCTCAAGACTGCTTTGGCTATTCGGGGTCTTTTATGTTTCCATATAAATTGTAAATTTTTTTGTTCTAGTTCTGTGAAAAATGTCAGTGGTAGTTGGATAGGGGTTGCATTGAATCTGTAGATTACTTTGGGTAGTAGAGTCATTTGCACAATTTTGATCCTTCCAATCCAAGAACATGGTATATCTCTCCATCTATTTGTATCATCTTTAATTTCTTCCATCAGTGTCATAATTTTCTACATATAGGTGTTTTGTCTTCTTAGGTAGATTTATTCCTAGATATTTTATTATTTTTGTTGCAATGGTAAATAGGAGTGTTTTCTTAATTTCACTTTCAGATTTCTCATCATTGGTGTATAGGAATGCAAGAGATTTCTGTGCATTAATTTTGTATCATGCTACTTTACCAAATTCATTGATTAGCTCTAGTCATTTTCTGGTAGCATCTTTAGGATTCTCTAGGTATAGTATCATGTCATCTGCAAACAGTGACAGGTTTACTTCTTCTTTTCCAAATTGGATTCCTTTTATTTCTTTTTCTTTTCTGATTGCTGTGGCTAAAACTGCCAAAACGATGTTGAATAATAGTGGTTAGAATGGGCAACCTTGTCTTTTTCTTGATCTTAGTGGAAATGGTTTCAATGTTTCACCATTGAGGACGATGTTGGTTGTGGGTTTGTCATATACGGCGTTTATTATGTTGAGGAAAATTCCCTCTATATCTTCTTTCTGGAGGGTTTTTATCATAAATGGGTGTTGAA
Source organism: Stenella coeruleoalba (assembly GCF_951394435.1). Classification (NCBI taxonomy): domain Eukaryota; kingdom Metazoa; phylum Chordata; class Mammalia; order Artiodactyla; family Delphinidae; genus Stenella; species Stenella coeruleoalba. The sequence goes on along the minus strand of NC_137156.1, from coordinate 44,034,858 downwards.
TTTTGTTGAAAGCTTTCTCTGCATCTACTGAGATGATCATATGGTTTTTCTCCTTCAGTTTGTTAATATGGCGTATCACATTGATTGATTTGTGTATATTGAAGAATCCTTGCATTCTTTGGATAATCCCCACTTGATCATAGTGTATGATCCTTTTATGTGCTGTTGGATTCTGTTTGCTAGTATTTTGTTGAGGATTTTTGCATCTATGTTCATCCATGATATTGATCTCTAGTTTTCTTTCTTTGTGACATCTTTGTCTGGTTTTGGTATCAGAGTGATGGTGGCTTTGTAGAATGAGTGTGGGAGTGTTCCTCCCTCTGCTATATTTTGGAAGAGTTTGAGAAGGATAGATGTTAGCTCTTCTCTAAATGTTTGATAGAATTCGCCTGTGAAGCCATCTGGTCCTGGGCTTTTGTTTGTTGGAAGAATTTTAATCACAGTTTCAATTTCAGTGCTTGTGATTGGTCTGTTCATATTTTCTATTTCTTCCTGGTTCAGTCTCAGAAGGTTGTGCATTTGTAATAATTTGTCCATTTCTTCCACATTGCCCATTTTATTGGCATATAGTTGCTTGTAGTAATCTCCCATGGTCCTTTGTATTTCTGCAGTGTCAGTTGTTACTTCTTTTTCATTTCTAATTCTATTGATTTGTCTTCTCCCTTTTGTTCTTGATCAGTCTGGCTAATGGTTGATCAATTTTGTTTACCTTCTCAAAGAACCAGCTTTTCGTTTTATTGATCTTTGTTATGGTTTCCTTCATTTTTTTTCAGTTATTTCTGATCTGATCTTTATGAGTTCTTTCCTTCTGCTAACTTTGGGGGTTTTTTGTTCTTATTTCTCTACTTGCTTTAGGTGTAATATTTAGGTGTAATATTTTGAACATGTATAAATTTTCATTTTATTTTATTTCTACTGAGTTTATATGTCTTATTACTCCAGCATACACATACATATTGATTTATAAACTAAATTAATATGACTAATATAAATAGGGAAAAACAATAATATTTGAATGAAAATGAAATTGAAAAAATCAAACAAGTATAAAATCTTTCAAAACCAACAAAAATTCTGAATAAAAAGTCAAAAGAGATAATAAAAATTCTCAGTGATGTTTCAAAGGAAGTACTTTGTGGGATTCATTTCTTACCAAATAATCATTTTTCCAAAAAACCTTATCTAATTAAATAGTTTCTTATAAATTTCTTTCAGCTGAATTGCATGTCCTTATTTTGGAGCTGGAGAACATAAAACAGGGTAGTCAAGAGATTTGTGTCATAGGGTAAATTAAAAGGCATGCTTAATTCCAAATCTTGAGCATTGTATTAATAAAAACGTGCAGTTTTTCTAAAGCAGTGGAAAGCACTGAAGGTTTCATTGGATAGGAGAGCAACATCATAAATGTGATCTTTAAGTAAAATCACTGTTGGCATTGTGGTCAATGGACTGAAAGGGACAGAGTTAATTGAGCTGAAAACAAGTCTTGACGAGCAAAGACTCATTTGTGTTTTGCTTTATGTGTGAGACTCTAGTTTCAGGCTTGGTTTAATGCAACAGGGCATTTTTCCTGGAAAAGTTGTTTTCACACCAGAGGACTTTCCCAGTGGTACTTACAACCTTTCTAGCATCATTACACAAGGACACCGTCCAAAGAAAGGCATTCTCTTTCCCATTGATTTGTTTCATATGTTTGGATATTGACTACAGAGGTATGAGGGGGTTTATTTGAAAAACAATACAACTGCTGCTAAAACTCACTTGAAAAGAATTGCAACTCTGTAGACCCTGGAGTGTGTAAGTAGACAGTCTTCAGTTCCATTATTTCACCATTTTTATTGGAAGATTTCATTATGAAACCACCTGCTTAATATCTATCTTGAAGATATTGCAGCACTGCTCCTTATTATAGCGTTTCATTTTGGCTATTATCTGCTTAGAGTGGGAAATTAGTCTTTGGAGATACAAGTCCTCATTAGAAATTTAGTAAGGGAAAATATGTAACCTCTTTATTACAATCTATTCTGTGAAAGGAAAGCAGGTGCTATTAAGACCTTCAGTTTTAAGCTAATGTGGAGTAAGAAGCAGTGTTAATCACAGTGTGATCTCTGCACAAGCAACATGGGTACCTCATTGCAGCCCAAGCCTCCTAAATCAGAGCCTGCATGTTAACGTGATGCCCACATGACCCAGAGCCAATTAGAGTGTAATAGCAACACCGTAGAGAACACACGAGGCACCTAAGCCCAGCGAGTGAGGTACATGGGTGTGCACTGTGCATGTGGGTATTCATAGGAGAAACTACACCCAACTTATCATAAAAAATACAAATAAATATTTAATAATACTTATGTGTTGGGGATCTGTCCACTCTCTTCCTTTTCTCCTTTTCCCCCATCTCATTTGTTTCCTAACTAGTTAATACAGAGAATTCTGGCGAAGCCTTGTGTCTTTTTTCAGACTCTGTACTTTCCAAGGACAGGAGCAAACTGAAACGTCAATAAGATGATTGTTTTTCTAAATGATAGAAAACTAGTTTTTTTTTTAAACTAAATGGCAGTGAATGAGATCACATCCCATCAAAACAGCCACCTTCTCTTTGTGGCTTCTCCTTTTTTGTTCAGTATCACTAGGCAGGTCGGATGTCACAAGCTCTATACCTGACAATGCAGGTCCGTTTTATTATTACTTCACTTCTAGTCCTTCTAGTTGGTCCCCTTAAGACCATAAATCATAAATAAATTTTGTATTTATCCCCTGTGTTTTCTTTTATTCCACATGCCATTTTTCTGGTGTGTATAATAATATGCAATGGGGCTCTACAGCTTGTGCCATTGGTCTTTTCCTGTCCTTGGTAAATTCAAAAGTCTTTGCAGCTATATCTCCATTTTTAATCTAGGTGAAGAATAATGATAAAGGATTTAGAAGAGAAAGGCAAGGATAGACCTGGAATGACCCTTCCAGAGTAAATATATTGGCCCATGCCCAATATTTAAATCCCTACTTAATATTATTGTAATAGGGAAAAACAAATCTGGCTTTATATTAGATCTGTTCCTTTTATTTTAACCCTGTGCTTTGTTGCCTGTGCTTAGTCATGCTGACTCTGCACCTTTTGTAAAAGAATGTTGCCTATAGTCTGAAATATACAGGATAGCCTGTTCTCAGGGCTCTGACCTTTAAGCGTCCATTCATATAGAGATAAAAAGTTGCAGAACAGAGTATAACATTCCTCTTGTTGGAAGTTTACAGGAATATCATGACCTGACCTATGGGGACAGCTGCCAGAAGAAAGGATTTTGACTCCAGAAAGTTTGTAACAACCAGCCATGCCCCTCCCTCACCTTGCCTTTAAAAGGACTTTGTTGAAACCCTTCTGAGAGTTAGGGGTTTTTGAGCACAAGCCACCGTCTCGTTGCATGGCCCTGCCTAAACATTTTTCTGCTCCAAACTCGGACGTTTTGGTTTGTTTGGCCTCACTGTGCATCAGGATAATGTCAGTAACATTATCTCAGCCATAGCTCTTGCCTTTCAAAATACCAGCCATCCATGAGGTGATGTCCTGACCCAGAGAGGTTAATAATTCTTCACATGAGGTAGCTTTCTGGCTGTTAACATACCATGTAGGTGTTTTCAGCATGGTGTTGTAGGAAGATTCTGGGGGCTGGGGTGTGTCCTTGAGTCTAGTCTGTGGTACAAGGACACAGTCTCACTAGGTGCCTGCAGATAAGTCATCATCATCATCAATACCACCATCATTGTCAGACCCTAATATTAGGATCTTTCACATGACAGGTGGAAGAACTGAGTCAGCCAAGATGCCTAAAATATATGCTTCCTATCATTACTTATGGGATAAATGTTAGAATGAGACAAGATGCATGTGAACAGCCATGGAAAGAGAGCATTGCCACTGTGATATTATCATTTGAAGGTTGCTTCACACTTACTCTCAATTACTAAAGATTGAGCTGTAAATAGATGTGATTAGGTTATTTGGCAAAATAAATACCTCTTTATGTAATCATTTGATAGCAGGGATAGTCTGAAGTAGGATTATAGCATTCTGTGACACATTTAAGACATATTTTAATTGAAGAATGACTGTAACGGAATGCCCAACCAGAGAAATCTCAAAAATCCTTTCGAATCTAAAATAGCAGCCAGTCACATATATACAATGGAATATTACTCAGCCATAAAATGAAACGAAATTGAGTTATTTGTAATGAGGTGGGTGGATCTAGAGACTATCATACAGAGTGAAGTAAGTCAGAAAGAGAAAGACAAATACCGTATGCTAACACATATATATGGAATCTAAAAAAAAGAAGAAAAAAATGTTCCGAAGAATCTGGGGGCAGGACAGGAATAAAGACGCAGACGTAGAGGATGGACTTGAGGACATGGGGAGGGGGAAGGGTAAGCTGGGACGAAGTGAGAGAGTGGCATGGACATATATACACTACCAAACGTAAAATAGATAGCTAGTGGGAAGCAGCCACATAACACAGGGAGATCAGCTTGGTGCTTTGTGACCACCTAGAGGGGTGGGATAGGAAGGGTGGAAGGGAGACGCAAGAGGGAGGAGATATGGGGATGTATGTATATGTATAGCTGATTCACTTTGTTATACAGCAGAAACTAACACACCATTGTAAAGCAATTATACTCCAATAAAGATGTTAAAAATAAAATAAAATAAAATAAAATAGCAGCCAGTAGGTATTAGTAGATTTTAGTATTGTAAGAAAAACTGTCTTGGGTTTAGATGTGTGAGTTTTAAAGGGGTAAATTTCTCCTTACAGTATACCTCAGACTGTTAAAGTATTATACAGGATATATTTTGTAAAGTCATATCATTGACTTTTTCTGTTATCCGGGCTTGATAAAGCCTAGGAAATAACAATTAGATGACATTTGCTAACACTCAGATTATATCTACCATAATACCACCTCTCTCCACCATTGTAACTATGTGCTAACTGCCACTGTGTCCAAGTATATGAAGTCATAAATAAGCCCCAAGTGTTAAGCAAATACAAAAGCAGACATAACATTTTTCCCTGCATATGGGAACCATCTCTTATGAACTTAATTTCAATCAAGATAGGCAGTTTAAATTGTTTCTCGATTTCCTTTGTTAAGAAACTATTTATATTCTTAAAAACAAGCTTTCACTTGTGGTTCTTACATGAAAACAGTGGACAACTTAAACATTTTGCAAACTGGAGAGTTCTAGTACACATGTTTGTCTGAAGCATTTTTTGAGAGAAAGTGTATGAGGATTATAATAACTTTGGATATTTCAGGTGCTATAAAGATTAGTCTCCACATTCGGTCTCATGCTGGGCCTGCACTGACGTTATTAAGTTTGGGCAAATGTGTAGAGTGAGTGAAGGAAATGTTTGGAAATGGGCCATGCAGAAGGGGTGAGGAAAAGCCAGACATTTAGGCTACCCTGTTGCCATCAGCACTTCCTCAGTGCAAGGCTATTTAACGAACTTAGCATTTACAGATTTTTACTAGTGTCAAAATTTTGGAAGGCATCTTGTTTGAATATTCACACCGTTTTGCTTTTCTTACAAAAGAAGAAGAAAAGAATTGAAAGAGCATTTGCTACACCTCTGTATTGCCAGTACTTTATAGTAGCTGCAGTGTAGCACCTTATTTTTTGTTTATCTTTGCCTGTTTTTATGTTGTCCCTTAACTGAGCATAAGAATATCGTTTCTCTGACATGCAGAATTGTACTTTGATGGTCATTAAAAGTTTGGAAATGAGTGGTGTTTGGTATTTACCAGCTGTGGCCTTGAGTGATGAAATTCTAAAAATATGTAGTGTGCCTTCTCAAAAAGCATATGCCTTAAATATGTAGAAGTAATTAAACACATAAGACCAAACTTTAGGCAAAATTGGCCGAAGGTGCTGTAAGCATCCCGTTCTTGACTCGAGGGACTGTAGTACAGGAGCTGGAGACTTTGATATGTAAATGGAAATAATTGCATAACTATCAATTCTCAAATGAACAATAAAATAAAAACATTCCTATTTTATTTATTTAATTTTGTCTGTGTCAGGTCCTCGTTGCTGCACGCGGGCTTTCTCTTGTTGCGGCGAGCGGGGCCTACTCTTCGTTGCTGTGCACGGGCTTCTCATTGCAGTGGAGCACGGGCTGTAGGTGCATGGGCTTCAGTAGGTGTGGCTCGCGGGCTCTAGAGCGCAGGCTCAGTAGTTCTGGCGCACGGGCTTAGTTGCTCCGCGGCATGTGGGATCTTCCTGGACCAGGGATCGAACCGTGTTCCCTGAATTGGCAGGCAGATTCTTATCTATTGCACCACCAGGGAAGCCCCTATTTTACATGCAGAAATAATAAAAATGAGCACATGCACACACCCAAAGAATGCCATAATTAGGTCAGATCTATTAAAGGAGTCTTAAGGATTTCAAGAAGGTTGATGCAAGACAGAAAAGAAAGTCAGTGACTATCACTGTGTATGTCTCCTGCCTAAATTCATTAACTACTTGTTATTTCACTCACTTTGTTGATCTTTCAAACGCCTTAGGAACCTAGAATCCCAAGAATTACAATAAGATAGCCAGTCATTACAGCTTTAAAACAAACAAATAAACAAACAAACATTCCTGGATACCTTAGTCAGTTAGAACATAGCCACTGACACCTGAGAAGATTCATAATTTATTCCAAGAATGAAAAACTTTTTATTATTACTAGCAGTGTTAGTATCACTATAATTGGAAAGAATAAGAATAGACCAGATAAAAATGTTTGCATTTTTTCTTTTGCCTGTGTTAAAACATAAAATTTATTTTTGAAACTCCCTGTAAAGAGTTTTTAGTGTATTCTATACTAATTTTAATGACTATGTTCTACCTTATGCCTATGTTTACATGGAACTTTTCATTTAAGTATTTTAATCAAAAATATTTATTTAGCATACTATCAGATGATGCAACAAAAAAAATACTACTTAGGCACAAGTAAATGTTTTTGTTTCTTTCCTGGAGAATGTATTGGAGTGACTCGGTTTTTGTTTTTTATGAAATTGTTTAAAAATATTTTCAAACATTAACTCATGGATTTTTTCTTTTAGCTTCAAAAAATATGGGGTCATTATATCAGCTCAGCAGATGTCAAACCTAAATTTCTCTTGTCATAATTGAAGCCTGTCTCCTCTTCCTCCTCGTTCACCGGGAAAAGAGAACAGCTGTTGGACATCACCCTCCTACAATAACTGTTTCCTCCTTAACTTTGTCTTTTTCAGTTCATTTGAAAACCTCAAGTCCTAATTTTCCTCATAGGTCCTATTATTCTTGCTAAAATTGTTGGATGTGATCTTAGAGTCACACTGCCATGGCCTCACATGTGGGGAGCCCCAAATTGAGAAGAGTTGCCTCAAAAACACCACATTTATCACAAAGGTATGGTTGCCTAGCTCATTTGCATAACATTTCAAGTAATTATGATAATACCATAGAGGAATGGTACATTACATTTACAGATTCCATGTGATTCTTTCCTTGTTTTTCACAATTTAGTAATTTTGTATTGCATTTCGTTTAAATTAGTTCTTCTTGTGACTTATGACCTAGATTAATTTAAGTATTTTTCAAATCATTCATTCTATCTTAGATTAGATTATTTGTAAGTAGAGGTCAGAACGAGTCATGGAACTATCTCAGTTTTCCTGAAAAGTTACCCTACTAATTCACTAAAGTCCTTGTTGGAGTCAGAATATATAGAAATAATGACATCTAGAGAAAAATTTGAAAATGGTGATATGTATCTACACATTTTCATGTACAAACATTGCAAAATGCGAGTAACTTTTGAAGCAATCTCTTTCTTCCCTCCTTACTCTCAAACTTCTGAATCTATTTTTATTCTATTTGTATTCATAGATGTTAACTGTATATATGCTATACATGTATGTATATGTAGATATGTATATATATACATACATATATATTATATATATATATATTTCAGCAGTTAAGAGCATGGGTTTTGAGTTTTACCTTTGGCATTTATTAACTCTCTGATACACATGAAGGTACTGAATATTTTTAAACCTCAGTCTCTTCATCTATAAAATGACAAAACCAAAGCTGACCACAATATCACAGGGTGGCTGTGGGAATTAAGTGGGCTGATACATTTGATACTTTGTAAAATATCTGACACACAATGAACATACAATATGTATTATCACTAGCACTGCAATTCTATTATTATTTTTATTATTATCATCATCCCCCGAGTGACATCACCACTGACATAGACTTCTCTGTTACACATTACTCATACTTTAGTTGTAATGTATTAGTGACCTTAGGAATATTTTAACATGACTGCTTTCCAATCCTGTATTTTTGTTGTTATTGTTTATTTGCTTGTTTAAATCTGTTAATGGCTGTTTACTCTCTTCTCACAAGCTGTATATTTACACCTGTGCTCTTTAAAGCATTACTTCTGTCTTGGTTTAACGTTTTTTGGTTACACTGCATCATTTGTCTTTATGTGGGTAATGTTTTTTTATGTTCGACAATCATAGAACACAGGAAGAAGACAATAACCATATAAAACAACTAATACAGGCTCAATGAAGCTCACAGTTGGAGGCTGGCTCTCCACAATATGTCTACTTTGTTTCTAAACAATAAACTTAGGCTGAGTATAGCTAGATTCCCCATGTAGAGAGGAACCCCGTTTCCTGTCTCCCTTGACATTTACACAGGAGCTACAAGGAGGCAGAACCTCACTCAACAGAGTTGGAAAACTCTGGACTTTCAAGCTGACTCTGAAATCATGTTGGCAAGAGAAACACTTTCTATTTGGACAATGGCTCCCTAGAAAGTTTGCATATTAGTATTTATATCAGTGGAGGTCTTGGAGCCCACTTTGCTAAGCTTCTTCTTCTAGAGCTTCTGAGGAAGACTGTTAGGGTCATCCACTGGCTAAACTGAGTCATCAATGATGATTATCTATTTGAGAAAATTGGAAATCTTAGTCCAGCAGAACTTAAAAAAAAATTCCAATATTTGTGTGCCTCACAGTTTTCCATGCTAATGAGTAATAATTAGAGTCAAATAGTTCCTATGGCAAAACCAATCATTTTACATTTAGCATGCAGGAGTGCTAATTATTAATAACCCAAAATGGAAAATTCAAGTGGGATACAGCTCCTATAAAGAATAAAATCTATAGGGCTTCCCTGGTGGCGCAGTGGTTGAGAGTGCACCTGCCAATGCAGGGGACACGGGTTCGTGCCCCGGTCCGGGAAGATCCCACATGCCATGAAGCGGCTGGGCCCGTGAGCCATGGCCGCTGAGCCTGCGCGTCCGGAGCCTGTGCTCCGCAACGGGAGAGACCACAACAGTGAGAGGCCCGCGTACCGCAAAAAAAAAAAAAAAAAAAAAAAAAAAAAAAAGAATAAAATCTATAGACTATTATAATACTATACAATTACATAATAGTAATTTTAGTGAGATATAGGCACTCTTGAATAGTCCTTCTTATGTTTAAACCTGATGTTAAGTAATAAGACATGTCGGTGAATGTCAATTTCAAAGTGTCTACATCCCAACTTGGCCTTGTTATTCTTTTCCATTATTACATACTCTTAATCTCTGAAAGAAACAGGGTTTTTCAGGAGAAACAGTATATTTGAGCCCTTTGGCAAGAAAATGCAAGATGTATTCAAGGAAAGAGGAAGTGGTTCCATTTGATTATAATTGGAGGCTTAGTAAGGAAGCCAATAGTGTGGGTTAGGAAGTTAGATTAGGTATAAATGATGCAAAATCTGGAAAGCCAAAACAAGGAATTAAAGTGTACTCTTTAGGCTAAGAATTTGAGCATAATAAGTACACTTTTATTTTATAAAACTTAAATTCATGAAATTTATTTTTTATATTTATTCTAGACAACATGGAAGACATAGAAAAGTATGCAGACTAAATTTTAAGGCAACAGAAAAATTTCAAAGTAGTATACTAGTTTATTTCTCTCTCCTCTCTTTTCTATAAAAGTATTTTTAAACACGATCAGGATAATACAGATTTTTTAAAAATTAAGATTAGTTTTTGAAAAGGTAATACATTATTAAGGTTTAAGATTCAAAAAGCACAAAAAGGGTATACATTGAAAAGCTCCCTCTCAACTCTGTTCCCCGGCACCCAGTTCTGTCCCCCAAAGTGTCAATTCACTCACCCTCCCAGGCTGATCACAAGCACACATCCACACAAACACGTGTCCTTACCTGCTAGCAGATTTTTACTTTCTTTTGTACCATACCTTTTTCAACTAACAATGTATCTTAGAGATCATTCCACATCAGTATCCAGAGAGCTTTCTCATTTATCTAATGTTCATATGGAATCTTATTACATGAATATTTTGTAATTATTTAAATAGTACCTCTTTGATGGACTGTATGGACCAAAGAAGCTAGATGTTATTGCAGTAACAACGACAAAAATACCCAAGTCAGATGTGTATATAACAGAAGTTTAATCTGGGTATCTGACTCCATCTATTCCTTCCTCCAAGGACTGAGTTGAAAGCCTCTACCATTTAAAAATAAATAACTGACAAATCTCAAGGTTAAGTTCTTACATACCTTTGCTGGTTTTCTGTCTACTAGTTCTATCTATTACTGAGAGAGGAGTGTTGAAGTCTTCAACTAGAGACTAAAATCTTTAATTCTCCTTTTAGTTCCATCAGTTTTGGTTTTATGTCAAAGCTCTTTAGTTATGTGCTTGCATTACTTTTCTATTGCTCATAACAAATTACCACAAACTTAGTGGCTTCAATCAACTTCATTTATTACCTCAGGGTTCTGGAGGCAGGAGTCCAGGAGGGCTTGACTTGGTTCCAAAGAGAAGGGAAGGAATGGTCAAGTCACCACAAGTTTGGTGATACTCTGAATTCTAGGGCGTTTCCTCTGCCCATCTGGTGTGTCCACTTTTCGTAGTCCTCCAAGTGTGGCACATTCAACCTGTGCAGGTTTTATAGTTGTTCTCAGGGAAGGAGACAGGGTGGAGTGTGTTTACTCCCACTGCACCCAGACCCAGAACCCCCAACTTGGGGTTCTTAAATATAAATGATGGAAGTTGACTCTGGCAGTTTCTTGTTTTTAGGTTATTGGATAACATAAGGAATTGGGAGTGTTGAAGATTGACTCTAGAGGCCATGCTCCAGTGACAATGCTGCTAATTCCGTCACAGAACCTGCTTAACCAGGGAACAGCTTAGCAGGGAACAGAAATTCGGGTTTTCCACAATGGCTACTGCTGCCAGTAGGAAGTCAATCTCCATATCCAGAACCCAAACCAGTGTTCATCTTCATCTCCAATGTTTTCTTGCTCAAGCCACTCATTCTAAATCCAAGCCTCTCATAGGTGAATCTAATTTATGAAAATCATGTCACACACCTTTATGTGCAAATCAAGTCCCATGCCTGTATTTTTAACACTAAAAGGCCATGGAAGTGAGTTCTATGGGTACTGCCTCATGGAGGGAAATCCCTTCGGCACACTGAGGATGTTCAAAACGTGTTGGGCAATGAGGAAATGTAATAAATGTCTACTGCATTTTGAATATATTGTATAAAGCAAAAGAAACTTTGATCCTGCCTTATTTACTAACACTGTGTAATCAATTTTGCTGATAAAAGTACTAATGTGTTTTGTATACCTAGAAGGTTTAATGAAATTAACTGGTATTTTTAAGTGCTTTTATTGTGACATTGACCATAGATTGATGAGAAAAACATTATATAGATACTGGTACTATTGTGCTTAAGAATTCATAATGTCACGTTTCCATTATAGGACTGTGCTATAAACAAACACACACACACACTGGATTCTTGCCCTCTGTAGTATTTACATCTTAACGTGTAGTGGTTAAGAGCACAGACTTTGAAGTGAAAAAAGCCTGCCTTGTACCCTCTCCTGTTACTCAATAGCTGAGCAATCTTGGGCAAGTTAACTTCTCTGCCCCCATGCTTTGTATTTGTAAAATGAGGGTGATAATGTCAGTTCCAAGCTCATAGAATTACTGAGAGGATGAATGGAGATCAATGTAAAGCCTGGTACATAGTAAATGTTCAGTAAATTTTAGTTATGCTTAATATTATGAATGCTTTTTCTTTGATATGATAATAAAATGTATTCATTTTATCTCCTAAGATACTCAAAGAATCTTCAATGCCGAGTAAAATGAAAGTATCTGTTTGCAACAAGTGGATATTTTTTGATTCATTATGTACTCTTAGTAAGTGAGTAGAAATAAATTGAAAGGCTTCTAAATGTTAAACAGGTCCACCTTCTTGTATATTGTGGTCTTAGCAGGTAGCTGGAATCTGGACTATCTCTGCTGGAAACCCTTATGCTTATCTTCAAACAGAAGTCACAGGGCTCTTCAAAGTTAAGAAGTCAGGGCAAAGGTCAATGGAAACTCAGCTCATGATTATTATAACCTAGTCTGTATAAGCACATCATGTACAGAAGTCCAAACTTTTGAAAAATATTGTGAATGTTTTTTGGCTTCTGTGGCTAATGTTATGATAAAAGAGACTCGACTGCAATGTCTTTTGGTCCTTCCTCCCTGTCTGTTTAAGGGTGTTCCATGCAGCTTTGGCAAATAATGTTTCCAAAATTTTGAAATGTTTAACTGGTGCAGCTTTCTGAACTGGCTGACTCCCATGCAGTAAGATTTATTTCCTTTCGGTATAAATCAAACGTTTAAGATGATAGCTCAGAGAAGATAATTGAGATTTTATTGCTTTGGAAAGAATATCTGTGTGAGTCCTTCATACTCTGTTAGAAAATATTAACAGAAAATTAATGAATCCTGCTGTGAATCTGTGATAATTTGTGGCCTGGTCTCCCATAATAAAAAAATAAAACTCTAATCTTTACTAAGCTTTAACATGTAACATTAGATGTAACATGTAGGTTTTATTTTTTTCTTTCACATGGCAACAAGCGAAAAAAAGAATGTAAGTGTTTTTGCTTAAGGTCTTAGAAAAAGTGCCTCCCCTGACTAACTCAGAAAAAGTACCTCCCCTGACTAACTCAGGCACTTCGGAAAGACCACTGATTTCTGATACTTTGAGTGGATAAAATGTGGTTTTCCATGAAGAGGGTTAACTTATTACTGAGGACCCTGTGGATTAATTCTTGAAATGGGATCCTATTTCTGGCATATTGCAGAGTTTCGTTAATGCTGGGCTTAGGCCCTATTTGTAAAAATTATTTTCATGGCTGGGTCACGTTGGTTCCATTACTTTTTAGCATACAATTGGGGCTGCAGAGTCTCTAATTGTTTCAGAACCAAAGAAGAGGGTTTACAAAAGTGTGTTCCTGTGGAGGGAAAGCTTGGGAGCTGAGAATTTATGAGCATAGGGGTTCCCTTCTCTATGTTCTGTCATTGTCAGAAGCGTATGTTCTTGCCAAGGGAGCAGTAGATTCTTGTATGGATATTGTGGGGCCATGTGGCCCTTCCTGTAGGTTTCGGATTTACGGATTTGTCCAACTTCATAGTGGCTTTATTACATTGTTTTGTCTTTATAATAAAAAAAAAATTTATTGAAGAATAATTCACTTACAACGTTGTGTTAGTTTCAGGTGTACAGCACAGTGATTCAACTATACATACATATATGTCTATTTTTTTTCAGATTCTTTTCCCTTATAGATTATTCCAAAATATTGAATATAGTTATAGTTCCTTATGCTATAAAATATAAACTAGAGCGCAGGAAAATAGACATTTCAATGATACTTTCCATTGATTTACCAAATTTTAGAGTAGGTTACATCGAGGATTTTTAACAATGATTTCAAAAACTTCCTCCTGTAACTAGATCAGTTCACAGGATGATCTTTTGCACCACAGCTGAAATTTGAGACAGATGACTTTTCAGTAATGTTTTAATTCCAGTTAAAAGCTCAAGAGGATTTCCCAAGAAGAACAAAAGGAAGGGTTTGGAGCTGACTTGGATGAGAAAGCAACTTCTCCAGCTGCAAAATTGTTGCATGGGGGAAGCAGACAGATCATGTGCTAGTGAAATTAGCAAGAAAGGGGAACCCCTTGTTTCTGCCCTGGAATCTCCTCCTAAATCTTATATTCCCCAGTCAACTGTAATCTGACTACCATTTCCCTGTCCACAACATAAAGGAACAGCCTAATTAGGAAAATGTGCATACTTGAAAATTACCTTGTAGCTGCTGTGATGAATTAAAACATCAATGACTCAACCAGGGAGTATATTCTTACTTTATGGTCACAACCTTATTTGGAGTAAATCACATCACCTAATTATTATCCACCATACTTTTCAGTTTCTATTTAAGAAGATAACAGTTTGCTTCTAAAAATCAAACCAAAAACATCGAAAAGATTGCCCATGAAGGCAAAATTAAAATTTTCTTGCATGATTTAGATACACGTCTATCCCCTTAACATAGAGATGTAAAACCATGCAGTAGGCAGCTCCTAAACAGCCTGAACGATTTCCATTTCCTTGTATTCATACTCTTGTATAATCCCTTCCATTTGAGTATGGTCTAAACTTATTCACTCACTTCTAAAGAATTGTATATGGTAGAAGGAATAGAGTGACACTTCTAAGTTTTGCTTATTTAAAGGATCATGACTTTTTCTTGGTCTCTCTCTCTCTCTCTGATCACTCGCTCTGGGAGAGGCCAGCTGCTATGTAGGTGAGGAGTTGCTATGTGTGTGGAGAGGCCAACGTAGAAAAGGACTGAGGGCGGCCAACTATGATATAAGTGAGCTTGGAAGTGAATCCTTAGTGCTAATGAAGTTTTGAGATGACTACAGCCTGGCTAGTAATTTGTATTGATTCATGAGAGACCTTGAGCCAGAGGCATTCACCTAAGTTTCATCCAGATCCTAACTCACAGAAATTTGTACATAAAAGTTAATTCTTCTAAGGCTCCAAGTTTGGGGGTAATTTGTTACCTGACCATAATAGATAGCTAAATCAAAATATTTCAGTTGATTGTTTAAAAATGTAACATTTTACTTAATAGACATAGCTTTGATAGTATATTCACTAATGCATATCTGCACATATGTAATTCATCTCTGTCGATATTTGAAAAGTAAGTTTCTCTCTCATCCTTTGCTCCCCATTCTCCAGTGCCCTTTCCAAGAAGTAACCACTGTTACTGTTTCATGTATCCATCTGAAGACAGTCAATACATGGATAAATAAGTATGGTTATACATCTTTCAAAAATACATAGTAGCCATCCACATAACTATTATACCTGTTGCTTTCCAGGTTAGAGACATGTTTTAGAATCAAGTTATCAATTGCCTTATTGTTTTTAATGGCTACATGCCATAATTCATCCATCAAATTCCCAACTGATGAACATTTTGGTTTATAGTATTTTGCTATCACAAACAATGCTAAAATGAACATCTTTTATTTATGCCTATAGGATAACATTTTCAAAAAGTGGAATTGCTATGTCCAAAGATTTTTAAAAAATTTTAGTTTAGATAGATCTTAGATCTATCTTAGATAGATAGATCTTAGATAGATCTTAGATAGATAGCTTAGATAGATCTTACAGCTACATTATAAACTGCCACATCTCTGAGAAATGTTTTGGTAACTTTATGCCTGGAGGGTACTGTGGGGTCATTTACCTCTCAGTTGTATTGAGGAAGGATTATCTGGTACCTACACAGCATAAAGTGAAGAGTGAAGATCCATGCTGTGGAACTTCAGGCAAATTCACTGTTTTATAAGAAAATCAACATCCCAGAAAATGTAAAAAATGTAAATATATCAGTAAACCAGTCAATGAAAAATTATACTTCATGTACACCTCTTGAACAGAGGAAGAAAGAATATGATAGATATCTGAAAGGTACGGAAAATCACCAGCTTCTAATTGCATTTCCTTCCCTTCTCAGTTACTTGCCAACCACCAATTAAGCAATTACACCAGTTATTTTCTTTAGCATTCACTTTGACGTCTAAGACATATGTTTCTGATTCTACTTCTGTAGACTGGGTTGCCCCCTTAGAGAGAAGGAGAGAGAAAGAGAGACAGACAGAGAGACAGAGAGAGAGCGAGAAAGAGAGAATAGATTCACAGGTTTTCATTCCTGAGAGTCTTTGAGTCTGTAATTGAGACAATATCCAATGAAATCATACACTGTTTCAGTTAGGTGTATCATATAATTCTATTGCATTATTCATTTAACAAATAGCCATTTGCCCTTCCCTGCTCCCACTCTCTATTTTTTTTCTGTATTCTCTCTCTCAAGGAATGACATCTCCAACCAGTCAATTACATAAGCCCGAAATATGGAAGTAACCCTTAACATGACTCTCTCTCTCACCACCTATATCCTCCCATGAGTGATAGATTATTTCTCCCAAATATTCCTTGTATCTCTCCCCTTCTCTTCATTTCCCCTCGTATCACTCAAGTTCAATCTACTATATGAATACATATTTTATTTTATATATTATAATAAATGGTATATATATGTGCCATTTTCTTTATCTATTCATCTTTTTTTTTTTTTTTTTTTTTGGGTTCGCGGGCCTCTCACCGTTGTGGCCTCTCCCGTTGCAGAGCACAGGCTCCGGACACGCAGGCTTAGAGGCCATGGCTCACAGGCCCAGCTGCTCTGCGACATGTGGGATCTTCCCGGACCGGGGCACGAACCTGTGTCCCCTGCATCGGCAGGCGGACTCTCAACCACCGCGCCACAAGGGAATCCCTCTATTCATCTATTAATGGAGACTTAGGCTGTTTCCATATCTTGGCTAGTGTGAATAATTCAACAGTGTACATGGGAATGCAAATATCTCTTCAAAATTTTTATTTCCTTTGTATATAAACCCAGAAGTGGGATTGCTGGATTATATGGTAGCTCTATTTTTAATTTTTTGAGAAAAATCTATACTTTTTCCCATAATGGCTGTACCAGTTCATATTCCCACCAACAGTGCACAAGGATTTCCTTTTCTCCACATCCTTCCCAACACTTGTTATCTTTTGTCTTTTGGGTAATAGACCTTCTAACAGGTGTGAGGTGATATCTCATTGTAGTTTTGATTTGCATTTCTGTGATCATTAGTGATATTGAGCGATTTTCATATACGTGTTGGCCATTTGTATGTCTTTTTTTTTGATGTCCATTCAAGTCATCTGCCCATTTTTTAATTTTTTTTTTTTTTTTGCTATTGAGTTGTTCAAGTTCCTTGTTTATTTTAGATATTAACTTCTTATCAGATGTATGGTTTGCACATATTTTCTTTCATTCCATGGTTGGCTCTTAACTCGATTATTTCCTTTGCTGTGCAGAAGGCTTTTAGTTTGATGCAATCCAACTTGTCCATTTTTTCTTTTGTTGCCTGTGTTTCTGGGGTCATATTCAAAAAGCCATTGCTCAGACCAATGTCAAGGAGATTTTTCCCTGTTTTCTTCATAGTGAAAACTATGAAATTAGTTTCATAGTTTCAGGTCTAACACTTATGTCTTTAATCCATTTTGTGTTGATTTTTATAAATGGTATGAGATAAGGATCCCAGTTCATTCTCCTGCATATCGATATCCAGTTTTCCCAACACTGTTGAACAGACTGCCATTTCCCTATTGTATGTTCTTGGCACTCTTGTTACAGATTTCTTGACTGTAAATGCATGCATTTATTTATTTATGGGCTCTCTATTATGTTTCATTGGTCTATATGGGTGTTTTGATGCCAGTATGATGCTGTTTTGATTACTATAACTTTGTAATATATTTTGAAGATGGAATGTAACCCCTCCAGCTTTGTTCTTCTTGCTTAAAGTATCTTTGGCTATTTGGAGTCTTCTGTGGTTCCATATGAATTTTAGGATTTTTTTTCTATTTCTTTGAAAAAATGGCATTGGAATTTTGATAGGGATTGGATTGAATCTGCAGATCACTTTGGGTATTATGGACATTTTTACTATATGAATTCTGCCAATTCATAAACATGGGGTATTTTTCCCTGTATTTGTATCTTCTTAAATTTCTTTCATCAGTGTTTTATGGGTTTCAGTGTATAGATCTTTCACATCCTTGGTTAAATTTATTCCTAAGTCATACTCAACAGTGAAAAGCTGAAAGCTTCTCCTCTAGGATCAGGAACAAGTCAAGGATGTTCCCTCTCACCACTTCTCTTCAACATATAGCGGAATTCCTAGCCAGAGCAATTAGACAAGGAAAAAAGAAAGCATCCAAATTAGAAAAGAAGAGGTAAAATTGTCTCTGCTTGCAGATGACATGATATTATATACAGAAAATCCTAAAGACTCCAGACACAAAGACACACAAAACTGTTAGAACTAATAAGCAAATTCGGTAAAGTTGTAAATACAAAATCAAAAATACAAAAATCAGTAGCATTTTATACACTTGCAGTAAACTCTTTGAAAAAGAAATTAAGAAAACAATGTCATTTACAATTGCAACAGCCTTTTAACTGTTCTCCCTCAACCCGCTTACAAGTTGCCTCCTACTCTTTTTCATCCCACAGAAACCAGAGTAATATTTTTAAGTTTAAGTCAAGTTGTGTCATTTCTCTACTCAGAAAATTCTAGTAGATGAACTAATAGATGAATTAATTGTTTGCTACTAAGTCATTGTCCTGTTAGTAATAGTATCAGTGGTAGTAAAATGTTATCAGTAAAAGTAGTGATGGTAGTGCTCATGCCAGTGATAAAAATGTTGTTGTAACCTAAATGCCCATCATCGGATGAATGGATAAAGAAGACGTGGCACATATATACAATGGAATATTACTCAGCCATAAAAAGAAACGAAATTGAGCTATTTGTAATGAGGTGGATAGACCTAGAGTCTGTCATACAGAGTGAAGTAAGTCAGAAAGAGAAAGACAAATACCGTATGCTAACACATATATATGGAATTTAAGAAAAAAAAATGTCATGAAGAACCTAGGGGTAAGAGAGGAATAAAGACACAGACCTACTAGGGAACGGACCTGAGGATATGGGGAGGGGGAAGGGTGAGCTGTGACAAAGCGAGAGCGAGGCATGGACATATATACACTACCAAAGGTAAGGTAGATAGGTAGTGGGAAGCAGCCGCATAGCACAGGGAGATCAGCTGGGTGCTTTGTGACCACCTGGAGGGGTGGGATAGGGAGGGTGGGAGGGAGGGAGATGCAAGAGGGAAGAGATATGGGAACATATGTATATGTATAACTGATTCACTTTGTTATAAAGCAGAAACTAACACACCATTGTAAAGCAATTATACCCCAATAAAGATGTCAAAAAAAAAACTCAAAAAAAAAATGTTGCTAGTGGTAATAACCACTAGTATTTAGTGAGATTGCACTATATGTCAGGCACATGAATTATTTAATCCAATCACTCAACTATCCTTTCAGTAGGTAAAATTAGCATTTCATGAGTAAGAAAACAAGCAAAGAAAGTTTAAATAATTATTACTAATTACAATTAGAATTTACAGAGCAATTACATATGAACTGAAAAAAATAGTCTTTATCTTTCAGATGTAAATATTATTTCAGAGTTCACTTGGGCTGCTAGGAAACACAGATTTAGAATAGTGGCTCATCTTTAACAATATTTAGGACTGTATGGTATAAATTTAGTGTTTATTATACTCCTGGCTTTATTTTCCTGTTCTTATTTTCCATTTATTTTAATTTCCTAAACCCTTTAATCAATCTGTTTTACTGTATATACTTTCGAAAACTACTAGGCTACCTAAAAAAAAAAAAAAAAAAAAAGGTCAGGGATACATCAAAATAAATTTTTCCCTTGCCCTATTTCTTGTCATTTGTAGAAGAACCTGTAGATTAGGCAGGCTTACCACCTACACTTTACATATGAAGAAATAAAGTTTTCAAGAAGTTCACGATAATAGTTCAAGATAATAACAGTTGAAAATGAAAAATCCAGGACTCAATTCAGATTGAACTTTTCTTTTTTTTTTACTTTGTTGTTTTGTTTTGTTTTGAGGTTTACTTTTCTGGTATTGAACTGCTCTTTGTCATTTAAGTTAGTTTGGCAAATATTGATAAACTTTTTCTCAATGGGATGAAATTCCTGTTTCTAAAATGTCTTTATTTCTAATTTCTAGTATCACTTTGTCCTACTCTATACTCCTAACCAAACTGTAGTAAAATGATCAAGATTGCAATGTTGACATAATTGTATCAGTTTTAGGCATTGAATTCTAGAGCCAAAGTCATTTAGAGCACGTGAAGATGAGGTTTGTAGTTCCAACGTTTGGCTGTAGTACGGGTAAAATAAATGATGCTTTGGGCAGCCACTGGGCAATCTTCCCTGTATACCTTCTCACTGACCTTTGCCTTGAACTCACAAACCCACTGTCGTGACAAATGGTTTACTCTCAATTCTCTACTGGGTAATTTTGTCAACAACGTTGTACATTTATGTATGTGTGCACATCAAATTGTAGAAGAAAGACCAGTGGGCATATGTGTCATTTTAATATTTATCCCGTGCTTCATTATTCCAGGAGAAATACAGAAAACTAGATCATCAGATGTCGTCTCTACTCAGATAACCATTTACTAGTTCTCCGGCTGAAACATTTAAATGAGTATTAACAGAGATGTTCAGAGAAGAGAAGAAATGTCTTGAATGTGTATATTTCAAAAAGAGAATCATCTCTTTGTTTTTATTTTTCAATTGACTTTTTAAAAGTCACTTTTCAAATGTGTTTTTTGTGGGAGAAGTAATTTTATTATCACACTTCTTTCAACTTTTGAGGGACAATTGAATTGGGGTTTTAAAAGTTTGTATCACGGCAGGAGGCTTCTTACAGCATCCCTCACCCCAGGGAGTCTGTCAGACATGAGTAATGGTGCCAGGAACCCTCTTCCATCCACCTTCTTATACAGCACTTTTTTCCTTTTATTAAATTTGTTAAACAGTTCATCACCTTGGTCTCTAAACTTTCTTTCTTTACTATTGCACAGATTTTTAAATGATACTATTTGGTCTGCAATTGTTATGAGAAAAATACCTGGGGGACCTGGTGTGAATACAAGGCACCTCTTGGTTTGAACTCTCTAGAGGCATATTATTATTCACATGTTAGTTTAACACATCCCCACAGGCAACAACTCATTGCTTAAACTTAAGAAATATGAATCCTTACACTATGCCATAAGCTATTTAGCTTACCAGCAATTGAGTTGAAAAGATTTAGGTTGTGAGTCCAGCTGTAACACCGGAAACAAAGCATTTATAGTAAGAAGGACATATGGAAATTCAAGAGAGCTACCAAAGGCAAAGCCAGGAAACTTCGACCGTCTGTTCTCAGTGAGAACGTGTTACTATAAGTTGGACTCATTCTTCATATTATCCTTCAAAGTTCTATTGCTATCTCTACTGAATTCCATCCGGATCTCTATCTGAAGATTGATGTGTCTGCTATGCCTCATATTTATAGAATATTATCGATACAACAACCTTTTAGAAATGCTCAAAATGTCTATTTCTAATTTCGAATATTTTTGACCAATCCTTGCTTATATCTCCCTTGGAGATGGTCTCAGTTTTATTAACGTGTGAGTAGGTTCTGTAACACATCCTGAGTCATATTACTAATTGGTTTTGAAGGTGAAAAACACATCCTAAAAGCCAGTGCTTCCCTTGATGATGAGATTTACAGTTTCAGCATTTCAGAGTGGAGTCTGGATCTATCCAGTGGTTCAGTGCACTGTGGAAGAACTTCTGGGTGCCTCCAGTAGTTGAACATCTGGGTCAGATGGCAGGAAATGCTAGCAGACAAGCCAGCTTCCCAGAGTAGCTTCTGTGCTCCATTCTCTTGGCTACAACAATTCTCTAAAACTTTAACTCTGCTCCTCTGGTCACATTCTTTATGACACATCACCATATCTCTGTGTTCAGGGTCAAAAAACTGAGACAAAGAATTTTTCATTCAGAGTTTCTGCCCTGACACTAGAGCCCCCTTTATTCTACCCCTGCCACGTTCCCCTAGAGATGAGTAAAGATGAAATACTGCTTTTGATGCCTGGCAGAGAATTCAAAGTGATGGACCTTCTCCGCAAACGTAAGCAAAAGTGAAAATTGACCTTCTGTAAAAATGGCATCTAACTGACAGCTAGTATGCATTTTTGGAAAGAAGGTACATAGTCTTAGTAATTTGATATGATTGTCAATTCAACCACAGAAAATTAAATAAAATATATATGAAATTCAGTTCCTTTTTTTCAGCTAGTATATTCCACTAAAATGGAGTGTTTCTCACCGAGGACACTTAGCTAGGCTTGGAACATCTGTTCTTCATCATATGTAACTTCTAGAGAACTTGCCTAGCTCTCTGATTTCTGATGTTGCAGACTAAGTTATGGGCTGGCCTTTACCTAATCAGTGTTTCCCTTAGCTGTGTAATTATGTGAATTCAAAGCTAGGTCTCCGTTGTCTGTTTAGCTTTCTATTGCACGTGGATGGAAAGAGAAAATTTACATGGAAAAAAGTTCCACATATAGTTCAATTCTTCTATTTTTGTTGTCAGGGCATACAATTTTTTTCTGTAAATTACAGCTCTCCAGAATGATGTGACTACACATGTATTAGAATCAGATCATTTTGTCTATCCAGATGATATAGTTTTAAGTGTTTTGTCTAGGTCAGTTTATTTCCAGTTTGTAGGAACATCTAACTATTCCTTAGGGAGGGTTTGAGTTATTGCATTCGGAGGTTTGTTTACTTGGAGACTCAGGATATGTGTGCCTTAAAGATGATAAACCGTCTCAGTTATTTTTAGAATATGTAGAAATCGTCATCTCCAAATTACTTTCATGTGATGCAATTTTCCACCCTCATATTAAACAGTGTTTGATTGTATTCACAAAAGGCCCCATTAGGTGGTGAGCAAGAGAAGTAAAACATATTCTAGGGACTAAAATGATCTTCCAAGATATCTTCCTTTTTCCAGGGTAAGAACTATGTACCACAAATGGATGTGAATTTACTTGGAGTGTCATGAGGGTTACTACTATTTCAACCAAGTAAGGTTTTGGAATTCAGGAGAGGTCTCAACAGAGTGATCTACTTAGGAAGGAGTTCTGATGCGTTTCCCTTCATTATCACAGACATTTGGCTGCAGGAATGTTGGGCAGAATCATCTTAGTTATTTTAGAAATGTCATTGATCACTTCTGGCTATGTGGATTAAGATGTTCCAAGTCATTTCTCCAATTCCTCTTTGTCTTAAATTCCTGCTGGGTTCGCAGTAGTAACCTTGAGGAAAGAGTGCTAAAGTCAAGTGGCAAAACCTTACTCAGGGATTCTGAGGTTTCAGACATAAAGCTACTCTGTTATCTCCCTTTCCTTCCTATTTCTTTTACTCTTGCTGGCTGTTGTAGCCAAACAGATGTTTCAGCAAACATTGAGCAGACACACACACACACACACACACACACACACACACACACACATTTTCAGTAAAATCTATATCTATATATCTATCAATTTTATTATATCTGTCATCTGGCTAATGGCCTCCCTACTTTCAACTGCTGGTTGACACTTAATCCAGGATGCCCTGTTCTGAGTCTCACTCATCAACTTTGCTTTCTGTCTTTGACAAGGAGGCTTCAATGCTGTTTTTAGCAAACATTTCACCTTCTTTCAGGTAAAAAAAAGTGATGGTAAAACTTTAGACAAAAAAATTAAAAATTTAATTCTTTCATAAGTGTGAAAGTGTTGACAGTAATAATATACGAGACTACATTACTGATTTGAGTGTAATATTTGCTAAAAGGCAGGCTGAAGCAATTGTCAAAGCTAGATGTTTTGAGATTTGCAAATTTCTTTGGAAGATATTTTCAACACCTGAGGAAACTGGCTTAGAAGAAAAACAATTTTTTGGCACTTTTATCTCTCCTTGCCGAAATCCAGTCACCAAAGTTTGGCCAAAATACAATTTTAATGTTTTTAGATTTCTACATTCCTCATCACTTCTCATTGCCCATAGTTTAATGAGTCCTTTCAGAGTTTTTCAATGATTATTCTTGCTATAAAATTGTAATCTCTTTGGTCTGTTCTGCTCACCAACATTGACTTACTTTTTCTAAAAACACTATTTGCTTGCATCACTTTATTTTTTTTTATATTTATTCTTTGCATCACTTTATCTTGCTTAAAAACCAAGTTGTTCCCTGAGCCTGCTGTATGAAGGTTGAATTTTTCAGATTAACATTAATGTTTTTTTTTTTGGCATAATATCATTCCTCAATAGTTTCCTGACCTCATTTTCCATCTTTTCATACATCTACCTTCTACTTGCATTCAATTGGTTTCTTCATTGTTTCATGGTCATCATTCTCATTTTGACTTTTATTCCTAAATTATACTCATTTATGTACTTGGAATTCTCTCTTTGATTATTTAAACACACCCTTCTTCTGAGGCTACGTATTTCTCTTCCATGAACAATTAATGACTAGACAAACTCATTTTGGCCTACTCATTTTTTTGATTCCTGTAACTCAAGGGCACACTTAACCACATATTAGACCATAGACATTCTCATATTTACATTGGTGGTTTTGACCTTTGCAAGATCACAAAAGTCCATGTAATTTTTCCATGTAACTTGGTGAGGCAGACCTCTGAATCATACAGGTTTGAGGCTGGTGTGGGCTAGTGAGTCACTTACTCGTCAGCAAACTGGCCGATACCTTAGTCCTTTGCTTTATATTCACATTACAGTCTTTTGTAGAGTAATAAAATTTAACACCCCCCAAATGCAAATCCTTGCCAATACAGAGATTCAAACAGGACTCTAGATGATCCTCTCAGAGATGGCGAGGGCTTTGTGCTTTATGTGGCTTCCTCTTTGCTTCTGTATAGATATGTGGTCTGCCCAGCCAGTCAATAAAATTCACAGGAGAATGAACTATTCCAGAAATCTCTAGAAGGGTCCAAGGAAGAATACAATAATACCTTTACTAAACCAAAATGTATTGATTACCTACCAGACATGGTACCTGTTACTGTATTTTACTCATGCTCAGGACCTCAGCATCCCCTGTGATATGACATATGCTATCATGTAAATATGTACAAAATTCACCTGTCTCTCAATTGATGTGTTGAATAGGTCCCTTAGAAAGAAAGTTAGTACATCCAAAAAACTTAAACTGACATGACTTTATCATAAAAATCTAAAATGGAACAAGAAATCTATTCTGTTAGTTTGATCCAAAATGTGAGGCTTGCTTTTCTGATATTTTATGCAGAAGAAAAATAAAATTTCAATTAATGAATTACATATATTATAGAGAGCTTTATTTAAAATTTAAATATAGATAATAATTATTAGTTAATAAAAACTACATATATAACATAAACATATTAAAATATGTTCATTCAATTAATAAAGATGCAGTGGTTATGCCCTGATTAATTTAGCTTATTATGACTAGCTATGTTATTTGCCATTTTCTCTCAGTATAAAAATTCTTACATATGATGGATTAGAACTTTATTTACTCTTCTTCGGATTGCCATCGTATGGTATATTTTTACTAAGGTGAAATGTGAAGCAAGTAAAAATGGTCCTCTAACCTTTTTTTTGTTTTAAATGCATCCTTCAGCTTGGCTCAAATGTCGTTAGACGTTCACTGCTTCTTTATTGGGCAGCCTTCTTGATGTATTGATCTATTTCAGTCCTGGCCTCAGTTAAAATTTTTAAAAAGAAAGAAAAACCTCAATGCTTAGGAAACACAGGAATTCACAGAGATTATTCTCAATGCAGGAGTATGAGAACACAAGAAAGGCTAATAGAATAAAACATATCCTTGAAGTGTTCTGCCCCTTCCTTTGCTATTCTTCAGGATTTCTAAACTACAGTGTCAGTACCAGACCTGACATAAGAGAGCAGGGAGTATAAACATTATTACACCAAACTTAATTTGTACTTAAAATGTATTCCTTTACTTATCACGTTGTATTCAGAACACATGAATCCACTCCAGAGTCAGTTGTGGAGGCGGTACCCAGTAATGGTACAAAGGAAATCAATAAATTGTTACTGTTTTTTCATATGAAGTATTTTATTTTATTTCCAGTTTACATTTTTAAATGTATGAGACAATTGCTCTAACAATAGCATCCTTTAGTTCTCACTTAGAATCAGGGGACTTAATGGGAAATGCACTGTGGTGCAGGGGTCCTGAGTACCAATGCCAGGTGTGGGCTATCTGTTGGACAGCACACTTCTGAAAGATTCTGTACTGGCATCTTGGCTTTTGGCAGACAACCATGATCTTAGTGTCTTTACCGTATTTTTTCTTTCCTGGGGGAATTGTTCTTAGTTGTAGTGGTGTGAATAGTCCATTACAAGGTATTCATTAACTCCTTGGTTTGTGGAGGAATCAAAAGCATTTAATTGACCAAATTTAAGTCTAGGTAGGCTACAGAAATCGTCCACTCTTTCAGTTTTGGTTTGAATTTGAAATCTGTGAAAAGTCATTAGAATCAGTTGCCTTATTAACTCTGCAGAAATATAATTCTTAGTTTATATTAAAAGCAAAATTATTGCTTCTCTGGTGGCGCAGTGGTTGAGGGTCCACCTGCTGATGCAGGGGACACGGGTTCGTGTCCCAGTACGGGAAGTTCCCACGTGCTGCGGTGCGGCTGGGCCCGTGGGCCATGGCCACTGAGCCTGTGCATCTGGAGCCTGTGCTCCGCAACGGGAGAGGCCACAACAGTGAGAGGCCTGCGTACAGCAAAAAAAAAAAAAAAAAAAAAAGCAAAATTACATTTTTTAGATTCTGTTTTACAGGAAGTACTCATTTGATGCATTTATGCACAATTCTTCTACATCAAAACATTTTTCACTACAAGTACTACGCATATTCAACCTCATAATACGTGAGTGCATGGAAACAAGCATGAAAGTTCTTGCATCCAGCATGCTATCAATTTTATCTTCTTTGTGACATCCCTCTTAGAATCCTCCCTCCTCCCACCTCAGTGTTGCTGGCTTGTTCCGGAGGGCTGCCGATGGTCTCCGTCATCCTGTAATCGATCCATCATCCCAGGAATCCATGTTTTCCCCTTTTCTGGTTTTGTCTTCTCTTTGGAGGAAACACCTCCTCTGGTAATTTCCTGAGAAAAGTTGAGTGAGAAGTCAAAACTTCAAAACTTTGCACGCCTGAGAAATGTCATTAGCTCCTTTTCATATCGGATACAGGTTCACTGGGTGTATAATTCTGGTTGAGAATTATTTCCCTTCAGCATTTTCAACGTGTTTAGTTTTCAGTGCCTTTAAACTTTCAATGGTTTTTAGCTTCTTCTGCTCCAGTGCAAGAAAAAGTTACTTTTATTACTAAAATTACTAAAAAGGTAACTTAAAAGTTACTTATCTAACAGTCCTATAACGGTCTCACTCCAAGTACTTTGCATATGAACTCTTCTTCCCTTTCTTCTCCTCTCTGTAAGCTTTTATGATATTTGTTGTTAGAGTTGTAAGTTTTCAAAATCATATACCCTACGTCAGTCCTTTTTAAACTATTGTGCAGTAATCTGGAATATTAATGTTCCTAACTTTTAAAACAATTCTTGAATTATTTATCTGAAAATTTCTTCTTTTTTTTCTGTCTTCTCTTTCTTAAATGTCTCTTACACTATTTATACTCGAATTCTTAGACTTATTCTCAAATTTTGTTATCCTTTCCTTTCTATTTTTTTCTCCCTGTTTTATTGTCTTTGATTCTGGAGGATTTTCTCAGTTTATCTTCCAATGTTTCCATTCAGTTTTTCATTTCTG
The DNA here is from genome assembly GCF_951394435.1 of Stenella coeruleoalba. Classification (NCBI taxonomy): domain Eukaryota; kingdom Metazoa; phylum Chordata; class Mammalia; order Artiodactyla; family Delphinidae; genus Stenella; species Stenella coeruleoalba. Next base: position 44,006,984 of record NC_137156.1, on the reverse strand, counting down.
TTATTGTATTTAAAATTTCCAATAGCACTTTTGTCATTGTTGTTAAAGATTCTGTTTCTATAACTATAGTTTCTTGTTACATAGTGAAATATGGTCTCTTATCTCTCCAAGAATATTAAATAAGTTTTCATGAGCTTTTATTCTTTTGTCTTTACTGGTTTGGGGTTTTCCTCCTTAAATTTAAAAAAAAATCTGTTTTGGTCTCAGTTTTCTAAGTGCTTCTTTCATATGAGAGTTAAGACTGTTCTTGACTTTTAGTTTTTTTTAAATTTTTATTGGAGTATAGTTGATTTACAATGTTGTGTTTGTTTCGGGTGTACAGCAAAGTGAATCAGTTATACATATACATATATCTGCCCTTTTTCTTTTTTAGATTCTTTCCCCATATAGGCCATTACAGAATACTGAGTAGAGTTCCTGTGCTACATAGCAGGTTCTTATTAGTTATCTATTTTATATGTAGTAGTGTGTATGTGTCAATCCCAATCTCCCAATTTATTGCTCCTCCCCTTATCTCCTGGTAACCATAAGTTTGCTTTCTACATCCGTGACTCGACTTCTGTTTTGTAAATAAGGTCATTTGTACCTTTTTTTAGATTCCACATATGATACTTACCTTTCTCTGTCTGACTTACTTCACTCAGTATGACAATCTGTAGGTCCATCCATATTGCTGCAAATGGCATTTTATTCTTTATTATGGCTGAGTAATATTCTATGCATATGTGTACCATATCTTCTTTATCCATTCTTCTGCTGTTGGACATTCAGTTTGCCTCCATGTCCTGACTATTGTGAATAGTGCTGCAATGAACATTGGGGTGCATTTATCTTTTTGAATTATGGTTTTCTCTGGGTGTATGCCCAGGCATGGGATTGCTGGCTATACCAATTTACATTCCCACCAACAGTATAGAAGGGTTCCCTTTTCTCCACACCCTCTACAGCATTTATTTGTTTGTAGATTTTTTGATGATGGCCATTCTGACTGGTGTGATATGACACCTCATTGTAGTTTTGATTTGCATTTCTCTAATAATTAGTAATGTTGAGCATCTTTTCATGTGTTATTTTGCCATCTGTATGTCTTCTTTGGAAAGATGTCTAACTTTTTCCTAGTTAGGAATTAGCTCCTATAAAGCTAGTAGGAAGTTCCATGTTCAAAAATAGGTCTTTTCTGACATAGGAAACAAACTTATGGTTTCCAAAGGGCAAAGGAGAGGAGGGATAAACTGGAAGTTTGGGATTAACAGATACACACTACTGCATATAAAATAGGTAAGTAACAGGGACCTACTGTATAGTGCAGGGAACTATATTCACTATCTTGAAATAACCTATAATGGAAAAGAATCTGAAAAACAATATATATATATATACACACACACATATATGTGTGTATATACATATATATATATATATATATATATATATATAAAATAGACTGGGCAGCTTAAATAACAAACTTTTATTTCTCACAGTTCTGGAGGCTGGGAAGTCCAAGTTCAAGGTGGCAGCAGATTTTGTGTTCGGTAAAGACCCTTTTCTTGGTTATCAGACAGCTACCTTCTTCCTTATTGCTGTATTCTTTGTGTATGGTGGGGAGGGAGAGAGAGAGAAAGAGAGAGAGCATGTGTTGGCTTTTGCTCTTCTTATAAGGGCACTAATATCATCATGAGGGATCCATGTGAGAGATCCTTCCTCATGACATAATTACCTTCCAAGGGCCCCATCTCCAAATACTATCACATTGGGGGTTATGGATTCAACATATAAGTTTTGAGGGGACACAATTCAATCCACAGCATATAATCATTTTAAATGAAATTTATTTATATAATGCATCTACACATTTCCACATATAAGGCTGTATATAATATTAAATAGAAAAATAGCATGGTGAAAATGTGTATATTTTGAAAAAATACAATATTAAAGTCATATTAGTATTTAATCATATTATTTTTCAGAATATAACATCTTTTTGGTCACTAAAACAGAAATATTAGTACTTTTCAATATCCTTAAATGCAACTTTAAGAATTGTTATTCAAACAAATTTTATAACACTCTAGGTCTTCCACAGTGTGAGTTTTAGAAATTATTTTAGGTGAGACTGGAAGGAAGACAGATATTTTTCTTTGATTTTCCCACATGCATTGGATGAAAAAAACATTAGGAAAAGAGGCATTATCTTACCAGAATGAATTGGGCTTTTATTTTCTCTTTCTTTTGATGCAATTTTTCTTTTTAAAAAAAAATATTTATTTCTTTGGTTGTGCCAGGTCTTAGTTGCAGCAGGGAGGCTCCTTAGTTGTGGCTCATGGGCTCCTTTGTTGCAGCTCATAGGCTCCTTCGTTACAGCATGTGAACTCTTAGTTGCAACATGCATGTGGGGTCTAGCTCCCTGACCAGGGACGGAACCTGGATCCCCTGCATTGGGTGTGCGGGTTCTTAACCACTGCATCACCAGGAAGTCCCTGATGAAATTTTTCTGACTGGTCTTCTTGGCTGCCCTAAGATCAACTGTAGATGAGTTAGCTCAGTGCTCTTCTAACTTCTTTTCCATTCTCAGTACCTTTGTCTAAATGATCTGGTTCTTTAGCAGAAATACATAGATGTTAGCAGCATTTCAATCTGGAGCAGGGCAAGGGAGAAACTAAACATGCACAAATTTTCTGGAACCACTGACTTATTCACCAGTAAACTTAGAATTTATCTCTGACAGAGACAAGTGCAGGGTGTTGACTGTCTGTAAAGATAATATATGTAACTGTGGGATCCCATGAAAGGGATATTAAAAGACACTCTAAGACTTTTGAAGGAAGGTCAGAAGTTAATTGCTGGCAATAGATTCCAGTTGACCAAGGAAATGGTTTAGAATAGGACCAACTCTGTGTAATAATTGAGAAAACTGGGGAGACTGCCAAGATTTGTATCCTAGATGCTTACTAAAATAAGTAAATTAACATTTACTAAGAAGATAGAAAATGATTTCGGTCCAGCAGGAAGAGGGGCTAGAGTTAGCTACATTAAAAGAAAAAAAGCATTTTTAAAAAATATTGTTTTTCAGATGAAAGTAGAAATCACAATTAGAGGAACAGGAAGGCTTACTTTCTCTTCATCTCACCAATATTTAATATCAGAGAATTTCAAAGAATCTTCTGCCTTGCAGGTTGGGTTCTGAAAGAAGTAGAGTTTTGAGATGTAGTTTAGCTGAAGTTAAAGAGTGCACTTGGGATCAACAGGTGGAAAAAGAAGGAGATATAAACAAGAGTGAATAGAGGAAAAAGTCAGGCCTTGTGACAGTCACAACGAACCCCACCCAGGGAGTTCTGGTGCTGGTGGCCTTTGCTGTGTCTCCAGTTGGCTGAGGTGCTAGAGCTTTATACCCATACCTTGGTGTAGAAATATAGATCAGCCTTCTTTGGGGAGACCTGCCAAAAAATCCCTAGAAAAATTTGCTTAACTCTTAGTTTACACTGTGCTGAATATTAAATGAAGAACTGTGAGTAGGTAGTCCATGAAATGCTGATTGACTAATGAAAGAATTTTGGACCAGGAATCCAGGTATTTGGGTTCAAATCGTGCCTCTGCCATTAACTGATTGTGAAAACACATAGTTCTTAGTTTCTCTTTCTAAATGTAGGGTGGTCATTAGAGGTATAAAGTATAAAAAAATCTTTTTTTTTTTTTTTTTTTTTTTTTGTGGTACGCTGGCCTCTCACTGTTGTGGCCTCTCCCGTTGCGGAGCACAGGCTCTGGACGCGCAGGCTCAGCAGCCATGGCTCACGGGCCCAGCCACTCTGCGGCATGTGGGATCTTCCCGGACCAGGGCACGAATCCGCGTCCCCTGCATCGGCAGGTGCACTCTCAACCACTGCGCCACCAGGGAAGCCCTAAAAAAACCTTTTTTCTACAAAACTTTAATGGGTTATTTATCTCAATCATGGGGATATGTTATATGTATAAAAAAATCACCTAGACATCTCAAATTTTATATATTTTTTCAAATTGTAATATCCTTCAACCAAAGCTTTGACTAGAGAAATGAACTTCATTCAGTAGCTTGAATTCTCCTTCCTTGTTTCCTTTAAGGCTCTCTTAGCTAACCAGGAAGCAGAGGCCTTACAGAGAAATGAAATATTCAAAAGGCAGCAACAGAAGTACAGAGAAGGATGATCTTTGTATTGGATGACTAGCCTTTCAATAACCTGTATCTTTTCAACCTACCCAATAGGAAAATTATAAAGACTTTCTACTACATCTATTTCAAAAAAGTAAACTTTACAAGTTGTACTGCATTGTTATTTTGGTGGAGGAAAATTGCAAAGCACATATGATATTGATGAAAACCTAATCCTAAGGTTTATATAACAGTTAGGAATGATTTATGAAAAAAATAATAGTACAACATTTGGAATGGATTTCTAAGTCAGGGGCTTGGGGAGGTGATTCTGCGAATTGCTGCAGTGGTGATGTGGCTCCATCATTACTGCAGAAAATGACACAGAATAGATAAGGAGATCATTAGTCTTAAAAGACTTACTGTTGGAGCTGGTTGGGAGATTTACAATTAGAAAGCTATTGCGTTAGGAGGTTGGGATTAACAGATACACACTACTATATATAAAATAGATAACCAACAAGGACCTACTGTATAGCACAGCAAACTATACTCAATATTTTATAATAACCTGTAAGGAAAGAGAATCTGAAAAAGAATACGCATACATATATATATACATACATATTCACATATGTATACACATACATATATATACACATATATACATACATATATATATCTGAATCACTGTGCTGTACAGCTGAAACTAACATGATATTGTAAGTCAACTATACTTCAATTTCTAAAATTCAAAAAAAATGTGACTTTTGCAAATCAAAATATGATAAATCCTTAGGATAGGCTATGGAATACTAAACTGAAGCAAAATTAGCCATCAAATTTAAAAAATCATATCCATTTGAGTATGAAATTTCACCAATACCTACACATATATGTACAAGGATGTTTACTGAAACACTACAAAGAGTAGTTGGAAATGTGTATTGTAGACAAGTATGTTTCATTATTAGGCAGATACAATGTTCCAGGTTAGGTTCTCTGAGAAGTAGATTCGGAGATGGAGTTTAGCACATAAGAAATTTATTAGGAAGTGTTCTTGGAATCAATATCTGGGGAAGGGAGGGGAGAGGGGAAGGACTGAGTGAATAGTCAAGCTGAAATGTATGCCTGACCTTAGCCTCTGGAGCTAATAGGACTAGTCAGAGTTGGCCCATCTTGGAGAGAATGACCAAGCCTTTTACCCCTGCTCCATCAATCACTGGACAGAGGCCGCCCTGGGGAGGGTGCAGATCCCTGCAGCTGAGATAATCTTTGCAGCCGCTGCCAGCTGAAGGCTTTCTGCCAACTGCATTTCTAGTAGCTGGGGCTACAAATTCTTCTTTGAGAGAATCTGGATGGCAGATCTCCTTGTCCATCACATACACAGCACATGATGGGTTAAAATATCAACAAATTAAATACTATGACCAACAGTACATGATCTATGACTAACTGACCATGGACTTTACTTTCCTCATTTTTTAATGGTCACTTTTACCCAGGATTGTTGAAAATTAATACATGTAAATAGGCTTAGAATGCACCTGTAATATAATGCCCACTGTATGAAAATAGTGATTTTATTTTTATTTATTTTTTATTGAAGTATAGTTGATTTACAATGTTGTGTTAATTACTACTGTATAGGAAAGTGACTCAGTTATACATACATATATATATATATATATATATATATATATATATGCACACATTATTTTTTTAATATTCTTTCCCATTATGGTTTATCATAAGATATTGAATATAGTTCTCTGTGCTATACAGTAGGACCTGGTTGTTTATCCATACTGTATATAAAAGCTTACATCTGCTAATCCCAACTTTCCACTCCATCCAAGAGTGATTTTAAAATAGTACTATAAGTCCCTGCATTCAGAGTGGGTGAAGTCTTCATAGCTTTTATCTTCCTAATAATTGTTCTGTATATTTAGGTTTTCTGCCAACTGGAATGTTTTCAAGGAAAACATTTCATTTATTTTTAATTTAAAAACCAAAAAAAAAAAAAAAAACCTTAAAACTGCAAGCTTTATATGCCAGTAGCCCTCGAAAATTCCGTTGACTTTCCATTATGTTTATAATATGTTTCCCTAGTATAAGTATCGGTGTTTCTACACTAATATTTTAAAATTTCTTTTGTCTTTGAAAGTTTTAGGAAGATAAATGTATAATCTTTGAGAATGTAGTTTAAAAATTATGACATACACACTTAGATAACTTGACCAATACAAAAGTTAATTGAAACTAATCTAGAAATACAAATTCAGTCTTAAGTCTTAAAATGTAGCTGGTTATGTGTTTGTCACATACTTTGGCAGAAGTAGAAGGGCTTTGTTTTGTTACAAAATAACTATGGAAGTTAAAGAATGTGTGTGATTTTCTTTTCCTCAAACTAATTTATATGTAATATTTGTTTTCTGAGGAATTGACTTAAAGGTTCATATTTCAGGGCTTCTTTGTCAGTAGGAAACTTGGCAAAGACCTCTGCAGATAAAACATTCACTGGTGGTAGAGCCGGCCACTAAAGGACCAGTTCTCTGCTGCACTTGACTTTCTTCTACTTTAAAAGGAAAATGGGGCAGAAAATTTTGGAGGAGACAATTTTATGAATGACCTTTCTCCCCACCAAACTCTCTAGACACTGCAACAAACAACTTTTCTATGGAAATAGATATTGAATAAATATAACATTTGTATGTACTTATGGAATAAAATCAAGTTTTTTCTTTTAGTTGAATGCTTCTCATACTTCTGCTCTTTTGTTTGCTCCTACTAAGAAAAAGTAGAACATTCTTGTTGAAGAAATCATAAAATACAAGATAAATTACTGATTAAAAAAAATAAAATTTAGGGAAACATAAATATGCTATATAACTTTGGGTTTTTCAGCTTAAGCAGGTAACCTAATAACTTTCAGACTGATGAGATGTAATAAAACACTAAAGTTAAAGAGCCATAGGAAGGAAATCACCAATTTTTCTGAAAGAAGACACAAAATTGAGTAAGCTGGTGGCATGGACATTTCTGTCCCCCAGATCATGAAGTGAATGAAGCAAATACTGAGACCACTGAGGAAAGTTTAGTGTTCAGAATCTGTACATTCTTGTGTTGAATGAACACAAGAGGTTTTATCAGCTAAAATGGCAAGCTATAACTCTCCCAAGTGGAGCAATGAGAAATCCAGATATGAGTAGATAAACACAGGTAGCAAGGGTGCTCATTCACGAATTTCTCCCTATCTTATATTTCAAAATGGAGATTAACTAGAGATAAACCTAAAATAAATTATAACCTAAATAAATTTGAAATAAAGCAGTTCAAAGTCATTACCAAGTGACTGAAATTATCAACTAAGTTAGGGATGTGATATCAATATTCTAGATGACAAAAGTTTCAAACTTTTCTTAGTCATATCATCCTTAATTGTAGCATCTGCTTTCAGATTAGCACAGAGAGGTAGCCAGTTAGATTAAGGTACCTAGAAAATAGAGTAATTGATCCAAAGAAGTGGTAGACTGGAGACTCAAGGATAATGAGTTATATAATTTTTATCCTGTTTCTTCAAGTCCCTCTGAAATCAGTAATTCTCAAACTTTGGTCCCTGAACCTGCAGGATCGTCATTATATGTGAACATGTTAAAAAAGGCAAATTCTCAAGCACCACCCCAGACCTACTAAATCAAAGACTCTGGGGTGAGTCTTTGTCTTAACAGGCCCTCCAGGTGATTCTGATGCAAGCTAAAGATCGAAAACCATTGTTTTAGAAAAAAAAATCATTAAAAAAAATAAATGGCATTCTATTAAATTATATAGATAGCTAAATTTTCATGTTTGAATTTCAGATAAAATGTACTTTAGACATTAGCTGACTCATTACCAGTTGGTTTCATCATATGGTGATGCCAAAAGTTTGCCTTCCTTGGGGTCATTTCTTAAACTGTATGTAAGTATTTGTTTGTTCGATTGTTGAATACGATTATTTTTATTACTTTTTTTTTGTAGAAAGAATGAAAAATACCAAAGGACTGATATTACTTATTGAAACAGAATTCTCATAAATTTTATGAGTGAAACAATACCCAAAATTATTAGATGCATAAGAAGTTACAAACTTTTAGTTCCACTTGGATGATTATGGCCTTAATCTTACTGATTCTGTGTTTAATTGTGGAAGAAAATACGAATGAGCCAAGAAAATGTATGAATTTTGGAAATGTATCATCAAAGATTGTGATTTAAAAGGAAATATAATTACAGGTTGTAAAGCATTTTGTGGCTCTCTGGGAATGGAAATACTCTTAAAACAAATGAGGAAAAACCCTATTCTCTCTTATAGTTTTACTTATCGATTTTTCTGTGTGCATGTAAACAACATTCAATCAATTGTTCTCAAACTAAAAGATCTATGAAATTTCTTTTGGTACCAAAGAGTCAAATATAAAATACCAGTTCTATACTACTCTAAGCTCTACACACTTACTTTTTGCTGATTTCATTATTTGGCTAAGAATTTTTAAAATTGTAATCTTCATATATTTTATTCAGCAAGCTAAGAGGCCTAGAACCAAATAAAAAATTAAAGAGATAACATAGCTATTTTATTAATAAGGTATTATTACTCATATTGATCCTATTTTAAAGTAGAGAAGTTTTCATGGAGGTTATAAGAAAAGGCCTATAAGGGGAAAAGCTGTAGGATTGAATAGATTTCATTTGTCTAGATTGGAAAAAAGTATAAGAAAATAATTGCTAGGGGCCCTGAACCAAGATGGCGGAGTAGAAGGACATGCTCTCACTCCTTCTTGTAAGAACAACAGCCACAATGAGATGGTAGGATGGGCAAAATCACAGTAAAATCAAATCACATAACTGCTGGGTGGATGACTCACAGACTGGAGAGCACTTATACCACAGAAGTCCACACACTGGAGTGAAGGTTCTGAGCCCCACATCAGGTTTCCCAACCTGGGGGTCCAGTAACAGGAGGAATTCCTAGAGAATCAGACTTTGAAGTCTAGTGGGAATTGATTGCAGGACTTCAACAGGACAGGGGGAAACAGACTCCATTCTTGGAGGGCACACACAAAGTAGTGTGCTCATCAGGACCCAGGAGAAGCAGCAGTGACTCCAGGGGAGACTGAACCAGACCTACCTGCTAGTGTTGGAGGGTCTCCTGCAGAGGCAGAGGGTGGCTGTGGCTCACTGTGGGGACAAGGACAATGGCAGCAGAAGTTCTGGGACGTACTCCTTGGTGTGAGCCCGCCCAGAGTCCGCTATTAGCCCTACCAAAGAGCTCAGGTAGTTTCCAGTGTTGGGTTGCCTCAGGCCAAACAACCAACAGGGAGGGAACTCAGCCCCACCCATGGGCAGTCAAGTGGATTAAAGTTTTACTGAGCTGTGCCCACCAGAGAAACAGTCAACTCTACCCACCACCAGTCTCTCCCAACAGGAAACTTGCACAAGCCTCATAGACAGCTTAATCCACCAGAGGGCAGACAGCAAAAACAAGAAGAATTACAATCCTGCAGCCTGTGGACAAAATCCACATTCACAGAAAGACAGACAAGATGAAAAGGCAGAGAGCTATGTACCCGATGAAGGAATGAGATAAAACCCCAGAAAAACAACTAAATGAAGTGGAGATAGGCAACCTTCCAGAGAAAGAATTCAGAATAATGATAGTGAAGATAATCCAGGACCTCTGAAAAAGAACAGAGGCAAAGATTGAGAAGATGCAAGAAATGTTTAACAAAGACCTAGAAGAATTAAATAACAAACAAACAGAGATGAACAATACAATAACTGAGATGAAAACTACACTAGAAGGAATCAACAGCAGAATAACTGAGGCAGAAGAATGGATAAGTGACCCGGAAAACAGAATGGTGGAATTCACTGCTGTGGAACAGTATAAAGAAAAAAGAATGGAAAGAAATGAAGACAGCCTAAGAGACCTCTGAGACAACATTAAACAACATTTGCATTATAGGGGTCCCAGAAGGAGAAGAGAGAAAGGAACCAAGAAAATATTTGAGAGATTATAGTCGAAAACTTCCCTAACATGGGAAAGGAAATAGCCACCCAAGTCCAGGAAGCACAGAGAGTCCCATACAGGATAAACCGGAGAAACATGCTGAGACACATAGTAATCAAATTGGCAAAAATTAAAGACAAATAAAAATTGTTGAAAGCAGCAAGGGAAAAATGACAAATAATATACAAGGGAACTCCCATAAGGTTAACAGATGATTTCTCAGCAGAAACTCTAGAAGCCAGAAGGAAGCGGCATGATATACTTAAAGTGATGAAAGGGGAGAACCTACAACCAAGATTACTCTACCCAGCAAGGATCTCATTCAGAGTCGATGGAGAAATCAAAAGCTTTACAGACAAGCAAAAGCTAAGAGAATTCAGCACCACCAAACCAGCTCTACAACAAATGCAAAAGGAACTTCTCTTAGTGGGAAACTCAGGAGAACAAAGAGACCTACAAAAACAAACCCAAAACAATTAAGAAAATGGTCATAGGAACACACATATCGATAATTACCTTAAACGTGAATGGATTAAATGCTCCAACCAAAAGACACAGGCTTGCTGACTGGATACAAAAAGAAGACAAATGATAATGAAAACACGACAATCCAAAACCTATGGGATGCAGCAAAAGCAGTTCTAAGAGGGAAGTTTATAGCTATACAAGCCTACCTCAAGAAACAAGAAAAATCTCAAATAAACAATCTAATCTTACACCTAAAGGAACTAGAGAAAGAAGAACAAACAGAACCCAAAGTTAGCAGGAAGAAAGAAATCATAAAGGCTGGAGCAGAAATAAACGAAATAGAAACAAAGAAAACAATAACAAAGATAAATAAAACTAAAAGCTGGTTCTTTGAGAAGATAAACAAAATTGATAAACCATTAGCCAGACTCATCAAGAAAAAGAGGGAGAAGACTCAAATCAATAAAATTAGAAATGAAAAAGGAGAAGTTGCAACAGATACCGCAGAAATACAAAACATCCTAAGAGACTACTACAAGGAACTCTATACCAATAAAATGGACAACCTGGAAGAAATGGACAAATTTTTAGAAAGGTATAACCTTCCAAGACTGAACCAGGAAGAAATAGAAAATATTAACAGACAAATCATAAGCAATGAAATTGACACTGTGATTAAAAGTCTTCCAACAAACAAAAGTCCAGGACCAGATGGCTTCACAGGAGACTTCTATCAAACATTTAGAGAAGAGCTAACGTCCATCCTTCTCAAACTCTTCCAAAAAATTGTGGAGGAAGGAACACTCCCAAACTCATTCTACGAGGACACTATCACCTTGATACCAAAACCAGACAAAGATACTACAAAAGAAGAAAATTACAGACCAATATCATTGATGAATATAGATGCAAAAATCCTCAACGAATACTAGCAAACAGAATTCAACAACACATTGAAAGGATCATACACCATGATCAAGTGGGATTTATCCCAGGATGCAAGGATTCTTCAATATACGCAAATCAATCAATGTGATACACGATATTAACAAACTGAAGAATAAAATCCATATGATCATCTCAATAGATGCAGAAAAATCTTTTGACAAAATTCAAAACCACTTATGAAAAAAACTCTCCAGAAAGTGGGCATAGAGGGAACCTACCTCAATATAATAAAGGCCGTATATGACAAACCCACAGCAAACATCACTCTCAATGGTGAAAAACTGAAAGCATTTCCTCTAAGATCAGGAACAAGACAAGGATGTCCACTTTCACCCCTATTATTCAACATAGTTTTGGAAGTCCTAGCCACGGCAATCAGAGAAGTAAAAGAAATAAAAGGAATACAAGTTGGAAAAGAAGTAAAGCTGCCACTGTTTTCAGATGACATGATACTATACATAAAGAACCCTAAAGATGCCATCACAAAACTACTAGAGCTAATCAATGAATTTGGTAAAGTTGCAGGATTCAAAATTAATGCACAGAAATCTCTTACATTCCTATACACTAATGATGAAAAATCTGAAAGAGAAATTAAAGAAACACTCTCATTTACCACTGCAACAAAAAGAATAAAATACCTTGGAATAAATCTACCTAGGGAGGCAAAAGACCTGTATGCAGAAAATTATAAGACACTGATTAAAGAAATTAAAGATGATACCAACAGATGGAGAGATATACCATGTTCTTGGATTGGAAGAATCAATATTGTGAAAATGACTATACTATCCAAAGCAATCTATGGTTTCAATGCAATCCCTATGAAATTACCAATGGCATTTTTTATGGAACTAGAACAAAAATCTTAAAATCTGTATGGAGACACAAAAGATCCTGAATAGCCAAAGCAGTCTTGAGGGAAAAAAACGGAGCTGGAGGAATCAGACTCCCTGATTTCAGACTATACTACAAAGCTATAGTAATCAAGACAATATGGTACTGGCACAAAAACAGAAACATAAATCCATGGAGCAAGATAGAAAGTCCAGAGGTAAACTCACGCACCTGTTGTCAACTAATCTATGACAAAGAGGGCAAGGATATACAATGGAGAAAAAACAGTCTCTTCAATAAGTGGTGCTGGGAAAACTGGAAAGCTACATGTAAAAGAATTATATTAGAACACTCTGTAACACCACACAAAAAAATAAACTCAAAATGGATTTGAGACCTAAATGTAAGACCGGACACTATAAAACTCTTAGAGGAGAACATAGGAAGAACACTCTTTGACATAAGTCACAGCAATATCTTTTTTGATCCACCTCCTAGAGTAATGGAAATAAAAACAAAAATAAACAAATAGGACCTAATGAAACTTCAAATCTTTTGCACAGCAAAGGAAATCATAAACAAGATGAAAAAAGTAACCCTTAGAATGGGAGAAAAGTTTTGCAAATGAATCAATGGACAAAGGATTAATCTCCAAAATATATAAACAACACATGCAGCTCAATATTAAAAAAACAAACAACCCAATCCAAAAATGGGCAGAAGACCTAAATAGATATTTCTCCAAAGAAGACATACAGATGGCCAAGAAGTACATGAAATGCTGCTCAACCTCACTAATTATTAGAGAAGTGCAAATCAAAACTACAATGAGGTATCACCTCACACCAGTTAGAATGGGCATCATCAGAAGATCTAGAAACAATAAATGCTGGAGAGGGTGTGGAGAAAAGGGAACACTCTTGCACTGTTGGTGGGAATGTAAATTGATATAGCCACTATGGAGAACAGTATGGAGGTTCCTTAAAAAAATAAAAATAGAATTACCATATGATCCAGCAATCCCACTACTGGGCATATACCTAGAGTAAACCATAGTTCAAAAAGACACATGCTCCCCAATGTTCATTGCAGCACTATTTACAATAGCCAGGTCATGGAAGCAACCTAAATGCCCATCGACAAACAAATGGATAAAGAAGATGTGGTACATATATATATATATATATATATATACAATAGAATATTACTCAGCCATAAAAAGGAACGAAATTGGGTCTTTTGTTGAGACGTGGATGGATCAAGAGACTGTCATACAGAGTGAAGTAAGTCAGAAAGAGAAAAACAAATATGGTATATTAATGCATATATGTGGAACCGACAAAAATAGTACAAATGAACCAGGTTACAGGGCAGAAATTGAGACACAGATGTAGAGAACAAACATATGGACACCAAGGGGGTAAAACGGCGGGGTGGTGGTGGTGGTGGTGTGATGAATTGGGTGATTGGGATTGACATGTATGCACTAATGTGTATAAAATTGATGACTACTAAGAACCTGCTGTATAAAAAAGTAAATAAAATAAAATTTAAAAATTATAAAAAAGAAAATAATTGCTAAAAAGTAGGAAAACATATTAAGTTTAAATCATATTACTTATGGTTTATATATTTATATCGTAAAGCTTAAATCATATTACTTATGATTTAAATATTTATATTGCATAGCCTTTAATTTGAGAAATTAACATTATAAAACATACTAATTACGAAATTTGGTCAAAGTCACTGATTAATAGCCAAGTCAGTCTTTGTAAGCATTAATTTACATCCACTTCATCTTTTAATCAAGAACATTTTACAATTAGAAAGTGTGCTCACCTACCAAGAGAAAAAATAGATTTTAGAGCCCAACTACTTGAATCCCTGAGTGGTAAATATTGCAATAATGGCCACAATTCTCCATTCATTCCTATAGTCAAGCCTTTTGCAGGGTGAGTCAGTAGCTTCACAGAGTAAAGTCTATATCTTTGCCCTCTGAATTTGGATTAAACTTGGGACTTTGTTTGGCCAATAGAATGCCGCGGGATTGATAGTGTGTCAGTTAAGAGGCCTTGTATGCATCCATTGTTTCTCTTGGAAACTTTCCCAACTGCTGTGAGAACAAGGCAGGGCTATCCTACAGAATGACGAGAGTCTTGTGTCCCAGCCACGCCAATAGCCCCAGTCAACAGTTAGAAAACAGCCAGACAAATTAGTGACGCCATCCTCCAACAGCCAGCCCTTAACTTTCCCATCAAGTGAATACAGACGCTGGAGGAAGCCCACCTAAAATTAACCAAGCCTGGTCCAGATCAGCAGAGCCCTCCAACTGACCTGCAGACTCACAATTCACAGCACAATTCACATTCACAAATGTGTGGTACAGATATTTTGCTATCTGTGGTCATTTGGTTGCCAGATTTAGCTAATAAAGATACTATAATAGATGCCCAGTTAAATTTGAATTATTTCTAATTAGCTATGTATATTTCATTGAGATAAAACAAAATTTGTGTGGGCATATCTATACTAAAATTATTTGTCTTCAATAAATTATAAGTATCTAAATTATATACTTTCTTTAACTATATTTCCCTGATGGTTTGGCTCTATGGAACAGCTGCTTGTTTTGCATAATTAGCCTATCAAATACCTTGCAGTTGCAGTCTATGTTTTATTTCCATTGTAACATAGCTTCTATAATCATCATACTCAACATTTATTCTTTGGTCCATTGAACATTCTTTAAGAGAAAACACAGTCAACATTAGCATAATGAGTTGATATACTGAGTACTTACTGTGTAAAGTTAGTAATTCTGATAATTGATTTTCAAATGTGATTCCTTGAAGCACATAATACTATTTTTAATGACATAATTTGCTTTACCATTCTTCAGGATGACACTGAATATTTTGATCAACAACTTTTTAAAATGTTGTCCACTAACAATAAAGGACATTGTTATCAATTTTTATTCCCTTCCTCTTCAATGCTACACATGATGATTTCATGTTCTCATGTTGGAAGAGTATTTACTAACATCCTTGTACAAGAATTGAATTCTTTAAGGAATGAAATCCATTTCAAAAAATAGCCATGACAACTACCTTAACAATTATATCCTTCAACTCAGAATTTATTTTTCTGTTAAGTGATACTAAGTTTTTTGAGAATATTTTCCTGTTAAGTGATACTGATTTTTTTTTGGAGAATAGCCTTGACACTTAGGATACATTTTTTATTAATTCTTTCTTTAACACAGTCAACACATTCCTATAAACAGAGGGATACTTCAATAACACGGTTTGCCCTTCTTTCAATTTGCAAAATCCTATCATTAAAGAGATATTCTAGGCTTCACTTAATGGATTATTAAAAATGTCAGTATGAATTTTGCAGGCCTTTTTTTCAGAATTAAAACACATTTCAGAGTTTCTTGTAAATTGAGGATTCTCTCAAGTGTATGTGATAAAGAGACCCCTAGGGTTTTGATTATAAGAACATTAAAGAATGCTGAATGCTAGTATAATCACAAAAATTCTTTAATCCTGTATCTTGAACAGGACAAATACTGAAGTAAGACAATAATTTTATAACAATTACTTCAACGTCAATAGAAAGGACATCCAATGATGCTTGGGGAGCATTACTAGAAAAGGGGCAAGACAGCCAACACCTTCCTTTCATGCTTTGCTTCAACTTCAAATAAACACTGTCTATATCATCAAGCAAACATTCACAAATTTATATTTGTATCACCTCCCCCAAAAACAGTACATTTTTTTCTCATTAACTGCTAACTTAATAAGAGATTCTCTGGAAATTTTTCTACTGCTTCTCAAGTCTTATAAGTAAGATTTTTCACAAGAGAAATATTTCATGGGCAAAGGGAGAATTTTTTGCATTGTGATTACTTGCAGCCTTGGTCTATGCAGGAATAAAGTGAGACATTTATATCTTTGATAATCTCTGTAATAGTAAATGGAATCAGTACTTTTTTTTTTAATTATTGCAGATTTTGTCTAGGCCCTTGAAAATTTGCTTGCAATTTGGGAATAAGAACATATTTCTAGTAGTAGTACATATTTCTCATTCATTTACTACCTTTCAGAAGTGTGGCTGTTGTTGACTGGAAGATATCAGAGATTGTGTACAGATTCCAAGTTCTCTCTCTTTAGTGGTGGTTACTTGACATGACTTAGAAGTCTGCCCATAGCAAAGTTCTTTTCTTCCCCTTCTTTGAACATGAAAAATAAGTACAGTTAATTAATTCTGAGTCCCCTCAGCTAAAACTGCAGGAAAAACTATAAGAGATTGTACAGATCTTTATTTGTGAGGTATGGCTTTCAGCTAATGTTCTCAATTTAAGTGATTTAAGCACCAATACTGTGGCACAAAAATAGATCTGTCATAGTTTTGTAATTTTTGGACAAAATCTGAATAAAGGGCTTTTAAGGTATCCAACCAAATTTAGTACAGGACACAGAACAAAATAATTAAATACAGGACATGTTCTGTATATACAGGACACAAGGCAAGCCTAATGACATGGATAACCGATAGGCCCTTCTACAGCAAAGTTGGTTTTTTTTGTTTGTTTGTTTTACTTTGTTTTGTTTTAGTTTTGGGGTTGTTTTTCATCTTTACTTGAACACATCTAGTGGGAAGGCCTTATATGCCTTATATGCCCTGGATACCTGCAGGTTAGCTGACCATCCTCTTATTGTGGGAAACCTACTCTTCATTACATTGAAACTTGATTTTCAGCCACTGATCCAGATTTTAATCTTTGAAGTCACACACAATCCATCTCATTCTCTTATGACAGATTTTCCCAAATATATGCTTTTAGTTATCATGTTCCTTTGTGTGCTTTGTCTTATTAAGATGAAATATTCAGATATTCAACTCCATTTCCTTGTCTTACTGAGCTAGTAAATCTGCAAAAAAAGAGAAAATGTGTTTAGTTTAAAATGCCTTATTTTTGTGAAAGTGTGCTGGCATGATTTCCATTTCCATTTTCTGTACTTACAAATTGTCCCATTTATAATTTCAGTTAGTATCTTACCTGGAATTAATATTTTAAGTTCTTGGTTTTGAACATAATTGCTTCATTTTGCCATTGTCACTGGTGTTCCATTCCACCATTCCTCAAAGATAATGGAATAAGTGGAGGGATTTTTTTTTTGGACTTCCACAGAATCCAGACATTTAATTTTCTGGGCTATGAGCCCTGAGCTCTTACAAACTCTTCCTTTTATGAGTTTTTAATATATCTTGTATTTCAATTCCCTCTTAACAACTTCTGTATTCTTTTCAAACACAGCTTTGAAAATCTGGGATTAATTCTTACATAAGAACTGTTTTGTTATGGAAGAAGCTATGTCTTTACAGATAGAAAGCTGCTGTAAATCATATTTAACCTTTTATTTTAATATGTTTTTAGTACTCTTGTGATGAAAGGGGAAGTCTCATAGAGGCATCATATTTTGGGCTTTATAAAATAAAAGTACATATGATTCCAAGATTTTTTTCAGAATTTCTTTATTAAATTATTATTAAGTTTGTTGACATGGGGTTTGTAATGAAAGCCAAAAATCACAATATTTTTGCTTCCTTATGTTAGGTTCCAAGGAATATCTTGCATTATTCATAACATCAAAATGTTGCAACTTGACCTTGAAATAAAACCCTAGTGAAAGGTGGAAAAGCAAATGATACCCACATTGTGTCGCTGATCAAGAATCATTGCATTTCACACATAACATTGTACTTTTTATACATCACATGTTATTTTAATATATTTTTCATTTCGTTGGTAGTATTTAAATATTTTTCCATGTTGATAAGTTAACAACTGGCTTTCGTTATGGGCTATGTGGATTTTAGTATTTGTCATTGATTTTCAATATCTACTTACTAAATACAGTTGTCACAGCTGTTTTAAATGTAAAATGCTTAACTTGGCAGACAATAGTTTAAAGCAAAATCGAGCTTCTAGTGACGTAAGCTTCATTAACTAATTGTTGATAACAGATTTGAAAGAAAAAAATTTTAAGTATGTATGTAATGTATTAAGTATATATGTATGTAGATACAGAGAAAAAATAGGTGATTAACAGAAGGTGAGTTTGAGGATAAGTGAAACATGTGATGGAGATTAGGATGTACAAACTTCCAGCTACAAAACAAAAAATGAGTCACAGGGATGAAATGTACAGCATGGGGAATATCGTCAATTATATTGTAATATCTCTGTATGGTGACAGATGGTAATAGCCGTATCATGGTGATCATTTTGTAATATGTAGAGGTATTGAATCACTGTGTTGTAACCTGGAACTAACAGTGATGTAGGTCAGTTTTACCTCGATTTAAAAAAATTATGTAGACACTGGGAGGAAATGCATCAAAATGCTAATCATGGTTATCTCTAGGGGTTGGGTGATTGTAACTTTTTACTTTATGCTTTTATGTATTTCTAATTGTCTGCAATGAACATGTATTACTGTAAAATTAGAAAGAAAACAATAAATGTCATTAGCAATGAAAATCAAATAAAATCAAATAAAAAGTAAGTATGTAATTTAAATTTATATGGGAAAATGTACTTGGAAGGATTTTAAAATGCAAATCTATGAGGTTCCCAAACTTTCACTATTTTTTTATTAATAGTTTTGCCAGACATTTTGAGTTATATCAGAATTTCCTGACCTCATGGTTTAGTCAAAAATTGTACATCGGTCCTCAATATATATTCTATTACAGTTACTATTGCTGTGCAACAAACCACCTTGAACCCAGAGCTATAAGCAACAGCCACTTTATTTTGTTTATGGATTCTGTGAATCAGGAATTAGGAAAGGGCACAGAGAGGACAAATATTCTTTTCTCCACAATGTTGGGAGCCTCAGCTGGGAACACTTAGGGATGGCTGTGGCCTTGAACAGCTGTGGCCTGGAGATTTACTTCCAAATGGTTTCTTCCCTCACATTCTGGCATCTGGGCTGGATCTGTTGACTGGAGCACCTACCCATGGCCTCTCCACGTGATGGGGAGTCCTTAGAGCATGAGGGCTGGGTTCTGAAAGGGTGTGTTCTCCAAAGAGCACGTGATTGAAGAGAATCAGGCGAAAACTGTGTAACCTTTTCTGACCTAGTCTAAGAGGTGACAGCACATCATTTCCTCAGGGTACTATGGGTTAGAAAAGAGTCAACGCAGGTTGGTCCTGAGTCCAGGAATGGGGTGTAGACACCACCTCTCAGGGTTGGGGTGTCAAAGAACTTGTGGACATATTTTAAAACCATCACAATGTTATAAGTAATATGCAATCATACACCAGAACATTCATTTTTTAATTTTGATATATCTAATAGCATCTTTGTTATGAACAAACCCTAAGATGACACCCAATTATGCCACTTCCTGGGATCATACCTTTGTGTAATCCCCTCTCTGCAAGTGTGGGCAGAATCTGAGGCTGGCTTCTAACTGACAGAGCGAGGTGATGGAACATCATTGCTGCGGTTGTATTAGACTGTCGGAGGGGCTGTCTTGGCAGACTGGAGCAGATGCCCCTGTGGGTTCAATGAAGCCCTCAGCCCTGTTGGAGAAGCCCACTGAGCAAGGAACTATGGGTGGTCTCCG
The DNA here is from genome assembly GCF_951394435.1 of Stenella coeruleoalba. Classification (NCBI taxonomy): domain Eukaryota; kingdom Metazoa; phylum Chordata; class Mammalia; order Artiodactyla; family Delphinidae; genus Stenella; species Stenella coeruleoalba. The sequence continues at coordinate 43,986,900 of NC_137156.1, read as the reverse complement.
GGAACTGAGGGCAGCCTCCAACCTCCAGCCAGCAAACGTCAGGACTTGTAATCATATGGCCACAGAGAAATGGATTCTACCAACAACCCAAATAAAGTTGGAAGTGGATTCTTCTCCGACAAGCCCCCAGTTTAGAATTCAGCCCACTTACTGTGATTACAGCCTTGTGAGACCCTGAGGAGAAGACCCAGTCAAGCTGTGCCCAGACTCCTGACGTATGGAGCTGTGAGGTGATAAACGTGTGTTGTTTTAAGCTGCTTAGTTTCTGGTAATTTGTTACAGTGACAGAAAACTGATACAATTGTACTGCAAATTCCCACCTGTGCTGTGTTTTTAATCATATAGAAAGCCCATATGATTTTATTGTCCAAACTGAGACCCTTTTGAATTTGAAAAGTGCATAAATGTAATTAAAATTATATTTGTTTATTGACCAATATATTGGTCACCAATAAAATAACTTTTCAAAAAATTCTTTTCAATTTTCTTAAAAAAATAAAAGTATACTCCCACATATTTTAAACAGATTTCATCGTAGTAATTTCCTGACCATTTACAAAAATCTAAGAACTACATTTATTCATGAACTTAATCCATTTGTTAATCACATCTTCCTCTAATAGCATATCACTGATATTTTCCAAAATGTGTGTATGTGTATGCTTTTTCAATACAGACTTAACATCAAAATTTTCCATGACATTTCTATATTCTTTTCCAAAGTTATATATTTTGTTTAATAAAATAGAAATTTTATCACTTTAGTGGACTCTTCTCAATGGGTCATAATATTTTTTTAATAGAGAAAATATTTTTATAGTTTCTGCCTGGCAAGCACAGAATAAGATCTTCCAAATACAAGGTATTCCTAATTTGTATGTTTTATTCAAATTTTAAAACATTTTAACCCAACTAATTATAAAGTAATGTCTTTTTAATTGCATTTAGAATACTTTCGTTCTGACAAAAAATTTTGAAAGATAAAACTCATCAAGCAAGTTGTCTCTATGAATGTTTGTTATTCTATTCAAATTCAATATCTTTCAAAATAAATATCTTATTCAATATCTATTTAGTTGAATGTTTTCCAAATTACATGTTGGGAAAGTATAAACCTTCTCATTTAATTTAATTCCCACACAGAATATAAATTTATGCAAGAAAACATAAGAATTTTATCAGAAGATTCTTCCCCAAATTCAAGATATCACAAAACTCAGTTATTCAATTTTGGATTTAAATTTTATATATCATTTAAATTTCAACATTTAACTTAAAGTAGTAAAGATAAATATTAAAGAATTCTCTTTGTGAGCTTTATTTTCTATAGTTGCAGTTTACTAAAATTTTCAAAAGTTGAAGTTTTGGCCACTCCATTAATTGAACATATGTATTAAAGATTTCCAACTCTTTTTGAACAAAATGCCAACACAACTTAGAGGAATCTTTTAAAAAAATATTCTATACATATTAGAGATTGAGACTGGTTTACAGAGTTGTACACAAAGGCTCTAATTTTCAAAAATCAGATCAAAGATGATCAGTGAAGAAGAAATGTTACATCGTTAAGCTGCAGTGTTTTGTTTTGTTTTGAACATCACTTCATTGCAAAAAATTGTGGTCCAATGGTATATTTCCTAATATATATAAACTTTGACATCTATATCTTCAATTGTGATTAGTAGAATATTTCTCCAGTTTGACCACATTCATGAATTATTTGTGCTTCTCAGCCGATTCCAAGTACATTTTTTCTCCATAGGTTCTTTAGAAAGAATATTGCTTTTACTATACTGTTATACTCCACCAAAATTTTTATTTTTATTATCACAGCAAGAAAAAAATGTATCTTCAACGTTGAACTTTTAACTGAATGTACAATAGCATTCACAGTAAAGACAGATCTTTTACCTTGGTAGAATAAATTTCAACAGCTTTGATTCCATGAGTCAGATGGAAAACAAAATCAAATTTTGGTTGTAATTAGTTGAGCTGATTTTCTATTTGAAATCTCCAAAGACAAAGTAATAATGTAAGGCATCTCTTACAAGTTCTCTTCCTCATGGAGTGAACATATTAACAGTCCTCTCTTTACCATCCACATGCATACACACACACACACACACACACACACACACACACACACACCCCAAAAAGTCTAAGAATGTAAATAGGCAGGACTAATTTTTAATAGTAATTTATCTAAATGAAAAAGTATGCTTTCTAGATTGATATATATTCCACTTCTACACTTGCATGTGTTTAGATGTTGTCTTTGGGCATTGTCTTCTTAAAATGCTGATGCTTGTATTGTCAATTTATGTCTTCTGATTTTCATGTGGTCAGTACAATTCTCATGGTAAGATGGTAAATAGTGAAACACATTTTGTTCAAATTACAAGTGCATTGTCAACTTGCTTGAGAAATGAAAATTCAGCACTTACTACTTTAAATGCACATTTCTATTTTCTCATGCAATTGCTATCTAAAGACTTTGTTTCAAAATAAAAAGTATTAGTATAAATAAAACAACTATAAATGTAAACAACTATAGATTTGCATTGCACAATGAATTTTTTAAAACTCCCACAATATATAGAGTGTTCGCTACTCATTATACCCCGTAGCAGAGCTGCCCAGCCTCCATTCCCTTACACAATTCATGTGTGCTTAGCCTATAATTTTCATTGTTTCCCATTGACCAAGATGATTAGTATCCTGACAGCTTCAGGCATCTCACAAGACAAAGAAGGGGTTATGGGGCAACTAACTAACTGCCAAGGACAAGAGACCAATAGAGACAGATGGACAGATTTCTTCTCTCATCATCATCATCCGAGAGCAGAGGGCATCAGCTGTCCATAGCTGCTTCTCACAAAGCACGTTTTATTTTATCAGCTGGCACGCCACATGCTGTCCTTGGAAGGGAGATAGTAGTTATCTGTTGCAACTGGAAAAGATCAAATAAAGAAAGAGGTTTGCGGCCGGTCATCTTACAGATTTAACCACATGTTAAAGTGAGAGCTCCATTCTCGGAACAAATGTCTCAGGCACCGCAAGATGAGATTGTGGCAGGCACTGGAAGGACACAGAAGAGGTTGACTTAACTCATTCTGGTTTATTTTAATACTATTGTTAAATGAAAGTTTTTGTTAAACATGAGAAATTCAGGAAATTCTAAATAGTAAAGGACACCAGGACAAGGATAACACGGGACTGAACCAAGTAAACTGAGAAACTTCGTCTCACTGACGTAGATGGTGTGAAGGGCATGGAGCATCCAGATATTTGAGCTAATGAGAGGGGAAGAAGGAAATTAAGTGAAATGTCTAAGGAATAATTTAGAATCGTTGGATTCAAAACCATTTTTGCAGTTATTCATTCATTTAATCATAAAATAGAGTTCTAACCCTCCACTGCCAAGAATTTCACAGACTGAGAGACAAAGTACGTATTTCCTACTGTGTCAGTATAAGATAGATTTTCTAGTTTAATTCATTTACTTACTACAACGATGAATAATATTATATGTGGTGATAATTCCCCCACTTTAGAAGGTCAGTATACATAAGTGATACCAGCAAAATTTTGGTGCCAAACTACTTGGGTTTATAAACCAGCTAAACGTTTCCTAACTATTTGATTTTGATCAAGCTCTTTAATCTCTCTGTGGGTCCAATTTTTCATTCCAAAATAGGGATATTCAATGTACCTACCTAAAAGGGCTTGTTATGAGGATTAAATGTTAGCCCATGAAGAACTGTTAAGATAGTGCACGGCACAGAGAAATCAATCAATAAATCTAAGTATGGGTCATTATTTTTATTTCAACCAACTTTCCTAGAAGCTTGAAAGGAGATAATATATACCATTTATTTAACATTATATAAATTAATTGTGCTTGATTAAATGTAAAACTTTGCTTATTACACTATATTCCTCTTAACAAATTATAGTCAGCCTGAAACAAATTAAAAGAAGGTTTTAGAGCAAGAGAGAAATCACATTTTATGAAAACACCTTCAAAGGCTAAACTTTTATAAATTATGCTGTATGATAGTTTTTCGTTTTTGTGAAAATAGCACCTCTGCCACACACAGTTAATATGGAGAAGTGGAAAAAGAAATTTAATTATTGCTGGCTGTTATTCATAGTACAAATACTATAAATAAATAAGATAAAATGATATTTGAATGCTAAGGGACATAGGATAAATGCTATGAAGTAATTTTAATTATTTTCTTCTAAACTAATTATAATAAACATAAACAGACCCTCACTATGTGAATGATGCTATAAAGTAATAAAACATGTAAGCATTTCTATGGTAGTCATGGGTCTTATACTCATGACCGTGGTTTTGCCAGGATGTGATCCAAGGACTCTAACTCCTTGACCTGAGCTTTAACTCTCTGTCTGGGAAATCTCACGTTTGATAGAATTTCACAAGCTCAGTGAACATGACTAGGCGAATAAGGGAACCTATTTATCTGGAGAGATTTTGAATTTGCAGGAAGTCTATTTTCCAACGTTTAAATGTTGGACATCATGGAAAAGAATTTAAACCCAAAATGATCCATGTTTTTGATGGATTTCATTCTTGCTTGTGTTATTTCAAAAAGCAGCTGTAGACTGATAATTAAAAATACAGGCTCCGAAGTCACACTGCTTGAATTTGAATCCCAGCTGGCTTACTCACTAGCCACATGATGCTAAGTGACTTAGTAACTTCTCTGAGCTCAAGCCCTCTCATCTGTAACATGGGAATCACAGAACATTTCCTGTGAATTAGATAATGTTCAGTTAAAGACTTAGAATAGTTACTGGCACATGATAAGGTTTTGTTATCATCCTCATCATTTCAACCCATGGTTCTCAACCAGTGGTGACTTTTACTTCCCGGTGGACATTTGGCAGAGTCTGGAGGCAATTTTGGTTTTCACAACTTGGTGGAGACTACTGACATCTACTGTGTAGAGGTCAGGGATTCTGCTAAAATTCCTACAAGACACCGGACAGACCCCACAACCAAGACTCATCAGGCCCCAATTATCGATAAGGCTAAGGTTGAGAAACACCAATTTAAATTATTCTGTTGTTGAAGGTGAAGTTTAAAGGCCAACAAACCTTTTCAAAATGTTGCAGATAATGTTGATTAATCATAACATTAACTCTCTATCTTCTAAGCTTCTGTTAAGCAAACTATGAATTACCAAGCATCAGAAATCTCCATGAATATATAATCATGGGGTAGGAAAAAGTTTCTGAGGAAATAATAAAGTAAATAAGGTAGCAAATGAGTTCCTACAACACAGACTAAGAAGGTGAAAGAGATGACATTGAAGGAAAACTTGGGAAGAGGAAAATCTCGGAGGGCTCCTGTTCAGTCACCCCCCCCACCCCCAGGCTTCTTTATAACATGTTAGTTAATTTTGAACGTTAAATGAATGAGTGAAAAGTTATCCAAATATCACATATGAGTTTTTGAAAGTTGCTAAATTAATATTTCATTACACAATAACTGTAGATTATTGCCTTGAAAGCTCATATGATTCATATTGATGCATTTGCATTTGTGAATTTAGTGAAGATTTGAGGCTAGAAAAATGCAGGGCATTGAATAATGCCAGTTATTAAAGCACTTGTGACTTTCTGCCCTTATAATTTTTAATGAAAATGTAGTTGAAGTGATGGCATTTTAGTAAGAAAGGGCCTCCATTATCCAATCAATTGTGAATTCTACAGAGATTTGGACTCTCAAGAGAACTCTGGGAAACTGTTGTCAAGGCAACTACTTTTTCCATTATGGAAAAATTTCCTTAAGTGGTAGAGTAAAACTTAATTATTTCAGGGAAAGCAAACAAACATATGATATGTGAGGAAATATACTAATAAGTGGGCCGGGTCACAGAGAGAAAATAATGGAAAGGAAATAAAGTGAGCAGGAACTCGAAAATCATAATTCCCATCAGATATGTGTATGTTTTGATAAACTTATAGCCACAATAAGTCCATGGCTTGAATGGCTTATAAAAAGAGAAATCTCACCACCACCCATGGTTAGCAAGATGAAGTAGCCCTCTGCAAATTTTCTTAAAAGACCTCTGGCTGAGGCTTAAACCCTCTAATAAGACAGAACAGGCATGGCTGCTGAAGTTGTTAAGAGAATTCTTTAACCTTATATCATTCCCATAGACAGTACTTTTAATGTTGTCAAACCTGAAAAGGTCCTGGGTTTCAAGGAAGAGATTGGTTCTTCCCTATACGGTAGAAATCTGAAATGCAGAGTCAAGACTGAGTTCAAGTTCTAGCTCTAAAGAACCTCCCTTAGAAACATTTTAACCTCTTCCGAGAGCAAGGGTTTTCATGTCTGAAAGACGTTCTGAGGAACACGATTGTGTGTGAACAATGTCTTTTTACTATCTATTCTTGAAAAACATGAGATGAAAGAGAAAGAGCAAAGGCTTTGACAGGCACAAATTTGAGTCCATTTCTTATACTTCTTCTTATACTTTAGTGTAGTTGTTCAAGGTCTCTGAGCCTCGGTTTCTTCACCTGTTAAATGGGGATGATAATTCATGCACTGAGTTAAAATACCCAGCAAAGTGCTTCAAAGGTCTGTTCACTTAATAATTATGATCTTTCCGTTCCTGCCCATGGAGAACAAGATAGACACAAACAGGGATGATTTTAAAAATCTACAGCTGTATATTAAATTCTGACTTGCAAAATAAATAAAGTTAGCTCTTTAGCACTTCTGGTGGATTTATGTGTTTATATTCATCTGTGGCAAAATAGGAAATGATCGTTTTACTTACAATATACATAGTGGAATAATCACGGACAAAAAAATAAATCTGGTAATTTTATGAAGATTTTTATTTGAAAGTTATTTACACATCTTGATAGTTTTTGGTGGTAATGCAGCCTCTTATCAATTGATATTAATGTATCTCTCCCCTCCTCCCCTTCCCTCCTCCATGATGGGCTCTGTCTGCCCAACCCCCTCACATGTGCCCCTTCCTGATGTCTTCTCTTATTTTCCTAACTGAACTTGGAGTCTTCTCTCTTTGCTTCCATGGTTCTCAACTTATATTATCACTTGGCACTTATCAACATGATGCTCTGTTGTAGATATTTGAGTGACATCCTATTTCACTATTAAATTAGAAGACTTTTTGTGTTAAAGACTGCCTTCTTCATCATTACCTTCCACACAGTATTATAATGCCCTATATTTATTATGCAATTAATTATTCAATAAACATTTGATGAACATGAAAATTCTGCTGTAAATGTTTTCTTATCTAGATTTTACAACTGTAGAATTTAATTTCTTACATTTCTCTGATGAAGATATATCTGCTACATCTAATATTTATAATTAGTTTTTTCAGATGTTGCCACTAGAATGTGAGGTCTTTAAAGTCAAGAAGGCATATCTTATATATCTGTTCATATTTATTTTCCCATTAGCTATTGAGTATCAAATTAAAAAAAAAACAAAAATTTCTTCAGTGAATTAAACTAATGTTCTATAGAAATCATTAAATTTGGGTTTAACAGATTCCCTCTAATTGCGGCAACATCATATATCCCTTCTTAACAGTGGACTGATTGATTTGATTTGTAAAGAGGAAAAAGATACAAAACTAAGGTTTATTGAGCACGTACTATGTGCAAAGCAAAATACCAAGTGCTTTGTACTTGTAATCAATTGTTTTGTACTCATAATGACTCGTTTTTCATTCAATAGTAATACAGATTCAAAGGGTGATACTGTCCATGGGTAAGAATTAATATAAATTACCTGTTAAGGTCACATTTACTATAACTCATCAGAATATACCACTGACTGATAAAACAACTTTTCAAATAGGGTCTGAATTTGTAGGTAATGTAATAAAAAGATGCTTTTGTATCTATTGGCAAAAATTAGGTGCAATGCAGCCATCTAATGAACTAATAATAGTTAATGAGCTGTCAACGTCTATATCTTTTATTTTACAATATAGTTGGCAAAGCTAGTGCGTTTGGATCCTTTTGAATCTGTGAAAGAATAAATAGACTCCTACATCTGGAGAAATGTGGTTTGCAGCTTTGTTCTGATTTCTGTATCCAATGCCAGGTATCCATCACCTGGGGTGGAGTGCTATTTTCGTAAAATAGATTTCATTACTTATTCTCGAAAGAATGTGTTATTTCAGAATGATGCTATTGTTAATGGAACTTTGATTTTAGTGACCAAACGCCAAGAATGTTTTTAAACACTCTGTTATCCTTCCATCAATTTAGATCAGCCAGACATAACACTTATGAGAAGTTATCTAAATTTTTCAGCAATAAAACTGAGATTATGAAAGCTTTGCTTCCCCTTAGGTATCATCCAGTATCGGTAACCAAGTTGTTTTCATTCTTTCCTTTTTATTGTTTAAGGCTGGAGCACATTACTCTCATGATTCTTGCCAAAGTTCTATGGCATCATTGTTTGAGACTTACCATATGTGTCTTTGATTCCTGCCTGGTAGGTACCTTGGCTACATGCCGGTTTGCATTTATTGCTATTACAATTTTTATTTTTTTCACTTGCTTCTGATTCTATCCATCCTGTTTTCTTAGACAACCTTAAATACCCATCTTTGAGACCAAAGGGATTCACATGATAACCTATTGTAAGTGGACCCTTCTTTCCCAAGGACTTGCCACCGTTTTTGAGAAACTTTGCTTAGGATATAAGCAATGCACCACTCTATAATTTATTGCTGTCATTTTAAATGGAAAAGAGATAAGGAGATGAATGGGAGAATGTGGTTTTTGTCTAGTTTTCTCTCTTTTGAGTTAGTCAAGATGTCAGAACTATATTGTAAGATCCTCAGGCCCTCTGAGATAAATTGAATGTTCTCACTTCAGTTCAGCATCTCTTGGTTCCTACCCTTTCTTTCCTAAAGGGTACAGGAATTCCAGAATGTATTCAAAAGTATGCGCAAACACTAATCACAGAAAAATTTTCAAGTTACAATTCTGATAAATATGGAGAACTAAGCTGATGTGAGATATACCTCTCCCTCCCCTCAAAAATTGATATCAAGTTTATACTCAGGGGCTTAATACTTCCAAGAAACTCACCAGAGGACACAGCTTCTGTTAGCCAGAGGTTGGGGCTTTAATCACATGGGAAGGTCCTCCTAAACCAATTGTCATCTGAGAGTCGGGAGCCAAGATCATGAACCACTGGGTCTCCCAAGGTGGTTCCATGTATGGGAGATGGAAAAAGTTCACCTAAGTCTGTGAGTGAGAAATTAAATCCCTGCAAGAAAACTGAAGCCAAGTTACACTGTGTATGGTTTTAAGTTTATTTATTTATTTTTTGGCCATGCCGAGCAGCTTGCGGGATCTTACTTCCCCGACCAGGGATGGAACCTGGGCCCTTGGCAATGAAAGCGTGGAGTCCTAACCACTGGACCACCAGGGAATTTGCCAGTTTTAAGTTTTAGATTCAGAATATTCTGTGGTACCCCAAGCTAAGATATTAGCAAACAATAAATCCTACAACTGTCAAACCAAACTCATTAGAAATTCTGGCCAAGCAAACATGAAACCATTCTTTAGGGGTATTGCAATAATCGGTACGAGATTCCCATAGAACTCCTCCCACATAACAAAAGACAGAACAACAAAAAACCATCACCAGAGATAAACTTACACAAGCAAATCTCCAACCAAGGAAATACTGTATACTTAAAGCAAAACTTTGTAAAAAATATAAATAGAAATTGACAGAAATACAACGGTAGTGGAAGATTTCCACAGTCATGCTATTTTTGGAACATTAATTACATAATTATTTATACAAATATTCACAAGATCACAGTCTACCCACCAATCTTCCCTTTCAAAAATAAGTAAAAGGCTATACTTTAAAAGATTATTGAAAATATTATATATATGTATGAATATTGCATAGCCATTAACATCCTAGTTTTAAAGAATTTAAATCAATGTTAAAGGAAAAGGGCAGAATAAAAAGCAAAGATAGGAAATATTAATTTATTTTTTTCTCTAAAAGAAAATATATTAAAGTATTTCTAGCATTAGAATGATGGGTAATTTATCTTTATGCATCGTCTGTATTTCCCAAAGTGTCTATAATAAAGAACAAGATTAGAATGATTCGAGAGCATGGAAGGGGCTAAAACTTGGGGAATTACACATAATTTGATATTTCTGGAGTGAAGGATGAGTTTAGAAAATGGACAGGAGTTAAGACTGGAAAGATAACTAAGAGTCTCATCAAGAAAAAGTGTATCATTTTAAGAAACAATTTCTCTGCAAAGTCTCTAAGGATTTTAATCTTAGAAGTATTGACCAGGTATGTATTTTCAAAAATGTCTCAGGCTATACAGGTTAGATTTATGAATGCAAAATAAAGCAGAAAACCAGGCTACAGTAGTAATAATAGCTAACATTCATTGGGTGTCTATTATGTACCAGAGACTCTGTGTTGAGTACTTTACATATTCTAGCCCGTTTCATCTTTGTAACAGCTCTGTCAGGTAGGAATTTTTATCATTGCCCTCTTACAGATAAGAAACAGTGGCTAAAGAACTTGCGAAGGTCACACATTTGCCAACGGGTGGAGCCAGACTCTTATCACGGAGAATCTAAAACCAGCACTTAAGCTTCACCACTGCACTACGGTGATGCCTTCCAAGAGAAGGGGCACAGAGACAAGTCAATAGGAGAACAGAAAGAGACAGTGGATGGGTGGGTCCAAGATGTTAACTAACTTCCCTGGTTGACAGATGAGATTTGGGACAGGAGGTTAAAGAGCGATGGGAGTCCAGTAATTCAGGAGAGGCAGGTAAACTTGAATGATTTTGCATGTAACATGCCATTTGCAGCAACATGGATGGGCCTAGAGATGATCATACAAAGTGAAGTAAGCAGACAAAGACAAACACCATATGATATCACTTACATGAGGAATCTAAAATATGACACAAATGAACTTATTTACAAAACAGAAACAGACTCACAGACGTAGAAAACAAATTTATGGTTACCAAAGGGGAAAGGAGGAGGGGATAAATTAGGAGTTTGGAATTAGCAGATTCAAACTACTATATATAAAATAGATAAACAACAAGGTTCTACTGTAGAACACAGGGAACTATATGCGATATCTTGTGATAAACCATAATGGAAAAGAATATGAAAAGATATATATATATATTCTTATTTTACCTAGAGCTTCTTAGATTTGCACTAACAGGGGTACCTATTGAGAATTTTCATTTTAATCATAAAAACAGAAAATATGTACACTAATATTATTCAAATTTATAAGTTGAAGCTTTTTGAATTTATAAATTTTAAGCATTTATGATTAGATTTAACATCAAATTACAGGCCAGCAAAAGTGCATCTACTTTCACTCCCTTTTATATGAGATTAAACATTCTTAAGATAGTCTTTATTTGGTCCATATTATTGCTAATGGTTTTGGTATTTACAGGAATCATAATTTCAATTTTTGATATTATAGAATTTCCACATGAAATGCATGAAAATAAAACTGTATTCAATATTTTTATGTTTATAAGGTTTCCCTGTAAAAAAAAACAAACCTGTATTACTATAGTGAGCTAATTGAGATATGAAATTTTCTTTTTTTATTTATTTTATTTTATATTTTTGGCTGTGTCAGGTCTTAGTTGTGGCATGCAAGATCTTTTGTTGCAGTGCGTGGGCTCTTCATTACATCACGCAGGCTCCTCTCTACTTGCAGTGCTTGAACTTCTCTCTAGTTGTAGCGTGCAGGTTCCAAAGTGCGTGGGCTCTGTGGTTTGTGGCACGTGGGCTCTCTGGTTAAGGTACACAGGCCCAGTAGTTGTGGTGCGTGGGCTTAGTTGCCCTACAGCATGTGGGAATCTTAGTTCCCCGACCAGGGATCAAACCCTCGTCCCCTGCATTGGAAGGTGGATTCTTTACCACTGGACCACCAGGGAAGTCCCTAACTGAGATAAGAAATTTTCTAAACTTCCCCATTTAGAAAACTATTAAGCAGTAAAGTTTATATCTGGGTGTTCTTTTTCTTAACAGCAGAGAATCATACAATATCTGGCTTACCTTAGAGGTTATATTCTTCAAAAGTTTAGATTTCAATATTAATTGTCTGACTGATGACAAATAATTAAACAACTGACTCCATGATAAAATTACCTTGCTAAATTACTGTTGTTCAAATTGGACCCTTTCAAATTCTTTCAAATATCATGTTCCCTGTTATAGAATTACAAAAAGGAGAGAAGAGTGGTAATAGACATTGATGCAAACTCTAAGCTTCATTTCAACTGTGTTGGAAGAATAACAGTTGAGCTCTACCGAAAACAACTTATCATAGAGATTTAGGCCTATGAATATATACCTCTAAAATAGTCATGTTCAGATAAATAATAATTGGAATTTTTGGTGCATTAGAGAGTCTTAAAGGCTTCCAAGAGTTGCATGACCTCACTTTGGCAGCTCAGATCATGTTCTCCAAGTTAACTCTCCTTGATCAAAGCGATGAGAGCTATAAGATCACTTCATCCTCTTTGCCTTTCCAGTCCTGTTTCACTAAGGATCAAAAAGATCCCTCTCCCATTGTTTGTGTTTTTCTGTCCTTAACTGCTTTACTTCTATTACCAGTGGGAGTCTCACCACCCTCACAAGTATGAATGAAGGTTTGCTAATTCTGGGTGTTAATTTCCTTAAGTGTGTTTATACTATGATGTACAAAGTAATCTGTGAATCCTTTTATGTGTAATTAGGAGCTGGCTGACTAGGTATCAGCCAGCTCCTAATTTATATTTGCTGCAGCAACCAGTGGGGCTGACTGGTACCCCTGGCCATGCCACTTGGCAGCACAAGGCTATTCTTGATGTCCATTCAATTGCAGGTGCTGAACTCAGCTGAAGAATTTTAGAGTGGGTAGATGTAGGTGTGCTTGTGAAACAGGGGGATGCAGGGAGGTGGTCTGTTCCAGTACCATCTCATCTTGCCAACACCTCCCCACTCAAGACTAGTGCTCTTCTAATGATGTAAGGATATGTTTACACTTTTCAGTTTGAATCACTTTAGCTGCTTCAATAATTTTGTGCCCTGCGTGTCTTTAAACAACTGAACTCCATTTCAGTGCTTAACCTGTACTACCCATTTACTGACAACTGACTGACTTACCGAGTTATCTGTGACATCTCCCCTAATTTACCACCTTCTATCTTTTCTTCTTTATTAGACTGTTGTATATAAGTGTTCTAACCTTGCAAACTGCCTCAGAATATTTATTTTTTTGTTCATATATTGTAAAAAAAATTTGAAGTATAGCTGATTTACAATGTTGTGTTAGTTTCAGGTGTACAGCAAAATGATTCAGATTTTTTTAACTCTCCAAGAAATTTATTTTAGCATATGCCATAGATTGATATAATTGATATAATAATTTCATATAAAGAGAAACCATTGCAGAAATAACTAAGGTGGGGCCCTAACAAGGAAATAAAAGAAAGATCATAAAGAAATTCTTCCATATGAAGACTTTGGATCTGCATCATTTATTCAAAATATAAAACCTTAATATTAGAAGCAAAGAGAAAAACAGCAAAGAAAACAATAAAACAGAAGCTTGGCATATGTAGTACAAATGTATGGGCTAAGTTATAACATATATGTGTTCTATGTTTTATATATATATATATATATATATATAAAATTTCCCTTACAGGTTATTACAAAATATTGAGCATATTTCCTGTCTCATAATATTTAAAAATCGAGCTTTTAAAAAATATAACTATTTTTTTTGAGCAAATGGGACACTGTTGATACAGTTGGTGAAATTTGCATGGGCTATGTAGATTGGATGGTAGTGCTGTGTCAAGGTTGATTTTCTGATTTGAAGGGTTGTTTGGGTGGGCCTTAAGCCAATATGACTGATGTCTTTATTTTTAAATTTTTATTTTATATTGGAGTATAGTTTATTAGCAATGTTGTGATAGTTTCAGGTGTATAGAAAAGTGATTCAGTTGTACGAATACATGCATCTATTCTTTTTCAAGTTCTTTTCCCATTTAGGTTATTGCAGAATATTGAGCAGAGTTCCCTGCGCTATACGGTAGGTCCTTGTTGGTTATCTTTTAAATCTGTGTGTGTATGTCAAGTTTATTGTCATGAAGATAAACTCAAGTGAGTTCAAGGCCGGACGCATCTACAGTGGACGCCAAAGGCTGGGAATGAGCAAACTGCCAGACAAGAAAACGCAGACCCTCTTCCTTTGATGGAGACCTTTCTTCCCTGTGGATTCTGAACCAGGTGAGAAGCCGGTGAGTGGGGCGTGTGCAGATGCGATCAGCCCTACTTGCTGGGTGCAGAGCGGCAGGCGCGCCATGCTGGGAATATCTCCTCTGCGCTTCGGCTCCGGGTGGCCCGCGTGCGCGCAGGTGTCTCCCGCGCGCCCTGCTCTGGGCGCTCTCGGCTTGGCGCCGCTGCAGTACACAGAGCGGGGCCGGGCTCAGCGCGCGCGGGAGGCGGAAGGCGCGCTCGGGGGCCGGCGCGGGACCGCAGCGCGCGCCCGGCCCGCATCTCTCTCCTCCCCGCTCTCTCCCATCGCCTACAGCCGCCCCGGACCTGGCCATGGGGAACGTGCCATCCGCGGTGAAGCACTGCCTCAGCTACCAACAACTTCTCCGGGAGCATCTCTGGATCGGGGATTCAGTGGCAGGGGCGTTCGAGCCCGCGCAGGTACCACCTCGCGGCCCAGGGGGTCCCCACCCTCTTCCGTCATCCCCCAGGCCTCCTCTCCCCTTCTTGTGTAGTCTCTCACCCTGGGCCCTTCCTGCGACAGTTCTGTAATGTCAAACCTCACCCCTTAAAAGGTTTCCCATCATCTCTCTGGGGTGAATTGCAGACCCACCCCTGCAGCTCAGACCCACTAAAATCCCTATCTTGGCCACGTGCAGGTCGCCTAAAGGAAACTGTTCCTTCTCTGTGTTTCCCTTGGAAGGGATGAGTCATAATACACAGCACTCCTCCGAGGATAGCGCCCTTCTTTTCAGTTTTCTCCTGATTATTGTGTGACAAAGACGACGAATTTGTCAGAATATGAGGCGGAAAAAGGAACAAAGCCAACACAGAAGGTTGGGAAAACACGGTGGGATGAAATCATCCGTCATATCATTAATTATCCCTAATGTATTTATGCTTCAACACACTTGAGCAAGCTGGGGAAAAATGGTAAATAACAGCGATTTCAGTCCAAAATGTATTCCCATGTTGATTCCTGAAAGCCTATTTTAAGACAATTATTAGGCAAGTGAGTAGTATCCACATACTTGTGATTTAATGCACTCTCAACCGGAAACGGCAAGTAAATGAAGAAAATCTATATAAAGAAATAGACTTTTCCCTTAAAAGAGCTTAAAATTTAAAGTTTCACAAAGGAATAACAGTGATAATTGTTAAGTGAATGTGAAAACGTGGGAAAAGGGAGAGAGACTCAGGGTTTAGCTATTATTGTTTTGAATTTTGGTGGATACAAAAATGTTTATTCCTGATTCATCTATGTACAAAATAATAATTTGTATTAAGTATAATATTTTAGTGGGTAAGCATAATTTAAATTTGTGTTTTTAAATCAACTATTCTAATATTAGGCATCCATTTTTCTATAGTTTTATAGTTAGTGTATTTTCAGTTCAATGTATCAATATGTGGCATTGTAATTTTAGTTCTACAGATTGGAGTTCAGCGTTTGTGGATTCTCTAAAAGATACTTTGCTCCTCATTACTTAAAAGATGGCCCTGGTCATCTGACTCAAAGACTGTTGCTGACAATCAAGAAAGGGAAAATAATTCTTTATCTTCCTGTATGTTCTCTTGTCTTCTATTTAATTTTCCTGCCTTCTCATTTGATCTTTGTATTATAAAGATAATATAACCTTATATTCACTCTGTTACAGAATCAGGAATCCTTACCTTCCAGTCCCGAAGTCTGAGACTTTATATGACTTTTGTTGCTGGGTTAATATTATTTTTCTCTCCCGCAACCCCCATATTCTAATTTTGTGGGCTTTGGAGAACATGACAGAGGCTAGACTGCTAGGTGAGGATGTCTACTTTGCCTTGCAGGGATGTGGAAACGGGGAAATTGAAAATGACTAGGATGAAAAAAAGAAAGAAAATGACTAGGATGACTGATCTAGGAATGCGGGGAATAGGGTTTTTGGACATTCATCAGCCTAATAAAGACTTTTTGTTCCTTTTTGGAGAAATAGCAATACCTTCTCCAAATATTGCTGTTTTAACCCTGGACTGCTTTAGTGAGAAACTCCTATTTATTCCTCAGACACAGCTTAAATATCACTTCTTTTGACCAACCCTTTTCTCCTTCCAGAGTTGCTAGCCTTTTTCTGTGCTCTCATGGCGTTTTATGCATAATTCTGTTTTAGTTCCAGTGTTGTGAAATGATAATGTTTTAGGTCATGTCCTATTGAATACACAGCAGCAGTGACACTGCACTCTGAAATTTACCTTCTTCTTTGGCTTGTGTTTAACAACATTGTTGCTGCTTTAAGCCCTACCTCTCTGGTTCCTCAGGCTAGAACTAGACTGGCTCAGGGGTAAATCTTCAGATTCCTCATGACTTTTTATGCACACTCACAGTTCCTGTTACTATTAGTATACTCATGTCTTCCAGATTCATATTACAATCTCTCTCTTAAGCTCCAGTCCTGATGTTCACCTGCTCACCTGACATCATCACTTGGGTATCTCAAAAGTAATTCAAACCCAACATTTGCAAAATCGGAATCATGTTCTTCTTCCCCTTCCAACCCCAGACATTCTCTAGAATTTCCTATCACAGGGTATGCCATTGCAATTCATTCAGCCCTGGAAGCACAAACCAAGAGCTCCTTTCCTTCTTTCCCCCATAACCAAAGTATCACTAAGTCCTGCAATTTTACCTCGAATTTCTCACAGATCCATCTGTTTTCCCAACTCTACTGCTGCTATCAATTTTAAAGTGGCATTCTCTCTCCAATGAACTACTAGACTCTTGCGATCCTTCAACCCATTGTTTCTACAGCTAGTTGGGAGAAGTTCTCTGTTTTACACAGAATCATGCTATTCTCCCGTTTCACAACCTTCTGTGAATTCTCATTGCTTTTAGGAATGAATAGCAAGCAAAATCTTTATTGTGCTCTTGGAAGCCTCAGGTGTTCTCTTCATTGCATCTCTCTGCAGCATCCTCTTAAGCTATGTTCTCTTATCCTTGCCACTGTGTCCTTCTTTTGAGTTTTCCAATCATCTTTCCTCTGGAAACATGATCTTTACCTGTTTTCCTCTCTGCTAGGAAGATTCTTTTCAAATAACTAACCTTGAGCTCTCAACTCAAATGTTGCTTCCTCATGAAATCTTTCCCAGACTCTCAAGGCAAGCATTTCTTGTTATCTTACTTTGCACTGTTCATTACAAATAATATGAATTTTACATTTATTGTTGTGATCATTTTATGTTTAATTCCCTACCGGACTCTAAGTATCATAAAAGTAAGGAAAAATTCCACCACAAAATCCTCAGCAATGAACAAAATGTTTGATTAGTTTTTAATGGCCAATGAATACTTGTTGAATGAACAAATGAAAGGATGTTTTTCCTTCTAGGGCATAAGCATCTCAGATTTATGGGGAACGTGAAATCCTTCATAGCACTTTTCAGGGTCCAAAACAATGATTAGCACATTGTAATAAAATGCTAACTATTTGTTATGTGAATGCCAAAGTGATGAGAATTAAGACAGGTGTCAATAAAGTTTGGTCTTAGTGCTGTTAGATGGGTATTATTACTGTTTGTGTTTTACCTTTTTTTATTGAACTATAGTTGATTTATAATGGTGTGTTAGTTTCCAGTGTACAGCAAAGCAAGTCAGTTACACATATACATATGTATATGTATCTATTCTTTTTCAGATTCTTTTCCAGTTTAGGTTATTAAAAGATATTGAATATAGTTCCCTGTGCTATACAATAAAACCTTGTTGTTTATCTATTTTATGTATAGTGGATTGTATTTGCTAATCCCAAGCTCCTAATTTATCTCTCACCCTGATTTCCCCTTTGGTAACTGTAAGATTATTTTCTATGCCTATGAGTCTATTCTGTTTTGTAAATAAGTTCATTTGTATCATTTTTTTTTTAGATTCCACATATAAGTGATAGCATGTGATATTTGTCTTTTTCTGACTTACTTCACTTAGTATGATAATCTCCAGTTCCACGCATGTTGCTGCAAATGGCATTATTTCATTCTTTTTAATGGTGGAGTAATATTCCATTGTATATATGTACCACATCTTCTTTATCCATTCATCTGTAGATGGACGTTTGGGTTGTGTGTTATCTTTTTATAGAATCTAGTCATACTTTGATAGGGAAAGAGTTGAAAATGGATTCTGGAAGCTGTTAAAAGATGCACAGAGCTTAACTATTTCTCCACTGTTAAATCTGGCAGAGGGAATCATGGGCAGGACCCCTAAGTTTTGAAATAATTTGGCTGCAGTTGGGACAGACAGAGTGCTCTATTTTGAAAGAATACTGTGCTAGTCAATAGAAAGATTCAAAACCTAGCCCTTTTTCTGCTACCAATATATTATTAAGATAAAATTAAATATTGTGTGTGTGTAAGTACAAATATACACATTTGAAGTTTAGCAATTTATTACCAAACATAAAATGGGTCAATGTGAATTAAAGGCTTGCACTACCACAGCTCCACTAATTAAATTCTTTAGTTCTCTTCCTCTCTTTTTTTTTTGTAACTAATGGCATTGGTTTTTCAGATTTCCTTAATAGACCAGGAGGTTAAAATTGATCCTTCTATGGTTCAAGCTATCTCTTAGGGCCTGTTTTATTTTCTATATTTGTCTCTGTTAAAATGGATATGATGAAGCTGGCTTAACTCGTGATTTAAAGTTTGGGTTAAAATTAGGTTCCCTGTAAAGTAGTCCTTCTTTGATTTCCAAGTGCTGCTTAAGCAGTAGCTCAATATCTTCATGTATTAATACCCCATTACAGCAATAAAATTCCTAAGGACCTAAATTCTATCATAAACAACACTTAAAATATATTAGTTTTTTAAAGACAAAATTGTAGATTTTGTGAGATTAAATTTATAGTTAGTTTACATTATATCCTGATCCTTTAAGTTACATTTGCTGTCAGCAAATATTATGATTCCAAGTATTTAGTGTTAAACCGTCACTTGAATTTAATTGGAATGTACAATATTTTTGCTTAAATTTAATTAAAAGATTAAAGTAACTATATGCTTTTCAGTTTACAACTCTGAAGCTGTTAGTACATTTACAAAATACCTTAGAGTGAGTGGGGAGGAATTTTCAGAAAGGAACCAAACTACCATTACACTGTTTGTTTTCTGTTTGTCTCAGGTGTTCTTTTGTCCTTTACTGCCCTG
Source organism: Stenella coeruleoalba (assembly GCF_951394435.1). Lineage (NCBI taxonomy): Eukaryota > Metazoa > Chordata > Mammalia > Artiodactyla > Delphinidae > Stenella > Stenella coeruleoalba. Next base: position 43,967,388 of record NC_137156.1, on the reverse strand, counting down.
TTTCTCTTTTTTATGACTTCTTTTGAAATTATGTAAATTTTAAAATTCATTTTTCCCTTGGGTTGGCTTGTTAGTTATGTACTGTTTTTATGGTACTGGTAGTTGCTACCTATAAGATGTCAACGTACAACCTTGACTTATTAAAATATTATATAAATTAGTTTTATTGCAACTTATTAAAAATATGATAATTTAACTCCCTTTACTGCCTTCGCTTTCTATATTGTTGTTGTATATATTAATTTTCTATATGGTATATTTGTAATATGTATTTATAGTCAATATACATTTATATCTATGCATATATTTCCTCTTTCCTTTGCTGTTTATTGCTTTCTTCATCTCCATTCTTTCATCTGAAATTATTTCCCTTCAACTAGAAATATTTGCTTTAATACTTTCTTTAGTAAAAATCTGGTGGTGATAATTTCTTTCAGTTTTTCTTTGCTTGAATTACATTTATGTATATACGTGTGCAATGTGCATAAATATAATGAATATTGAGTATAAATATATGTTCCATATAAAGAATTAGAATACATGACATGACAGCAGTACAAAATGCAGATTTCTCAACAGATAAAATGGAAACCAGAGACAAACCAGAGGGAAATCAGCTGTTAGTTTTACTTTTAGTTCTTTGATGATAATATATCTTTCATTCTCTTCTTGTTATCTTTGGTTTCCAACAGTATGACTATGATGAGTCTACAGGTAGTTTCTTTATATCTGATAATGATTCATAGCACTTCTTGGATCTTGATGCTTGTTGGCTTCCATATGTTTTGGAAATTTTTCAATCAATTCTCTTCAACTATTCCTTCTGTCTCTTTTATAACCACCCCCCAACTTGGACCTATAGCTTGAAGAATCTTAGAATGTTCCTTGTGACCCATTTATTTCATATACTCATTTTTTGTATTTTTTTATCTTTTGTTTCTCACCATGTTCAGTCTGAATATTTTTTCTCACCTATTCCATTTCACTAATACCCTCTTTAGCTTTGTCTAATTTGCTGCTGATTTAATGTGAGTTCTTAATTTTAGTTATATTTTTGAATTAATGAACTTCTATATGGTTTTTAAAACCAATTTTTAGCTCTCTGCCACAATTCTCCATCTTATCAAGAATTCTTGAATACTTATCAGTTATTTTAAGTTCCATGTCTGGTAACTCCAATATTCAGATCTCCAGTGGGTCTCTTTCATGTATCTTTCCTCTTGCAATGCCTACTAATTTTTCAGTTTAGGTTAGACACCTGTTATGAAAATGTTATAGACATAATTTGAGGCTCTGAGTCATACTGTCCTCCAGAAATGATTACCTTCCCCCCACTCCCTTTTGCCCACCCTCTACACCCTGTCTCTGGCAACCACCAGTCTGTTCTCTGTATCTAATTTTGTTTTTTTTAAGATTCCACATATAAGTACTTGTCTCTTTCTGTGTGACTTATTTTGCTTAGCATAATACCCTGAGGGTCCATCAGGTAGCAAATGGCATGATTTCCTTCTTTTTATGACAGAATAATATGCCTTTGTGTAGATATATACACCATATTTTCTTTATCCATTCATCTGTCAATGGGTACTTGGGTTGTTTTCACGTCTTGGCTATTGCAAAGAGTGCTGCAATGAACATGGGGGTGCAGATATCTGTTCAAGACAATGATTTCCTTTCCTTAGGATAAATAGCTAGAAGCAGAATTGCTGAATTATATGATAGTTTTATTTTTAATTTTTTGAGGAACCTTCATGGTGTTTTCCATAGTGGCTGCACCAATTTACATTCCCCATTGCACAAGGGTTCCCTTTTCTCCACATCCTCACCAATACTTATTTCTTGTCATTTTGGTAATAGCCATTCCGATGGGTGTGAGGTGCAGGAAGGATTGATTATCTTTTGCTTCTAACAGGCAATAAGTGCAAGGGTAGATTACCTTAAGCCAATCAGATGTTTAGCTGATTCAAGGCTGGACCTACTTCATTTGTGAGGGCTTGTCTTTTCTATTCACGCTTACTTTTATTTTGTTGCTCTCCAGGGGTTCTAACTAAAAGCCTAGAGTGTTTACCAGAATGTCTTCTCCTTGTTGAACCTGAACTCAAAAATATTTCCTCCCCAACTTCTAAGACCCCTGGAAGCTCTGATGCTCTTCTCAGCTTCTCACCTGATTGCATAGAATTGGCGAATGCCTCAAGAGGAAAGTTCATGCTGAATTTTGGTATCACCCCTCTGTGTTTTTCTTCTGCGAGTATCTTGGCCACTGAAGTACACCCTCCCTTGGAGACTCCAAAGGCTATCAAAGAAGTGTTTTTCACTAATATTTTCACCAGATTTTCTGGTTGTCTGTGAGAAGTTTGTTCTGAACAAGCTAGTTAAAAAATTACTAATATAACAGGGGAAATATTAAAAAAACACCTATTTTGCAATATAATTGGAATTGAAAAAATATATTCATTTGCCATATTACAAAGCTTTTGAAGTGGTTACATTCCAGGTAATATGCAAACTGTTGACAGTAACAATTTGTGTATTTATTTTTCAAGCTTTATTGAGATATAATTGACATATAACATTGTGTAAGTTTAAGGTATATAAATTTGATACATTCATATATTGCAAAATGATTGTCACCATAGCATTGGCTAGCATCTGCATCACATCACATAATTACCATTTCTTTTTTGTGCTGAGACCATTTAAGATTTACTCTCTTAGCAGCTTTCAAGGATATAATATATTATTAACTGTAGTGTTAATCACTATGCTGTGCCTTAGATTCCTAGAACTTATTCATCTTATAGCTTGAACTTTGTATAGAGTAACAATTTAAAGTCCAAAAATTGAATTAAAAGATTGGCTACTTCATGAAAAATAATATTTTACAGAAAAACTGACATAATGATTTTCACTATAAGTAAAAATTGTGAAAGATATTTTTTAAAGATAAAAATTAATGTGCTGCCTAAATTAAGTATCTTGCTTTGGGGAAACAGTATGCTATTTACTCCCTCCTTATGTGTGACATAGGTCAATAAAATTTGTTAAATGAATGAATGAATCAATGAGTGATTAAATTTACAGTATTTTATCTCTATTGATATGAGATTATTTTGGATCTTTCCATTTAATGGCCCTGAAGTGGGTAAAAATATTTTCTTCTTCTTATTAACCTTTTCTTTACAATGCTATCTTTTGCTTTGTCTTGATTCATTCCTGGTTCATATTCAATATGCATTGGGCACTGCCTAACTGCTTTACATGCCATAACTCAATCCCCATAACAATCCATTTTATAGGTTTAGTAACTGGGGTACAGAAACATTAAATAATTTGTTCATGGTCAGTAGTTGATGATCTAGGAATTGAATTCCGTCAGCTGAGGTTCCAGAGCTCCCAGTTTTCCACTATACCAGTGCTTCCTGACCTTTCTGGTGATAGGAGTCATTGGAGGTGTTTATTAAATGTGCTAGAAATTCAGCACATTGGAGCCCAGTGTTGGAGCCCAGCTCTCACTGTTTTTGCTTCACCTACCTTTTGGGAAATGCTGGACTGAGTGATGCTGCTGCCCCTTCATCTCTGTATCTTCTGTCAAAGGGTCAGCTGTAGGCTCATGTTTCCTCTAATCTGTCTTCTGAGAGCTCCTGGCTCCAACCCATGAAGGGCTCCTATGAGTTTTGACTTCCCTTCTCTCCTCTTTGAAGGTGAGACTAGAGTTCTGCCTGGAATAGAATTGCATTGGATGCATAAGGAAAAACAACTTGGTTTCCAATAAATTTCCTGTTCCCTCCCATCTCCAATACTTTCTGTCCTTGGATTTCTGTTAGCTCCTCTCTTCCTTGCTTTCTCTCCTTCCAGCTGGCTTTCACATCCTTTCCTCCCCCTGCCCTGTGTTCTTGTTTTTTTCATTAGCTCTGAGCTCCTCCAAGTTTTCTGGCTTCCTTTCTGCTTATTCACTCTGGGCTGTAACTTTCCCTGACCCTTTCTTCTTTCTTCATTTTCCTCTTCCAAGTTTAGCTTTTATTTTTGTTTCTTTTGATTTTCCCTCATCAACCAAGGGGCTAGACTGTGCAGACCCATAACTTGATGGGTCACTTTTATGGAGCAGATGGTATTTAAGAGAGATCGTACAAACTCATATATGTGGGGAATATCATTTTAGCAGAAATTCTGATTTGAAAGTGTTGTCCAGCCTGCTTGAAGACCTCACAGTAAAAGCAACACAAGAAAACAAGTTTCCTGGTCTCACGATTGTTAGTTTAAATAGGAGATGCAAATTTGCTGCTACACAGGTGAGCCATATTTAACCTCTGGAAATGTTTTGTTTGATCAAGACTACACTTAAAAGATAAGTACATATGAATGCCTTAAACAGGATTTGTACTCTTTACTCATATACTTAGCTACCTCGGGCACCCAGGTTATCTTCCTGTGCATGTGGATATTTGATTCTGTGGTCCTTACTGGACAATTACATGGGGATGCTTTAATGAGACCATCCAGGACATTTCTAAACATTGGCATATTTTCCAACAGTGTAGAGTGTAATCGTAATCATTCAGCAGGCAGGAAGTAGTCTTTAAATTACCAGGAGTTTGCCATTTTTCCCTTTGGGACCATCTTCCTTTTCATAGTGATCAGAATTCATTCCTAAATGAAGGCTCAGGTGTTTGGGGATTTCTTCTCCTGGATCTAACCATATGTATGAGCCAATGTTTATGTTCTTTTCTCATAGAAACTAAATATTGATCACCAGATATTATTTCTAAACACATTCATTCTGAAATTAGACTGATTTTTACTTGAATTTTACTGGAGGATAATTTAAAAAGTTATTCAGGTTCCTAGAGGCATATTTTGGACTTTTTTTTTTCATGTAATTTATGTAAAAGCCAAGATTAGCAAGAATGGAAAAGCTCTCTGAAAAATATAAAATTTAAGTGAAAGCTGTTGTTTCTAGGTAGTGATGAAGGGGTTGGAGCTGTGAGTTGCAATCATGCTCTAGAAAGGGGGAGCTGACACTTCTCCACCTGCTCCAGGGAGGGGAAGAGCTATACCCTGGCCCTGACGCTTGCTGGGTGGTGAGGATGCTGTGGGGCAGGAGGGCCAAGTGTCACATGGGAGGTAGAACCACTGGAGATTCTGTCCCAAGGGTGCAGCCCAGGCCACATTTTCATTCTTCATTGATGTGTTCCTCTGAAAGCTAATTTCTTGGCTTTGCTTTTTATTTGGACCACTTCCCCTCACCCCCACCCCCCACAATCCTTTCTTGCAATTCATTTAAACACAAACCTGTACATTTATTCTAATTCAGGGCCGGGGGAGTTAGTGATGATGATTGTAGTCTATGTGGTAAATATATATATGTATGATTATAACATATCAATCTGTATCTGTATCTGTGTTTATCAATCTGTAGCTGCATCAACTACATATCTGTCATCCATATATCATCTATCTCTATCATCCATCCATCAATCAATCTATATATCTATCATCAATCTATTATCTATCATCTGTCTATCTATCATAAAAAAAAAATTTAAAGGTCCCTAATGTTAAAAATTGCCTTAACAATATCTATCTATCACCTATCTGTCATCTATCTATCTATCTTTCTTTCTTTCACACATCTGTCATCTACCTATTTATCTATCATCTTTCATGCATCGTCCATCCATCCATCCAATAAATCAATTTATCTATCATCCATCTATCATCTCTCTGTCATCCATCAAGCAATCAATCAATCTATGTATCTATCTAAGTATGTATCTATTTTTCATATATCTAATCTTTTACAAAAAATAATAATTTAAAGATCCCTAATTTTAAAAATTTCCTTATTATTACTTTCATACTTGATTTGAAGATGGATACTCGCCTTTTACTTGTGGTGAAACTTTTTCTTATAAGTATTTCTTTGTGTTCTTCACTGCTGCCCCTGCCAACCCCAGTTCTTGAATACTGCTCGGTGGACCCATGTTTGTTTTCTGCATTGAAGCCCAGTTCCTTCCCAAAGATGGTTGAGTAGGTGGAAACATCTCTTTAGTAAATATGTAATATTTGCAGTGCTAGACTGAGGCCTTCTCAAGGAGTGAAACTATGTTTTATTTACCTTTTCTGTTATCCAGAAGACTTAAGTACTTAGATCGTGATAAATGTTTGCAGAATAAATTAGTTTGGATATAGTAAAAATTCATTCATAGAGTAAACTTCAGCTGGTTTAAGCCACATTCATTGACTTTCTAAATGGCAAAAATATGTATTTAATTATATCAAAGCTATTATTTTTGTAAACAAGAATTAGTAGCTTTCACTCTTATTTATTATTTTTTGTATTGGAATAGAACATCTGTTTTTTAAATTCAGGTGTTCATTTTGGAAACTTGAAAGTCTATTATTTTCTTTCATGGCTATCGGCTATCGTTGTAAAGGTCAAAAAAAAGTAGAATCTAGCTTTTTTGTTTTTTTAACATCTTTATTGGGGTACAATTGCTTTACAATGGTGTGCTAGTTTCTGCTTTATAACAAAGTGAATCAGTTATACATATACATATGTTCCCATATCTCTTCCCTCTTGTGTCTCCCTCCCTCCGACCCTCCCTGTCCCACCCCTCCAGGCGGTCTCAAAGCACCCAGCTGATCTCCCTGTGCTATGCGGCTGCTTCCCACTACCTATCTACCTTACGTTTGGTAGTGTATATATGTCCATGTCTCTCTCTCGCTTTGTCACAGCTCACCCTTCCCCCTCCCCATATCCTCAAGTCCATTCTCTAGTAGGTCTGTGTCTTTATTCCGGTCTTACCCCTAGGTACTTCATGACATTTTTTTTCATAAATTCCATATATATGTGTTAGCATACGATATTTGTCTTTCTCTTTCTGACTTACTTCACTCTGTATGACAGACTCTAGGTCTATCCACCTCATTACAAATAGCTCAATTTCATTTCTTTTTATGGCTGAGTAATATTCCATTGTATATATGTGCCACATCTTCTTTATCCATTCATCTGATGATGGACACTTAGGTTGCTTTCATCACCTGGCTATTGTACATAGAGCTGCAATGAACATTTTGGTACATGACTCTTTTTGAATTATGGTTTTCTCAGGGTATATGCCCAGTAGTAGGATTGCTGGGTCATATGTTAGTTCTATTTGTAGCTTTTTTAAGGAACCTCCATACTGTTCTCCATAGTGGCTGAACCAATTCACATTCCCAAAAGCAGTGCAAGAGTGTTCCCTTTTCTCCACACCCTCTCCAGCATTTATTGTTTCTAGATATTTTGATGATGGCCATTCTGACCGGTGTGAAATGATATCTCATTGTAGTTTTGATTTGCATTTCTCTAATGATTAATGATGTTGAGCATTCTTTCATGTGTTTGTTGGCAGTCTGTGTATCTTCTTTGGAGAAATGTCTATTTAGGTCTTCTGCTCATTTTTGGATTGGGTTTTTTGTTTTTTTGTTATTGAGCTGCATGAGCTGCTTGTAAATTTTGGGGATTAATCCTTTGTCAGTTGCTTCATTTGCAAATATTTTCTCCCATTCTGAGGGTTGTCTTTTCTTCTTGTTTATGGTTTCCTTTGCTGTGCAAAAGCTTTGAAGTTTCATTAGATCCCATTTGTTTATTTTTGTTTTTATTTCCATTCCTCTAGGAGGTGGGTCAAAAAGAATCTTGCTGTGATTTATGTCATAGAGTGTTCTGCCTATGTTTTCCTCTAAGAGTTTGATAGTTTCTGGCCTTACATTTACGTCTTTAATCCATTTTGAGTTTATTTTTGTGTATGGTGTTAGGGAGTGTTCTAATCTCATACTTTTACATGTACCTGTCAAGTTTTCCCAGCACCACTTATTGAAGAAGCTGTCCTTTCTCCACTGTACATTCCTGCATCCTTTATCAAAGATAAGGTGACCATATGTGTGTGGGTTTATCTTTGGGCTTTCTATCCTGTTCCATTAATCTATCTTTCTGTTTTTGTGCCAGTACCATACTGTCTTGATTACTGTAGCTTTGTAGTACATCTGAAGTCAGGAAGCCTGATTCCTCCAGCTCCGTTTTTCGTTCTAAAGATTGCTTTGGCTATTCAGGGTCTTCTGTGTTTCCAGAAAAATTTTGGAATTTTTTGTTCTAGTTCTGTGAAAAATGCCAGTGGTAGTTTGATAGGTATTTCATTGAATCTGTAGACTGCTTTGGGTAGTAGAGTCATTTTCACAATGTTGATTCTTCCTATCCAAGAACATGGTATATCTTTCCATCTATTTTTATCATCTTTCATTCCTTCATCAGTGTCTTATAATTTTCTGCTTACAGGTCTTTTGTCTCCTTAGGTAGGTTTTTTCCTAGATATCTTATTCTTTTTGTTGCAATGGTAAATGGGAGTGTTTTCTTAATTTCACTTTCAGATTTTTCATCATTAGTGTATAGGAGTGCCAGAGATTTCTGTGCATGAATTTTGTATCCTGCTACTTTACCAAATTCATTGATTAGCTCTAGTAGTTTTTTGGTAGCATTTTTAGGATTCTGTATGTATAGTATCATGTCATCTGCAAACAGTGACAGCTTTACTTCTTCTTTTCCGATTTCGATTCCTTTTATTTCCTTTTCTTCTCTGATTGCTGTGGCTAAAACTTACAAAACTATGTTGAATAAGAGTGGTGAGAGTGGGCAACCTTGTCGTATTCCTGATCTTAGTGGAAATGCTTTCAGTTTTTCACCATTGAAGATGATGTTGGCTGTGGTTTGTCATATATGGCCTTTATTATGTTGAGGAAAGTTCCCTCTATGCCTACTTTCTGCAAAGTTTTTACCATAAATGCATGTTGAATTTTGTCAAAAGCTTTCTCTGCATCTATTGAGATGACCATATGGTTTTTCTCCTTCAGTTTGTTAATATGGTTTATCACAATGATTGATTTGCGTATATTAAAGAATCCTTGAATTCCTGGAATAAACCCCACTTGATCATGGAGTATGATACTATTAATGTGCTTTTGGATTCTGTTTGCTAGTATTTTGTTGAGGATTTTTGCATCTATGTTCATCAGTGATATTCGCCTGTAGTTTTCTTTCTTTGTGACATCCTTGTCTGGTTTTGGTATCAAGGTGATGGTGGCCTCATAGAATAAATTTGGGAGTGTTCCTCCCTCTGCTATATTTTGGAAGAGTTTGAGAAGGCTAGGTGTTCGCTCTTCTGTAAATGTTTGATAGAATTCACCTGTGAAGCCATCTGGTCCTGGGCTTTTGTTTGTTGGAAGAATTTTAATCACAGTTTCAATTTCAGTGCTTGTGATTGGTCTGTTCATATTTTCTATTTCTTCCTGATTCAGTCTTGGCAGGTTGTGCATTTCTAAGAATTTGTCCATTTCTTCCAGGTTGTCCATTTTATTTGCATAGAGTTGCTTGTAGTAATCTCTCATGATCTTTTGTATTTCTGCAGTGTCAGTTTTTACTTCTCCTTTTTCATTTCTAATTCTATTGATTTGAGTCTTCTCCCTTTTTTTCTTGATGAGTCTGGCTATTGGTTTATCAATTTTTTTTTGTCTTCTCAAAGAACCAGCTTTTAGTTTTATTGATCTTTGCAATCGTTTCCTTCATTTCTTTTTCATTTATTTCTGATCTGATTTTTATGATTTCTTTCCTTCTGCTAACTTTGGGTTTTTTTTGTTCTTCTTTCTCTAATTGTTTTAGGTGTAAGGTTAGGTTGTTTATTCGAGATGTTTCCTGTTTCTTAAGGTGAGCTTGTATTGCTATAAACTTCCCTCTTAGAACTGCTTTTGCTGCATCCCATAGGTTTTGGTCGTCATGTCTCCACTGTCATTTGTTTCTAGAGTTTTTTATTTCCTCTTTGATTTTTTCAGTGATCACTTCGTTAGTAAGTAGTGTATTGTTTAACCTCCATGTGTTTGTATTTTTTACAGATCTTTTCCTGTCATTGATATCTAGTCTTATAGCATTGTGGTCGGAAAAGATACTTGATACAACTTCAATTTTCTTAAATTTACCAAGGCTTGATTTTTGACCCAAGATATGATCTATCCTGGAGAATGTTCCATAAGCACTTGAGAAAAATGTGTATTCTGTTGTTTCTGGATGGAGTGTCCTATAAATATCAATTAAGTCCGTCTTGTTTAATGTATCATGTAAAGCTTGTGTTTCCTTATTTATTTTCATTTTGGATGATCTGTCCATTGGTGAAAGTGAGGTGTTACAGTCCCCTACTATGAATGTGTTACTGTCGATTTCCCCTTTTATGGCTGTTAGTATTTGCCTTATGTATTGAGGTGCTCCTATGTTGGGTGCATAAATATTTAAAATTGTTATATCTTCTTCTTGGATTGTTCCCTTGATCATTATGTAGTGTCCTTCTTTGTCTCTTCTAATAGTCTTTATTTTAAAGTTTATTTTGTCTGATATGAGAATTGCTACTCCAGCTTTCTTTTGGTTTCCATTTGCATGGAATATCTTTTTCCATCCCCTTACTTTCAGTCTGTATGTGTCTCTAGGTCTGAAGTGGGACTCTTTTAGACAGCATATATATGGGTCTTGTCTTTGTATCCATTTAGCCAATCTGTGTCTTTTGGTGGGAGCATTTAGTCCATTTACATTTAAGGTAATTATCGATATGTATGTTCCTATTCCCATTTTCTGAATTGTTTTGGGTTCATTATTGTAGGTCTTTTCCTTCTCTTGTGTTTCTTGGCTAGAGAAGTTCCTTTAGCATTTGTTGTAAAGCTGGTTTGGTGGTGCTGAACTCTCTCAGCTTTTGCTTGTCTGTAAAGGTTTTAATTTCTCCATCAAATCTGAATGAGATCCTTGCTAGGTAGAGTAATCTTGGTTGCAGTTTTCTCTCCTTCATCACTTTAAATATGTCCTGCCACTCCCTTCTGGCTTGCAGAGTTTCTGCTGAAAGATCAGCTGTTAACCTTATGGGGATTCCCCTGTGTGTTATTTGTTGTTTTTCTCTTGCTGCTTTCAATATGCTTTCTTTGTATTTAATTTTTGACAGTTTGATTAATATGTGTCTTGGCATATTTCTCCTTGGTTTTAACCTGTATGGAACTCTCTGTGCTTCCTGGACTTGGTTAACTATTTCCTTTTCCATATTAGGGAAGTTTTCAACTATAATCTCTTCAAATATTTTCTCAGTCCCTTTCTTTTTCTCTTCTTCTTCTGGAACCCCTATAATTCGAATGTTGGTGCATTTAATGTTGTCCCAGAGGTCTCCGAGACTGTCCTCAGTTCTTTTCATTCTTTTTCCTTTATTCTTCTCTGCAGTAGTTATTTCCACTATTTTATCTTCCAGGTCACTTATCCATTTTTCTGCCTCGGTTATTCTGCTGTTGATCCCATCTAGAGTATTTTTAATTTCATTTATTGAGTTGTTCATCATTGTTTGTTTCATCTTTAGTTCTTCTAGGTCCTTGTTAAATGTTTCTTGCATTTTGTCTAAAGATGATTTTGGATCATCTTTACTATCATTATTCTGAATTCTTTTTCAGGTAGACTGCCTATTTTCTCTTCATTTATTAGGTCTGATGGGTTTTTATCTTGCTCCTTCATCTGCGGTGTGTTTTTCTGTCTTCTCATTTTGCTTATCTTACTGTGTTTGGGGTCTCCTTTTTGCAGGCTGCAGGTTCGTAGTTCCCATTGTTTTTGGTGTCTCCCCAGTGGCTAAGGTTGGTTCAGTGGGTTGTGTAGGCTTCCTGGTGGAGGGGACTAGTGCCTGTGTTCTGGTGGATGAGGCTGGATCTTGCTTTCTGGTGGGCTGGTCCACGTCTGGTGGTGTGTTTTGGGGTGTCTGTGGACTTATTATGATCTTAGGCAGCCTCTGTGCTAATGGGTGGGGTTGTGTTCCTGTTTTGCTAGTTGTTTCGCATAGGGTGTCCAGCACTGTAGCTTGCTTGTCATTGAGTGAAGCTGGGTGCTGGCATTGAGATGGAGATCTCTGGGAGATTTTCGCCATTTGATATTATGTGGAGATGGGAGGTCTCTTGTTGACCAGTGTCCTGAAGTTGGCTCTCCCACCTCAGAGGCACAGTACACACTCCTGGCTGCAGCACCAAGAGCCTTTCATCCACACGGCACAGAATAAAAGGGAGAAGAAGTAGAGAGAATGAATTAGTAGCAATAGGAAGAAAGAAAGAAAGGAAGGAAGGAAGCAAGGAAGCAAGGAAGGAAGGAAGGAAGGAAGAGAGAAAGAAAGAAGAAAAGCAGGAAAGAAGGAAAGAAGGAAAGAAAGGAGGGAAGGAGGAAGGAAGGAAGGAAGGAAAAAAGAAAGAAAAAAGATAAAGTAAAATAAAATAAAATTATTAAAATTAAAAATAATTATTACAAAAAAAATTTTAAAAAAACAAAACAAAACAAAACAAAAACGGACGGATAGAACCCTAGGACAAATGGTGGAAGCAAAGCTATACTGACAAAATCTCACACAGAAGCTTACACATACACACTCACAAAAAGAGGAAAAGGGGGAAAAATCATAGATCTTGCTCTCAAAGCCCACCTCCTCAATTTGGGATGACTCGTTGTCTATTCATGTATTCCACAGATGCAGGGTAGATCAAGTTGATTGTGGAGCTTTAATCCGCTGCTTCTGAGGCTGCTGGGAGAGATTTCCCTTTCTCTTCTTTGTTCTCACAGCTCCCAGGGGCTCAGCTTTGGATTTGGCCCCGCCTCTGCGTGTATGTCGCCGGAGGGCGTCTGTTCTTAGCTCAGACAGGACGGGGTTAAAAAAGTCGCTGATTCGGGGGCTCTGGCTCACTCAGGCGGTGGGGGGAGTGAGGTGCATGGAGTGCGGCGGCAGAGGCCGGCGTTGCACACAGTATTTCTTACTGCAATGTCTCTTTAGTTATTTTGGTTTCTGAAGCTGATTTTTTAGTACATTCCTCAAGGAGGGCTTCTGGAACACTCTACTGAAATACTGAGTCAGGGTCTGCTTCATTCAGTGGTAGGCCACAAGAGTCTCTTCAGAGGCTTCTTCCCAATTTCTCTGGCCACGTGTTGGTCAGGAACCAGGGGTAAGCCAGGGGTAAGCCAGGAGCTTCTTGTAGTGCAACCCCGTCTCCCTCCAGAATCAAATTGAGTCCGTCAACTCGTAGCCCCAAATGGAAGTTGATAGGTTCCTGGCCTTAACCGCCAAGCGCTGGGGTAGCTGGTGCCGCTTCAGGGAACTCTGAAGGGAAGGTCCTCAGGACAAACTGTCCTGGCAGCTGCTAGCGCCTTGCCCCAATATTCCCTGACGGGGGCTGGCTAGCCAAGAGCAGCAAGCCTCCTGCTGGCTAAGCCAAGTGCGTTACTGAGTCCAAGCTCGCTCTGCTCACCACACAACAGGCCAATGAATCGGAGACGAGGTGTTGAGGCAGGGAATAAGACTTTGTTCGGAAAGCTGGCAGACCGAGAAAATGGCAGACTACTGTCTCTGAAAAACCAACTTCAAATCTAGCTTTTCATTCACTTAGTATATCTAGGTTTTTATTAGGTTAATCCACACAGCATATGATATGCATCTTCTCATAACTCCATTTTACAGGAGAAGGAGTAGAGACGTCGAGGGGTATAATGATACCCTCAGGGTGATGCAGCTTCTCTGTTGCAGTGTGTAAGCTATGGTCCCCAGTGTTGGATTCAGCATTTGGGCTGAGTATCCCACTGATAGCACATCAAATGTCACCTTATGCTTGCAACTTTCCAATTCACGCTTTCTTGGATTTGTGAAGTAGGGAAATGCAGATGGAAGGAAACTTCAACTAGAGAAAAATGCCTTTAATATAAGTTTCACACTGTGAAATCAGCCTTTCAGAAAGTCTTTTTGGTGAACTTTATTAACAACTGATGGGGTCTAGGAAGCTTGGAAGACAAGGAGGCAGGAAACCCCAAAGAGAACATGTCTGTTAGACATCTTTCCTTCTGGGGTTTCCTTCCAGATGGATCTTGAAGGAAGTGGAGGGGCTCTCTGCCAATACTTTTGTATGTCTGTAACCCACTGGATGTGCAGAGTTTGGCATCCACTTTTTAAATTCTTTCCTCAATCTATATTTATTTCACTGTGAAATGGAAGCTGATCATAGCTGAATCTTGAAGTCAAAATATGAATCTTATTTTAGTTAGACACAATTTCTACTTTTTGAGAATTTTTACGTAGGGACCAAGGATTCTCTGATTTTTAAAATGCTATGTCACCGTTCAAACCTTGCGTTTTGCAGAAAGCTGTGGACCTGATCACACATAAAAGCTGAGGGCTTTTGGAATTTGGAATTCTCTTTGCCTAGATTTTAGGGGTGGGTTTAGAAGACATTTGCAGAACTGGTGGAGAAACAGATGGAGTGATTCAGAGGCTCACTCGTGAATGTCTGCTGTCACTTAGTTCCCATTCCCATATGACAAGATTTTAATATTTAATTCACTGTAATTCTGCTGAATGTATGCTCTAGAAAATGTTGAAGGGAAAACTTGAGCTAAAGGAGATGGAACAGAAGCTTGCATAAATACTCATCTCTAGAGAGCTGGATCTTTTAAATCTATTTGCTCTCCGAAGCATTATATAGATGTTGACCTTTTGATGGGAATGCCATAGTGATAACCGGTTATTATTTAGGGCAGGAGTATTATTTTAGCATAATCGCAATAGGTTTGCAATTGGCTTATTGCATGGGACAAAGTTAAGAATATATGAGAGACATAATATTATGCTAATTGTTAATAAATATTATTAATAAGAGTTTAGGAAATTATATGATGATGATGATGATACCACCAAACATTCTTTTTTAAAAAAATTATTTTATTGAACTATTCTTCTTTTTTTACTTTTTAATAAATTTATTTATTTATTAACATCTTTATTGAGTATAATTGCTTTATAATGGTGTGTTAGTTTTTGCTTTACAACAAAGTGAATCAGTTATACATATACATATGTTCCCATATCTCTTCCCTCTTGTGTCTCCCTCCCTCCCACCCTCCCTCTCCCACCCCTCTAGGTGGTCACAAACCACCTACCTGATCTCCCTGTGCCATGCGGCTGCTTCCCACTAGCTATCCACCCTACGTTTGGTATTTGTATGGAAACACAAAAGACCCCGAATAGCCAAAGCAATCTTGAGAACGAAAAATGGAGCTGGAGGAATCAGGCTCCCTGACTTCAGACTATACTACAAAGCTACAATAATCAAGACAGTATGGTACTGGCACAAAAACAGAAAGATAGATCAATGGAACAGGATAGAAAGCCCAGAGATAAACCCACACACATATGGTCACCTTATCTTTGATAAAGGAGGCAAGAATATACAGTGGAGAAAAGACAGCCTATTCAATAAGTGGTGCTGGGAAAACTTGACAGGTACATGTAAAAGTATGAAATTAGAACACTCCCTAACACCATACACAAAAATAAACTCAAAATGGATTAAAGACCTAAATGTAAGGCCAGACACTATAAAACTCTTAGGGGAAAACATAGGTATTGAACTATTTTTGATTTACAATGTTATGTTAATTTCTGCTGTACAGCAAAGAGATTCAGTTATACATATATATTTTTTTCATATTCTTTTCTGTAATGGTTTATCACAGGATATTGAATATAGTTCCCTGTACTATATAGTAGGACCTTGTTGTTTATCCATTCTATATGTAAAAGCTTGCATCTGCTAATCCAAACCTCCCACTCCATCCCTCCCCCACTCCCCTTCCCCCTTGACAACCACAAGTCTGTTCTCTATGCCTGTGAGTCTGTTTCTGTTTCATAGGTAGATTCATTCATGTCATATTTTAGATTCCACATGTAAGTGATATCATATGATATTTGTCTTTCTTCATCAGACTTACTTCACTTAGTATGATAATCTCTAGGTCCATCCATGTTGCTGCAAATGGCATTATTTCATTCTTTTTTATGGCCAAGTAATATTCCATTGTATATATGTGCCACATCTTCTTTATCAATTCATCTTTCAGTGGACATTTGGACAACAACCACTCTTTATCAACAAAGTTTGCTAAGGAATTTACATACTTTCCGAACTCTTATAGTCCTGCAAAGAAGGTCCTGTGATTTTCATTTTTAATATGAGGAAAGGGAATGAATAATATTTACTTTCTACAGGCCAAATACCTGGTAGAGGCACTGGATTTGAATCTGTGTAAGGTTCCAAAGCCTGTATTTCTTCACTATATCATGTCAGTCAATTGAACAGTAGGAACTTCAGTTACAGGAAAATTATTTTGTACTCATTTGTTTAATGTGTTTTCTTTTTAACATATTAGTAAAGTTCTAGCTTAATCTATCACTGAAGTTGGTTACAAATGGCTTAGGATGATATAGCTTAGCTTTGAACTGTAGTTTATTTTGAGAGCCAGTATTTAAAGCCGCAGGTGGACAGACCTGAATAAATCACTCTTCTTCAGAGACAAGTTATTCAGATTTTTTATGATGATTCCAAAGACTTTTGTGACTTTTCATGATCTCCTCCTTTCACTCTGATCTACCAGCAGCCTTCTCTTTGTCCTGAGCTCAAGTTAATAGTTTTACAGGATATTTCTGAGACACGCATTCTTCCTTAGTTTTTTAGTAAGTAGGTCAAATGAACAAGTACCATTGTATCAAAAAGGTCAGATTTATTTAAAATGTATTGTTGCCTATATACCAAATATTGTGTATGCAGACTTCATATACATATTGAAAGTTCCTGCATAACTTCTGTCAGAAAAATCTATTTACTTTAACTGTTGAATCTTTATTCTTTTTTTTTTTTTGAGTGGCCATCCAAAACCATAGTGAATAGAGAAAAGGCATATTACAATGCAACAAAACCAAAAACAGAAAACAACTCAGTGACCTAACCTGTTCTGAAGTACACTTGTGAGGTTAATAAAAATTTTTATTAATAAGACATGGGTTTTTTGAAGCATAGAAAATGATAATTTTCTGTCATTTGTCAAAGCAGTTGTTCTAATGCCAAGAATGTGCCCTCAGGAGAAGGACTTCAGTATCTTCCATTTGAGAAACTCAGCCTGAGTAACTCAGGAACCAGACCCAGGCACGTTAGGACTGAACATGAGTTAGGACTGAACACTCTCACACCACTCTTTCCTGCAGTTTTGCTATCCTTGCATTACTGCTCAGCGTTTCTCAAACCTGGGCTGGGAGTGCAGATTGGTGAGGGGTCAGGAGCTCCCATGGTCCCTTCCCCTCTCCATGGGGCTGCCTCGGTTCCAGGGGGGCTCAGGCTTGGAGACTGTACCATCCACCTCTGGGAAAGCTGCAAGTCCCTGGATAGTTGATGCCACTTTTCTTTTTCCTAAAAGCAAATGTGAAAGAAGACCAGCAACTCCTTCTCAAACTTGGGAAGGAGAAGACAAAGATGATCCTTGTCATTCATTTTGTGTGAACTCCTATTTAGCTATCAATAGTTTTAATGAAGCCACATGTAAAACTTGGTATCAAATGATTTAACTAGTCAAACTACATGTAATAACCATCTTCTGTTTTCAGATTCATAGTATTGTTGGAGGTATTTTCTGTTGAACAGTAGGGACAGTAAAAAGTGAATGCTGAGAACTCTTTTATTTTTTTATTGAAGTATAGTTGATTTACAATGTTGTGTTAATTTCTGCTGTGCAGGAAAGTGATTCAGTTATACATATATATACATTCTTTTTAAATATTCTTTTCATTATGGTTTATCACAGGATATTGAATATAGTTCCCTGTGCTATACAGTAGGACTTTGTTTATCCATGTTTATCCATTTTATATATAAAAGCTTACATCTGCTAACCCCAACCTCTCACTCCATCCCTTCCCCAACCCCCTCCCCCTTGGCAAGAACAAGTCTGTTCTGAGAACTCTTTTAGAGAGTTTAAAATAATTAAACTGAACTGAGACATGCTATAACATAATGATATCTTATTAATTTCCAGGAAGGAAAAGTAAGTGTGAAAAAATCGAATATGTACCTAATCATTAGTAAAATATATAAATCTCATATACCATAGAATTCACAGGAATTGAAAGTCAGAAAAACTGAACAGATTCTTATACAGTTTTGCTAGTTGTATTACTGTCGAGGCAGAGTGTAATCATATTCAGTCTAGAGGCTATGTGTTTTATTTTTTCCATTTTGGCTTTAACATCCCTGCCAGCATATATCAATATTTTCCTAGAACACTAGTTTATAATTTATTAGTTATTATTAGCTAAAAATTTGAATACTTTTCAAGTGTTGATAAATTTTACTTGCTCTAATTTTCATGAAGGCAAAAATTTATGGCTCATGAACTTGTTCTTGTAAATATATATATATATATATATATATCAACTTGTGCATGAAAGAGACACCATCCGTATCCAAACATGTCTGCAAGTGCATGGATGTAGGTCTTCAAGTATGTAGGTTTATGTCTATGAATATAAATGAGTATATATTTATTACTGTTGGGTGAATGGGAATATATCAAAGCATAAATTTTGGAGTTAGAGCACTTGGGGAAATTCTGACCTGGGGTAGTTGAGGACATTGTGTATGAGATTGATATGATAAGAGCTGAGAGGAACCCCTGAAAAGTGGGCGTGTAGGACAAGGCATTCATTAGGATAGAATCTTCCACAATGCAGCTCTGTTTGTCCTGCCTGCCTTGTAGTTGACTGCTTAGCCTGTTCTGCTGTCATCTTTGAGGGTCCTGAAGACTTCAATATATTATCTCAAATAAGTTTTCAAATGACCATTTTAAGTTATTAGATTTGTAGTATGTGACTTTGGACTCTTATTACTGCTAACCGAACCACCTAAGGTTTGAGGTCCCAGCCCCTTCCCTCCACAAGGACTAAAAGGAGACACCCTGAGGGCAGGTGGCCTGGTGGTAGGGGCAGCAGATCCTGAGGCCTTTTCTGAACAACCATCTTCCATTCTCTCAAACTACCCAGCATTAAAATAGTTTCTGTGTGTGTATGTGTTTCTTTTAGTGATCTCTAATATACGTAGATGTTCCTGTTATTGGTATTTATAAAATACCACTGTACATTTAAAGAGGGATAAAAAATGTTTAAATGATTTGTGAACTTTGTAAAGAGATATTATAGAATTGTTTGAGAATCTGGTATTATGTTTTATAATCTCATTCGTTTTTGACTCTAGTGTATGCTGAGAAGACCAGCTTGGAATGGTCCAAGTGAGGAAAGAGAAATCATTTCCACTTAGGAATAAAATAGTGGCATTTGAAAGGAAGAAGTTAGAAAGTGCTATTCAAGGTACAGAATTCGAATGGGTATTAATATAACAATTGGAATTTTAATTTTATTAGTTTAACATTATATTGATAGAGGGATTTTATTGATTTTATAGTTGATGGTGATGGGCTGTTACTTAAGCATAATCATATAGATTTTTAAACAAAATTTATTGAAGTAGAATTGATTTAAAATGCATTAATTTCTGCTGTACAGCAAAGTGAATCAGTTATACACATATATACATTCTTTTTCATATTCTTTTCCACTATGGTTTATCACAGGATATTGAATATAGTTCCCTGTGCTATACAGTAGGACCTTGTTGTCCATCCATTCTATATATAATAGTTTGCATCTGCTAATCCCAAACTCCTAATCCATCCCTCCCCCACCCTTGGCAACGACAAGTCTGTTCTCTGTGTCTGTGAGTCTGTGTCTGTTTCTTAGGTAATTCATATAGTTTTTTTAAAAGTTGGCTTAAGATAGAGCAGAGGATTTCCAAATAGAAGCTGACTTTGCTTAGATGGAAGGCAGAAGGACTAATTAGTCATTGCATGTAACCTGTTTGTTAAGTATTCCTCTGAGGGGAAATTGAAAATCAGCCACTGTGGTTTATTTTTCAATAGAAATTGAAAAGAAGAACATTGATTTATTGCCTAAAGTGGCCGAGAAAGTTTGCATCCAACTTTAGCAGAACCATGCACAATTTTTTTTGTTTTGATGCTCCAGTCTGCAGATGTTAGCTGTTTTTGTGAGGAAACAATGGTGTTAGCTCTGAGTTTTCTTGGAAAGAAAGAGCTTAAAATCTTTGGAGTGCTGCATTCACAGTCTGCCCAGCCAACTGACCATGATGGAATATTCAGGAAGTCCATGGAGAGTCATTCCGCGGCAGCATCT
Organism: Stenella coeruleoalba; assembly: GCF_951394435.1. Classification (NCBI taxonomy): domain Eukaryota; kingdom Metazoa; phylum Chordata; class Mammalia; order Artiodactyla; family Delphinidae; genus Stenella; species Stenella coeruleoalba. Next base: position 43,947,250 of record NC_137156.1, on the reverse strand, counting down.
GGAAGGAAACAGTAAGTGGTTGGACAGTTTACTTTTCAGGCAAATGATTAAGAGGCGATTAAGGGAAGGTGTTAGGATGTGAGGGAGGGAAGGAGCACTGAAGGTGTATATATATAATATGGAGTGGAGGGATTATGGAAAAGACTTAACAGAATGAACCGTAGATCACAGCAGAACTTAGAAAAAGCTGGAATTGGAATTTGGACAGACCAGCTTAGAGATATCACATGAAATAGAACACGAGATTCACATAATACAGAACATACTGGGACGTGTTTTTTTGGAACAGTAAAGGACAGCGATGAAATCTCGTTATTCCGAGCCACTGGAAATCACGTCTTAGAGTTGGAAAGACATCCTGCTATTACACCTTTGCAGTCTTACTCTGATTATATTGGCCCTACTTTAAAATCCTAAGAAAGCTCTGGGTTTTGGAAGTGGAAATCAAGGCTTTAATCAAGTGAGGGGTTTTACTTTAGCAGTTTGGTGCTAACTCATTCATAATGTGTAAAGACAGCGTTGCTTTAAACTGTTTTACACAATCTCTTCTTCCTGCCCTTCCCTCTTGCCTACTCACAGTTCCCCACTCCCAACTGCAAATGAATGACTGAGTGAATAAAGGGAGGAATGAATGAGAGAATAAAGGGATGAATGAATTAGTGAATAAAGGGATGAATGAATTAGTGAATAAAGGGATGCATGAATTAGTGAAAAAAGGAATAAATGAATGAATGAATAAAATTCTCTTTTCAGTTTAGATGATATGGGATGAAAGTTTATTTCTCCCCCAAAGGCTCATGTTTATCCTTAAAAACAAAATCAAGTTTCCACTGAATACAAGTTTTTCTTCTTGATACCAGATACTTGAGCATCTGGAAGAGTTAGATATTAGAGAGAAAGAGAAGGCAATGTTATGGAAGTGAGTGCCTTGCTCTACCCACAGTCATCCCTTCCAGAAATCTCTTAAAGATCCTTTAATCTCAATGTATGGAGACTCAGCAGACATAAGACTCCATTTTTACTCAAGGCTCAAAATCTAAGAGATGGGTTTCATTAGCTAGGATGTGTAAACACTGCAACACACAACTCCACATTTTCTGTGCCTCAAAATCATCACAGGTGATTTCTTGCTCAAGTCCAGGTTGAGTGATTTGGCCATCAGTGAGCCAAAGTCTTTCTTTTTGTGGCACTGCCCTGCTCTATGCCATTTAGAGGAGGGGGAGAGAGACCAGGGGAAAGACATATCTACTTCTTACCACTTCTGGAGTGAAGTGACACACTTTGCTTTGCCCCATTGTCCAGAACTCACTCAAATGATTCCACCGGATGTGAGTGTGTGCATGGTAGTCTCTACCAGAGAGACTTAACCTTCCTGTCACAGCTCTACGCAGGCTCTTTTTCCGGGTGATAAGAAAGTGTAAATCTAATTGGGCACTTTCAAGGACAAACTAACTGGGCAGATTAAAGAGAGAGCTGAATATATAGTATTTGCTTCTCAATAAAACTTTGGAACAAAAAGTCCCATTGAATTCCACTTAAATACTTCTCTGGCTTCTCCTCCTGTCCAGTCCTGGTGAGTATCAGGCTCTTTAGACTGGCATTCCCTGAGGACAGTCATTTCATCAGGTGGCCCTGAGAAGTCAAAACCTAAGGCAGCTCAGACTGCTGAAGTGTGTCTTAGTGTTGGTTCCACTGGTAGGTGAAAGAGATGGGAATGCCAACCTGCCCAACATTTGTTCAGGGCTACCTCCACCTGTAGCCCTGATAGATAGATAACCAGGATCATAGTCCTGCCAGATTAAGTACCAGGTCAGGCAAATTCTGATGAGATTTGGGAAGGAGCAGCGGTTTGGATAACTCTGAGGATGGTGGACTTATTGAGGGATAGAAAGAACATTTTTAAAGAGTCAAGAAGCAGCTCTGGAGGAAGAAAGGCTGAGAACAGGGCTCCTTTTTCACATTGCCTGGAGCTTACCCTCATTTCCAGAGAAATGCTCTATAGAAGCAGAGTCTGGAAAAGGCTTAGTTTCTGGGGGGTGTCCACGTATTGAGATATAGGGGTTCTGGGAGGGGTGGCTTTGCTTATTTGTGGTTGTTCTTTGTCATTGTAGTCACATGTAGTCACATGAGAATTATATGCCGTGGGGGACAGGAAGCTTGATCTTTACTGTGAAAGCTGTGCATTCTGGTGTGTTGAGGAGGGATGTGGAATATATTAAGCCTGTATTTCTTCCAAGTAAATTTACAGGGGTAATTTAAGTGAGATGATCACATAATATGGTCCAAACACAGGCATATTAAATAGTATTAATTATCCTCGGACATCAGGTGTAAATCAAGACCTCCTCAAATTAAAAGGGCTGTATGGCCACCTTACTTTTATTTATTAATTTAATTTAATTTAATTTAATTTTAATTTTGGCTGTGTTGTGTCTTCGCTGCTGAGCGCGGGCTTTCTCTAGTTGCAGCGAGTGGGAGTTACTCTTTGTTGTGGTGCGGGTGCTTCTCACTGGGGTGGCTTCTCTTTTTGCAGAGCATGGGCTCTAGGCACATGGGCTTCAGTAGTTGTGGTGCAAAGGTTCAGTAGTTATGGCTCGCAGGCTTTAGAGCACAGGCTCAGTAGTTGTGGTGCATGGGCTTAGTTGCTCCATGGCATGAGGGATCTTCCCCCGGACCAGAGATCGAACCCGTTTCCCCTGCATTGGCAGGTGGATTCTTAACCACTGCGCCACCACGGAAGTCCCGAGGTCACCTTACTTTTAAGACAGTGATAATGCATTTATCTAACAATCACCCTTTTGAGTATTTAACAGCCCTCACTTTAAGAAAATTTCATGTTCATTCCCAATCTATGGTTTCAATTAATTCCTGTGCTAAATAAAAAGCAACAGAAACACTAGTCTTTGTAGGGTAACACTTTACATAGAAAGTTAGAAAATTGCCCGTTAGTTTTTATACTCCCAGTGCTTTTTATCCTCTCTCACCCTTTCTGTAAGCTGCTATTTTAATTGCTTTGCAGACCTTTTCTTAGTTCTCTGTCTCTTTAAATGAGGACCAACCAAATCCTGGGTGAGGCAGGGGTATTTAGACTGACCCCGATAGGTTACACTTTTATCTAAGTGTCCTGTTGTTCACTTGTTCAGCTTGAGAATAGAAGGTTGTGGAATGAATTAGGCACAGTCTTCAAGGATATGAAGCACTGTTAAGTACAGTATGGAGACCAGCTGTACTGTATTCAGGCAACATAATTTATTGAGTAACACCCTACACCCCCAGTATACAGAGAACATTTAAGCAGGGCAAGATTTTGGCTTACAGGGAATGAACACACACACAAACAATGTGATTTAGGAAGGATCAGTAATTCAAACCACCCCTCACCAGCCAGCTCACAACCCCAACATGAGAGCCACTTCTGGGGTTCGAGATAAAGCATCTCTAGATGAAATTGACCACCTGGAAAGGAAGGCATGTGTAATAAAGCCATTAGCGAACCCATCAGCTGGGCTCAGAGCCCTCTCGGGAAGCACAACATAACGTTTTAATCTGTGTTGGGGCCGGGAGGGGTCAGTGTGTTAGCAAGTGCAGCCCTCGGTGGGAGAGAAGCCATCTAGAAATCCCCAAATGCAGAGCTGGGGATGCTGATGACAAATACTGTCCTGGAGGATGGAGATGCCCCAGGCAACCTGGCATGTGACTTTGTTGCTGGGGGCTGGCCTGGGATTAGCTGTCATAGGAAGAGTGACACAAGTACGTGTGTGCCCTGGCTCTGGAGAGCATCCCCTAAAGTGGGAAAAAGATTCAACACAGCCATATGGTACTTTCAAGCTTAGTAAATGGAAAAAAAAAATGCATCTTTATATAAGACTATTTGGTATCAATTAGTAGATGCAGGTGAACTCTCAATTTTGGATGCTAAGGAGTAAAACAGAACAAAATATTGGTGTTGTTAGGATGATTGAATTTAACTATGTAAAACGTGAGAAAGTTTCTTGTAGGAAAATATTTAGTAGTATTCTGGGGGAAGTTAGAAAGGAGTTTCATGGAGAAGCAGATTTTTGAATATATTTAACAATTTTCTTTTTCTTATATTTTGGACTCTGGATTTTCCTCTTGTAAGTATTCTGACTTTATCTGAATTTTACGTTGTCAAATGTCCAGGGAGAATCAGGTATAAGGTTCTCACCTGTCCTGCCCAGCCCAGTAAGACTGAGTTTGTCACGGTGAAAAGTTCTTGAACCCTCAGGGTCTCCTCTTCCGTCTCTACCCAAACCATCCTAATCCACGCTGCCGTCATCTCTCACCTGGGTTATTGCTGTAACCTAATTTTTGCTCTCCTTGTTTCCACTCTGGCCTCCTTTAGCCTATTCTCATTACGGCAGCCAGAAGAAGCCCAGTACAATGTCCCTTAGATCATTCCTCTCCTCCAAAGCCCTCCAGTCCTTTTCCATCAGCCTGTGACTGAGTCTTTATCTGGGCCTTCTCTGTACTTCTGGTCCCTTTATCTTTTTATTTTACTCCTTGCTTACTCTTCTTCCAGGCCTTCCAAGAACAGTTAATACATGAGATGCACTTCCCATGATCAGTTCAGTGAACATTGCACTGGCTGTTAGAAGGCTCTTTCCCAGGATATCTGTAGAGCTTTGCACCTATCCCCATCACCCACCTCCTTCCACCTTTTCTCAAAGCACACCTTTTTATGGAAAATTGCAGCATGGCTCCTGTCCCCCAAATTCCTCTTCCCCTTTTGCCTTGGTTTCTTTATAATACTTATCACTATATATTTTCCTTTTTACTTTATTTAATTTTAATTAAATTTTTTAAATTTAAGTTTTATTTTATATTGGAGTATGGTTGATTTACAATGTTGTGTTAGTTTCAGGTGTACAGCAAAGTGGTTCAGTTATACATATACATATATGCATGCTTTTTCAGATTCTTTTCCCATGTAGGTTATTACAAAATATCAAGTAGATTTCCCTGTGCTATACTCTAAGTCCTTGTTGGTTATCTATTTTATATATAGTAGTGTGTATATGTTAATTCCAAACTCCTAATTTATCCCTCCCCAGACCTTTACTCTGTCTTCTTCTTTTTTTTTTTTTTGGCCGCAATCTGTAGGCTCCATGAAGGGTGTTTTGTCTGCTCTGTTCACTGCTATATTATAGAGCTCATCAAATAAATGGACAAAAGAAAGTTCAGCTCATCATTACTCCCAGAATTCCATGGGGCCTTTAGTAAGTGGATACTGATAACTATGATCACAGCTCTTCCCCTTCCAATTTAGAGAACCTCCCAGAGATTTGGCACACTGGTAGGTATTTGGACCCTCAGGGTCAAGACACTTTTTTTTTTTTTTTTTTTGCGGTACACGGGCCTCTCACTGTTGTGGCCTCTCCCGTTGCAGAGCACAGGCTCCGGACGCACAGCCTCAGCAGCCATGGCTCACGGGCCCAGACGCTCCGCGGCATGTGGGATCTTCCCGGACCGGGGCACGAACCCGTGTCTCCTGCATCGGCAGGCAGACTCTCAACCACTGCGCCACCAGGGAAGCCCAGGGGTCAAGACTCTTGATATATTATCTTAATATATCAGAGTCAGTAATGCCAATGGAGACTTTCTACTCTACCCCACCCTGCCCTAAGGGAGACTGTTCAGCAGAAATATGGATATTCCTTTAAATCACAGGATATTTTGTACTTTAGAAAAGCAGTGGTCCAGGTGTTTGACCCACTGTTCTTTGGTTGAAGCTTCCTCACCCCATGCGGCTCCCTTTCCAAGTGGTTTTTTTTTTTTTTTCATCTGTATTGGAGTACAATTGCTTTACAATGGTGTGTTAGTTTCTGCTTTATAACAAAGTGAATCAGTTATACATATACATGTGTTCCCATATCTCTTCCCTCTTGCGTCTGCCTCCCTCCGACGCTCCCTATCCCACCCCTCCAGGTGGTCACAGAGCACCCAGCTGATCTCCCTGTGCTATGCGGCTGCTTCCCACTAGCTATCTACTTTACATTTGGTAGTGTATATGTGTCCATGTCACTCTCTCACTTTGTCACAGCTTACCCTTCCCACTCCCCATATCCTCAAGTCCATTCTCTAGTAGGTCTGTGTCTTTATTCCGGTCTTACCCCTAGGTTCTTCATGACATTTTTTTTTTTCTTAGATTCCATATATATATGTTAGCATACGGTATTTGTCTTTCTCTTTCTGACTTACTTCACTCTGTATGACAGACTCTAGGTCCATCCACCTCACTACAAATAACTCAATTTCGTTTCTTTTTATGGCTGAGTAATATTCCATTGTATATATGTGCCACATCTTCTTTATCCATTCATCTGATGATGGACACTTAGGTTGCTTCCATCACCTGGCTATTGTAAATAGAGCTGCAATGAACATTTTGGTACATGACTCTTTTTGAATTATGGTTTTCTCAGGGTATATGCCCAGTAGTGGGATTGCTGGGTCATATGGTAGTTCTATTTGTAGTTTTTTAAGGAACCTCCATACTGTTCTCCATAGTGGCTGTACCAATTCACATTCCCAACAGCAGTGCAAGAGTGTTCCCTTTTCTCCACACCCTCTCCAGCATTTATTGTTTCTAGATATTTTGATGATGGCCATTCTGACTGGTGTGAGATGATATCTCATTGTAGTTTTGATTTGCATTTTTCTAATGATTAATGATGTTGAGCATTCTTTCATGTGTTTGTTGGCAATCTGTATATCTTCTTTGGAGAAATGTCTGTTTAGGTCTTCTGCGCATTTTTGGATTGTGTTGTTTGTTTTTTTGTTATTGAGCTGCATGAGCTGCTTGTAAATTTGGGGGATTAATCCTTTGTCAGTTGCTTCATTTGCAAATATTTTCTCCCATTCTGAGGGTTGTCTTTTCTTCTTGTTTATGGTTTCCTTTGCTGTGCAAAAGCTTTGAAGTTTCATTAGGTCCCATTTGTTTATTTTTGTTTTTATTTCCATTCCTCTAGGAGGTGGGTCAAAAAGGATCTTGCTGTGATTTATGTCATAGAGTGTCCTGCCTATGTTTTCTCTAAGAGTTTGATAGTTTCTGACCTTACATTTAGGTCTTTAATCCATTTTGAGTTTATTTTTGTGTATGGTGTTAGGGAGTGTTCTAATCTCATACTTTTACATGTACCTGTCAAGTTTTCCCAGCACCACTTATTGAAGAAGCTGTCCTTTCTCCACTGTACATTCCTGCATCCTTTATCAAAGATAAGGTGACCATATGTGCGTGGGTTTATCTCTGGGCTTTCTATCCTGTTCCATTGATCTATCTTTCTGTTTTTGTGCCAGTACCATACTATGTTCATTACTGTAGCTTTGTAGTATAGTCTGAAGTCAGGGAGCCTGATTCCTCCAGCTCCGTTTTTTGTTCTAAAGATTGTTTTGGCTGTTCAGGGTCTTATGTGTTTCAATACAAATTGTGAATTTTTTTGTTGTATTTCTGAGAAAAATGCCAGTGGTAGTTTGCTAAGGATTGCATTGAATCTGTAGATTGCTTTGGGTAGTAGAGCCATTTTCACAATACTGATTCTTCCAATCCAAGAACATGGTATATCTCTCCATCTATTTGTATCATATTTAATTTCTTTCATCAGTGTCTTATAATTTTCTGCATACATGTCTTTTGTCTCCTTAGGTAGGTTTATTCCTAGATATTTTATTCTTTTTGTTGCCATGGTAAATGGGAGGGTTTTCTTGATTTCACTTTCAGGTTTTTCATCATTAGTGGATAGGAATGCCAGAGATTTCTGTGCATTAATTTTGTATCCTGCTACTTTACCAAATTCATTGATTAGCTCTAATAGTTTTCTGGTAACATCTTTAGGATTCTCTACATATAGCATCATGTCATCTGCAAACAGTGACAGCTTTACTTCTTCTTTTCTGATTTGGATTCCTTTTATTTCCTTTTCTTCTCTGATTGCTGTGGCTAAAACTTCCAAAACTATGTTGAATAAGAGTGGTGAGAGTGGGCAACCTTGTCTTGTTCCTGATCTTCGTGGAAATGCTTTCAGTTTTTCACCATTGAGGACGATGTTGGCTATGGGTTTGTCATATATGGCCTCTATTATGTTGAGGCAAGTTCCCTCTGTACCTACTTTCTGGAGGGTTTTTATCATAAATGGATGTTGAATTTCGTCAAAAGCTTTCTCTGCATCTATTGGGATGATCATATTGTTTTTCTCGTTCAATTTTTTAATATGGTATATCACATTGATTGATTTGCGTATATTGAAGAATCCTTGCATTCCTGGAATAAACCGCACTTGATCGTGGTGTATGATTCTTTTAATGTGCTGTTGGGTTCTGTTTGCTAGTATTTTGTTGAGGATTTTTGCATCTATGTTCATCAGTGATATTGGTCTGTAGTTTTCTTTCTTTGTGACATCCTTGTCTGGTTTTGGTATCAGGGTGATGGTGGCCTCGTAGAATGAGTTTGGGAGTGTTCCTCCCTCTGCTATATTTTGGAAGAGTTTGCGAAGGATAGGTGTTAACTCTTCTCTAAATGCTTGATATCCAAGTGTTTTTGAAGGCTTCCTTTGCACAGTTTGAGTGCAAATAGTGATTCTAGTTGTCTTCCTCAGAGTTTCTGGGAGCACTATGGATAGTGGATTTTTGTTAGTTTCTAAAGCTGTAATATAACTTATGTGAACTCTGGTTGGATGAATCATACCTGTTTATTTATTCCACAAGTGTTCACTGAACATGGTGTGTATGCCAGGTGTTCTAATGACTGGGATACAGCAGTGAACCCTCAAGGGGCTGCTTGTCTAATAGGAAGAGTTAGAAGGTAGACAGTAGACAAATGAACAGATACATGTACAACATGCTAGGTGGTGATGAATGCTAGAATCATTATAAAGATTAAGGGTGAGAAAGTGGAGAGGAGTGTTGTTGTTGTGAATTTTTTTTCATATTATATTATGTAGACTTTTCAGAGACCAGATGCTTGAAGGAAATGAGCCACAGAGACATACAGGGGAAGAACAGTCCAGTGGGGGTGGTGTAAAATGCCAAGGAGTTCAAGGGGCAGCAATGAATTCAGTGTGGCCAGAGCTGGGGTGTAGGAGGGGTGGGCCAGGAGCTCAGGAAAGGGGTTCTGTGCAATGTCATGGAGGTAAGGATGGGATTTTTCTTTAATGGAAATGGGAAGTCATGGAGGGTACTGAACCAGAGGAGTGATGTGATTGGATTTCTGTTTTAATAGAATGAGCCTTGGAGAGTGGGTGTCAAGAATGCAGACAGACATAGAACCAACTCTCCACCATCCCACCCCTCCTTTCTTTGTCCTGGAATAAGAAACTAAGATCCAATTTGCTTGTTACCCCCTCAGATACTTTTTAGGCATCAGTCTACCACATAGAAGAATGTCCATTTTGTTATTTGGATCGTTCTATGTGCTTTGGGGATAGCTCATGTGTTACCACCCACTCTGGTGACAATCCTGTGTTTTCTACATCGATTAAATCTCTGCAGGTCCATCTGCTACCAAAAGAAAAAAAAAATTGGGAGGAGCAGACAGACCACCTATAAATCTCTCCCAGTCATTCAGGGGAGAAGTGATTATTTTGAAGATAGAACATGGTTTGCTTGTTGATCTGATAAAGGGTATAAGAAGAAGAGGGGCGTCCAGGATGAGTCCATGTGTAGGCTGGCATTAGGGATTATCTTAGTCTGTTGGGACAACTATCATAGAACACTATAGACTGGGAAGCTTGTAAACCACAGGAATTTATCTCTTCTAGTTCTAGAGTCTGGAAGTCCAAGATCAAGGTGCTGGCAGATTTGGTGTCTGGTGAGGTCCTGCTTTCTAGTTGGTAGACAGTTGTCTTTGCACTGAGTCCTCACATGGCACAAGTAGAGCAGGAGCTCTCCAGGATCTCTTTTATAAGACCACTAATCCTAGTCATGGAGATTCCAACTCTCATGACCCAATCACCTCCCCAAGGCTCTGCTTCCACCTGCTATCTCATTGGTGATTCGGTTTCAACATATGAATTTGCGGGGGTGGGTGGGGGAAACAAAAACATCCAGGCTATAGCAGCAGTTTAGAAGAAAAGATAGGCTATCTACTGAGATGGGGAAGCCTGCAGGGGGACAGGTTGCAGGAGAATTAACTTTAGTCTTAGGTTTCGACATAAGTATTCTTGGACTTGAACAAGTAGGGCCCCTGCCTGGGCTCCATGCCTCCCTTGGCATAACTTTTACAAAACTGTCTAAAGTCCCACTCCACTGCTTTAGTTTTTCACAGTTTATTTCATATTTTGAATGTCCCAAATGGTATGGTTTCTGAAAATTCTGACAGATTTTGAGGTCAAGAAGCTTTTCCATTCCATTAGCTTTAGTGACATTTAGAGTAATCAGTGTCCTCCAAGAATAATGACAAAATGAGTAATTGAGTTACTTTAAGGCATTGTGAAGTCTCTTTTGCACAAGGGTGTGGGTCCACTTAAACCTTGTGCTGTGGTATGAATGTCTAACCATCCATCTGTCAGCCCTGATTGCACAAAAAGATCTACATTAAAAAAAAATGTAGATCTCCTATACCCCCAAACTACTCTTTGAAGTTGAAATGAAGCTCCCTGGGGTGAAAGAAAAAATTAAAATCTAGCTTGTGAAGAGGATAGAGGGTTTTGGGGGTACTCTTGCCTCTGAGGATGTGATGCCAATCAGAAGTATTCATGTATTTAATTTGCCTTTTAAATTTGTATTTTTTCCATAAAAACATTTCCAACAAGTAAATAGCTGTGACCGCCATGCTCGTTTATGGCATCATGCTGCCAGGTTTTGAATATGAACACTTATTTACCCTCATGATGAAGTGAGTGCCCCTCTGTTGCCTCTTAAAGGTTCAAACTGAGGTTGACATTGCCAAGTGGAACAGGATGGGTGGATCTGGTGGTGTCCACACTGGAGGTGGAGAAAATTGTTGGCGGGCTCCAGAATGGGATAATGTCTCCAAAGTGTTTGGAGCTCCTTGCTGCAAAGACCTTGAGTAATTTCCATGTATTATTCGGGTTGTATAAGGTAATCTGCTCTGCTATCAACCATGAATCCTTTCATTGCACATTTTAAGCAAAGTAGGTCCATTTTAAAATGCTAAATGGAATAATTTTAAGCTATCCTACCTTTCAAAATATTAGAAGTACTTTCTCTGTCTTCAAATTAGCCTTAAGAAAGGCAAAAGATAAACATGGATCGGGTGTTAACCCCTCACCAAGCACTGTGGGAAATGCTTTACATTCACACCCTCATTTAATTTTCACAGAACAAAGGGCCAAGTGCCATTTGGCTCAGAGGAGAGTCAACTTCCCACTTTAAACAGAGGAGAATGAGGACAAGTAATTCAGTGATTTTCTCAGGTCTGAGCATCAGGACAAGGTGGAGCCAGGTGGTTTTTCTCCAGGATTTTTTCGCCACCACTCTGGCTGGCTTACTACACCTTCATTTTTAAGGGACTTCTGAGATTTGCTTCAGTAGTGGTGTTAGAAACAAAGCTACTAGAGTAAGTAAGGCTTTATTTTAGAAATGTCTTTACTAGAGTAACACTTTTTAAATTTGATCTCCATCCCAAAATGAACTTTCTTTTCTTTGACCAAGTTCTGGCATAGGATCTTGAATATGTTAAGTGTCCAATCAAAATTAAGTGAGTGAATCAATGAACAAAAAATGATTGCCTGTACCTCTGATGAGTCTAATGGCTATTACAGGTACAGCACTAAGCTTGGCTTTGCCACAACTCTTTATAGCTATTATGATCTCCATTTCATAGAGGAGTGAAGGAAGTACATAGTGGTGAGAAGAACATTTCCATCACACCAGGGATGGCAAATAGATTTTTGTCTCGGGTGCTGGGTTCAATCATTGATAATAGTGGATGTCTGGAGCTAGATAGTGGTCCCTACCTGGACAGTAGTATCTAACTGATGGTATGTACCTGGATCGGAGATACTGCGGGAGGTGGCTATACTGCAAAGCCAGGAGCCCGTACCAGGACCCATTGTGAGAAACTGCCATGTTTGATATACTCTTTTCCACTCTGAGTCTGAAATGGAGGAGTGGTCATATTCAGTCCTGACATTTTTGGCTAATACAATGTTCTATGGAGGTGGGTTTTCTATGGTATTCATCAGGCTGTTTGATGCTTTGAGTTCTGTATTGAGTATTGCAGTCATTTTTATTTTGTTTTGTTTGCTTTTGGATGCCTGCAGTAAAAAACAACCCCAAAGACCCCTGAATTACTTTTACAATTTCTTAATGCACACTGAGTAGCCTTTCATACTGTTAGAATTTTGATTAACTCTTCATTGATGTCGTGGAATGGTGTGATGTTCTGCAGAATGTCCAGATAGTTTAGACCCCTTGAAATATGCCAGATGGTAGGAGAGTTATTATAGCCCTGGGAAAATTATATAAACGTCTAATGTGGTTTGTCCCAAACAAATGGAAATTATTTATGGTCTCCTTTCCATCAGTTATAGAAAACAATGCACTATCCCGAACAGTGGCTACATACCTGTACCTGAGGCAGTGTTAATTTGTTTTTGCAAAGACAACACTACTGGCACAGAAGCTACAATTGGGGTTGAGTTTGGTAGTCCACTGTACTGGTGATTAAAGGGGGTTTATCAGAGAGCAGGAAAGTGGTTGCTAGGGGCTAGAGGGTGGGGGAAATAAGGAGAGGTTGGTAAAGCATAGAAATTTTCAGTTATAAGATGAATACTGTCTGAAAATCTAATGTGTAATGTATAACATGGTGACTGTAGTTGGTAACACTGTGTTATGTAATGGAAATTTTCTAAGAGGGTAGAACTTAAATATTCTTACCAAAAAAAGTGAGTAAATATGTGAGGTGATGGATGTTAACTTGATGGAGGAAATCCTTTCACAATGTGTAAGTATAGCAAATCATCACAATATGTACTTTAAGTGTCTTAAAATTTTGGCAATTAAACCTCAATAAAGCTGGAAAAATAAATGGACTTATGATGGGGTCATCACGTCTGCATCCTTTTCTTTAAATACTTGAGGATGGCAATAATCTCTGCCATTTCTCCAAGATCTCACAAAATGCTTTTTTTTTTCTTTTTTCCTTTTTCTCCTTTATTTTTCTTTTTTCTTTTCTTTTCTTTCCTTTCCTTTTTTCTTTCTCTTTTCTTCTCTTTTTTCCTCTCCCCCTCCCCCACCCCCTTTTCCTTCCTCCCTTCCTCCCTCCCTTCCATCCTGTCTTGGCTGAATGGGAGGAATGAACATTTTCAGAGGCTTCCACTTGCCCTTATGATAATGACAAAAACAACTCCCGTGATAGGTCTTATAAGGTCAAGGAATGAATGGTTCAGGATGTTCCAACTATCAAATACGTCTATTCCAACTATATATTCAGGGACTGGAAATGACCATGGGGACGTAGGGGACCAGGCCTCCATATATTATGTGGTCCTTCTCCTCCCCATTCTAACAAGGGAGCATAATGACACTTTGGGTCCCGAGTATCAATGTCAACTTGGGCCCTGTGTGCAGGAGACTGTAATGTTTGGTATCCCCTTCACACAGTGTTCATTTACTCAAGTAAGTGGCTGTAGGTCCCTTTGGGAAACATTAGATGGATTACTGTAAATAGTTGCTGTAGCAGTACAGGATCTGGGAATCTGGCTTTTTCTTCAGGCAGTTGGGTTTTGGTCTGAAAATTGGCTCAGATACGGAAACCAGGCAAGGGACTTTTTATGGAGGCAGCTAACCTCAGCTAACTGGTCAACTACATCCTTGGTGTATTTCAATTGTATAGATCAGCATGCCTGGATCTGAAGACATTTCAGGCAGGATACTTCTGTTCTGGAGGCCAGTCTTGTGCACTGTAACCATTCTATCGGTATTCCCTGATCTCTACCCGCTAGTTGCCAGCAGTGCCCAGTGATTGTGACAATCAAACGTGTCTCCAGACGTTGCCAGATGTCCTCTGTGGGGCAAAACTACCCCCAGCAGTGCGTCTTTTAATAATCTTTAAACATTGCCGCAGGTTTCCAGGGAGTCTTCATGTCAAAACTACTTCATGGATGAGAACCAACTGAAAATAACCAGCAAGGTAGCTCCCAAATCCCATTTTAGAGACTGCTTCCTCCGTTCACTTCTGGCACCAATTTCCTTAGGTCTAGTTCCCAGGAAACAGTCTCGGATAAAGATTTGCATTCAGGAAGTTGTTGCCCTTGATTCGGTACCTGTGGGGAAGTAAGAGCTGTAGGACCAGCAGAGGGAGGCCTGAGTCCATCCCACAGGCCTCTCCTAAGGTGAGTTGTACTCCCTCAGGCAAAGGAGCTGGGCTATTATGTCCCTGCATCAACCACTCAGTGGATGATCATGGAGAGGGGACATGACTTGGGGTAAGGTGGATTTCTTTAGTTGAGGGCAATTCCTGACACAGGGCTCAGTGAAATGGCATCGGCTGCCAAACCTCTAGCTTCTGGGAATGTCTCAGTCCTGAAAGGGGTATCTGAGCAGAACGTCCATTAATAATAGAAATAAAAATTTCCAAAGATACAGACTTCACCTATCTTCACTAACATATGGTAGTATCTCATCCACCTCTTATTCTGCCGCCTTTAGCACACAACAGTTCATCAAATATCAAAAACTGTTTACACATCATGAGGTGTAAGGCACCACACTTTATTATTTAGATCATCTGTTTTGGTGCTAGTGTATATAACCATGCAAATACTCATGCATTCCAATTGATTTTTGCCAATCAGAAAATACATATTATGTAAGGGAGTGTTTTGATGAAGGGGCTTCATTAAGATCTGAAAAATTTTATTCAGAGTCTGAATGGATGCTGTGGATGGCTGAATAGGGTTATTGAAATTAATGCAGAGCATTATAAAGCTGAAAACTCATGGTATATCTATGACATGATTTCCCGTTTTGTTATTGTTATACAACCAACATGGCATAAATAAAAAAAGTCATGTAAAGCAATATAATGGCTTGTTGTTAATAATAACAACCCAAATTTAAATAACTATTTAGAACAATGAATGGTGTCTTCCTAACCAAATAATAAGCCAAGCTTCCCCAGCAGAAGCATTGCTGTACCACTTGGGAGTATAAACTCTAAAACTCTGACAAAATTATGTATCCCAGTAGTGTTTTTTTTTACCTTTGTGGTTATAAGGTCATGCTGCTTGTATAACTAGCTTAATATAGTTAGTTGCATTTTTATTTTAAACCACTGTTTTCAGAAATTTATTCTAAAAATATTTCCATGATGAAACTTGGTATCTTATATGACATACTGCATTTTATCCTCGGAGATTCAGCCTTTCCAAAAATATCCATATATTTTCAATCAATTTTACTGCTTCTGTGTTTGCAAAAAGCAAAGTAACCTTAGTGGTTTCATAAAAATTTTATTAGTGAAGACCTTGAGGAAAAGGAAACTTCATACTTCAAGTATTTCAAGTCAAACATTTTCTTTTGATTTTCTAATTAACACTTTTATTACTATCCTAAACTTCAATTAAGTAATACTGATAATAGTCATGAAAAATCTATAGATTTTTCCATAGTTTATTTTTTTCAATTCTTAAGTTGCCTTGAATAAAGGAATAAATAATGGTATTTCTTGAAAGTAAATAATGTCAATAAAACTAGATATGCGGGGGTCTTGTGCTCTATCAATACATGGAAGTTTTTCTCTTTTGAACTTTCAAGTTTATGTTAATGCTTCTATAGGATGGTTTATTGAATTCTCTCATTAAAAATTGCTATTCTTGATTTCTTCAATTTGTTTCTTCTTACATGTGCTTCATCTTACTTTTGTTTCTCTTATTCTATTACTATCTACATTTCGTAAACTGTTTACAAAATCTATTTTAATATTCTCTATTTTCAGCTCTTATATACTATCTTATTTAAAATGCAGTTTTTTTGTATTAAAACAATAATTAATGGATGATTATTAAATACATATGTATACATTTATTTCTCGACACATTTAAAAATGGAATTTATTTAATTAGGAAGCGAATTATGTGGCACAGATGTTAACAGCCTTATTTTTTATTTTAATAAATAATTTTGGGTGATTTTATATTTATTTACGTGTTCAAAAAATTTATATATTTCTAGAGGGAATTCATATTTAATCATGTTATATATCTACACTAACACTCAGTACTAATTTTCCATCTGGTGCCAAGAACAAATATTGGTACACATACATACAGAGGATTGTTCACATTTTAGAACTTGCTTTTAATCTCTGTTAAAACATTGACCAAATGCATTTAGGAATGAAGTAGTGCACATTTTCTTTCTGGCTGTCCAATAATTGCTAAAAGGTAAGTGGATACCTTCCTTTAACCTTTTGATTCAGGAAAATAAGATGTGTTGTTCATGGAGTTTGACTTAGTCATCTATTATAAATTTATTTTCACTTGGCTACAAATAAATTCTTCTTAAACTGTCAGAGATTGCCTTTGAATTGACCTTGGGGCACAGCTATTCTGAAAGAAAGGTTTCAGATATCAGCTTTGTTGATTCAGCCCTTCATCCCAGAAAGGCACCCAGGGAGAGAACCATGTTTAGACTGCTCCAGAGAACCAAGGTTCTTGTGATAATGCTTTATGTGTTTCTGACTATGTTTCATTAAAAGATAAATTAATATCTAAGAAATAACAAATAGCACAATGTGGATGGTTTACCATTACTGCAAGATGCACTATGTGCATATGTCAGATGAGATGGCAAAATGAGATTCTTTTGGAAAAGTGGAAATGTAATGCCCCCTAAAAAGTCCAATTTAATTTCAAAAGAAAATCATGCAGTTTCCTGATTCAGACATTTCATCTGTGTAGTGGGAGCATTTCATTTGGTCATTGTAGCAGTTCTCCAGGAGAATACTGGCTATGAAACAGGGTATTTCAATATCCATAAAGACTTTTTTTACACATAGAATTACTCCTCAAGAAATGAATGAGTAGAACATATAAAATTCTGTTTAGAAATTTCTACTGTGGATGGTATCATTTTCCTAGGGAAAAAGAAGTTGTGCTTGTAGAGTGAATAATGAGGCATCATATCTGTCACCACCTGGAGGGTTGATTGTATATATAGAAGCCACCCATTATGGGAAACTATGCATATACACACATACATATGTGTATATGTATTATATAATACATAGAAAACATATATAATATAATAACATACACACACACCCCCTAAAGATTTCAGAGAAATTCCCATCAAAATATGCCTTCCATTTAATTTTATGTAAGATTGAAAAATGTGTGTTAAAGCAGCCCATTTATGTTCTGCATGAAAGAATGGTTCATTATTACTTTTTCAACCAAAGCTTTTTCAATAGTTGGTGATGTATTTAACCTCATCCTAAAGAAAACTAGAATAGGAGCCAGGGACCATAGTTAGGTAACCTTAGAAAGTCATTTAATCTCTCTTTCAGTCTGCCTACCCCACAGAGTAGCTCCACAGATGAAATGTAGATAGAAAAGTGCTTTGGAATAATAAAGCAACATATAAATGCAAGATAGTATTGCTTTGGTTGTTACCCTGTGAAAGTGAACCATTAGAAATCTGATGCCAGATGTGGGCATACATTCAGCCATGTAACTTGGCTTTTTGAAACCCTCATTCTGGATAATACACCTTTTGTTGTTCACTAGTATCATACACTACTCCACATTAAACAGGATAAAGTGAACTCAGTAACAGGGATTTTATTGCCATAAAAATAAATTTAGACCAAAAACCTGTTTAAGGATGATGGTGCTCACTTCTGCAAACTAGATTGCAATTCCTTGGAACTTATAAGTCATTCATCAACTCTTATATACGCAATGTATAAGAACAGTGCCACGTCCCCAATGACCCCGTCCCAGAAGGTAACACACAGATCACTGTGCCACTAAAACGTAATCTTGTTATGGACAGAGATTTTTTGTGTGGTTGGATCATTTCCATATATCCAATAACTATAATAATGCTGGCTAATAAGTGTAGTATTCAATATAAATGAAAGGTTAACCTTGCTTTTCTAAATTTTAGATGTGAATTTGTTCATTCATTCAACAAACGGTGTTAATTAAGCGCTTAGTATATGTCCATCCTGAAAGTTTAAAATGAAAAATGGCAAACAGGCAGGCAAAGAAGTAATTACAGATTTATTTTAAAATAAGCCTCTACAAAGTGTTATTGGGTCATAGAAATGAAACTATGGTTGACTCTTGAACAACAGGGTCTGAACTGTGTGGTTCCACTTATATGTGGGCTCTTTTCAAAAGTAAATTCTGCAGTGCTACCTGATGGGACGTGCGGTTGGTTGAATCTGCAGGTGTGGAACCACAGGTAGGGAGGAACTGTGGAAGGGTGGGAGTTGGGTATACATGGAAGACTGACTGTAAGTTACACACAGATTTTTGACTGCACAGAGGGCTGGCGCCCTTAACCCTTGTGTTGTTCAAGGGTCAACTGTACTTAATTCTATATTGGGAGGTCAGAAAAGTCTTGAGTAGATGACAGATTGAATCTTGGTTAATGAGTAAGCATTTTGATTGAGGACAGTAATTAAGGTAATCATAGTGTTGAGAAATGATTCTTCATGGGTGTCTCACATTTCTGCATATTCTACTAGTTCCTTTGGAAATATCTTTTCAAGGTGTTTGTGTAGCAGATGGCCTTGGTTGATAGTAGGGTGTCCTTTCGAAGCAAAGGGCAGACGTGCTTGTTGCCCCTTATGAAATGGTCAGGTTCCCCAAGCACCGTCCCTACAATGCTCAGGGAACTGGTACAAGAGCTGTTGGTGCTCTGGCTACTGCTATTAAGGCGAGTAGTAAAGCCTCTTGTCTCTGATTCAAGAGCCGCATATCTTCTGCCAGCATCCAGAACACTGTGGCAGGGTTACTTATTACTTAGTATGTAGGATAAAATCTCAGCCCTTCACAGGTTTGACAGTTTTGTTGATGAAGATGGAATGTTGAGAGAGACACTTCCTGGAAAAGGAAGAATGAGGGCTTTTCAGATGGTTAAAGGGATTTGAGGGAAGTCCATGGGTATGGGTAACAAACATGCTGCCCAGATTTTAGTCAACTGAGCAACGAATGGTCCTCTGCTTTACTGTCTATTAAAGATGAGGAATTGGGAAAGATGGTTGCTGTCTGATTTCAGGGAAGTAGGTTCAGAGGCCGAGTGGTGCCCTGGTTGTCCTAACTCTTCTCAGAGATGGGAAACTTCCTTGGAGATTTACTGGTCAGCCTCAGGTCCATCCATTGTGAAAAGTAGCACTAAGATGAGTCCTGGGTGGGCTGAAGGTCCTTTTCTCTCTGTCCATCAATAATTACTAGGAGTTGGGCTTCCCTGGTGGTGCAGTGGTTGAGAGTCCGCCTGCCGATGCAGGGGACACGGGTTCGTGCCCCGGTCCGGAAAGATCCCACATGCAGTGGAGCGGCTGTGCCCGTGAGCCATGGCCGCTGAGTCTGTGCGTCCGGAGCCTGTGCTCCACAACGGGAGAGGCCACAACAGTGAGAGGCCCGCATACCAAAAAAAAAAAAAAAAAAAAAAAAAAAAATTACTGGGAGTGCAGAAGGAAGAAATTTGGCCAACATTATTGGAAGAAGCCAGGTGAATCATAAGAACTTTGATTGGTTGAGTTGGGAGGAGATAGGATGGGATAATTAATGCTTCTAATAAGGAATAACAGTAGCTGGACCTTCTTAGCCCATACAGCAGTCTGTCCTCTGTAACTAAATACAACTAGAGATGGCAGCAAAAGGTCTGCTGTGAGTCTTGGCTGCTATACAGAAACTTTGGGGAGATTTCACTGGGATGGACAAACTCCTATGTGAGGAGCCATAGATGAGTCATTGACTAGTTTATGGGGTACTCCTGCCCCAGGTTATGTATAAGGTGCTGAAAAGCAACCCACTAGAGAATGAGAAAGGACCCAAAGAATTGTAGATGAATTTCAGAGTCACCCTTGCTACCTTGCAA
The DNA here is from genome assembly GCF_951394435.1 of Stenella coeruleoalba. NCBI lineage: Eukaryota > Metazoa > Chordata > Mammalia > Artiodactyla > Delphinidae > Stenella > Stenella coeruleoalba. Next base: position 43,927,219 of record NC_137156.1, on the reverse strand, counting down.
GACTCCCTTAGTTCTTGTATTGTAACTGGATGAAGACTTAAGAGATGGTATCTTGACAATGGAGCATCTACAAGTTTAGCCCTTGACAGCCAGAGGGAAAAAAACAGTGATCCTGCTGGAAACCAACACAGCTATGGAAGCTAAGGCCAGGGGTTCCCAAGGTTAAAATAGATGGCATCAGGAATGATGATTTTTGCTGCCTGATACAGGGCTTTGTGTGGACCAAAGACATTGCAAGTTCATTGGATTGAGGCAGTGGGCAGCTGTTGTGCTGATTGCTCCCTTCTGCATCCCCTCATCTTTCCCAACCTTCCTCCTTCAGCTATTTAAGGAAAAAAATGATTACTGGTGCATGGAGATCATCCATCTGAGTGTGCTGGGGAATGGTGGGGAGAGCAAGGACTCTAACCTTCCTGGTTCTGTCTGATAAAGCCATCCAAGTCACCATCCTATCAGTCCCATGGGGGTGGGAGTCCTGATTCAATTGATGGGGTTGGGCAGTGTTCTCAGTGGGAAAGGGGACCTGACGCAGCCTTGTGGGTGGGGCCTTCATGGCCAGTACACTGGCCTGTTGTTGCTTGCATGTCTGAATGTATAGTAAAAACTGATGTGTGTTGTGATTGTAATTCTCTGTCCCATAAGTGCCAGAGGGTATCATCTCAATGGGAAGAGCTGTATGTAGTGAAGTGAACATAACTTTGGGGGTCCCCAAATCCTCCTGACCTCTTTGATCTCTAAGTCTCTGTGACTGGTGATTTTGCAAATTTGAGCTTCTGTCAAAGTCAGGCAGCCTCTACCTGGTGGCACTTTGGGGGGTTGTGGATCCCTTACTGCCATGACACAGCCATCCAAGTCTCTTTTAAAAATCAGCTGTTGGAGCTCTTTTTGAAACTGGACACCTGAGTTAGGGAGGCCGTTGTGACTCTCTGGCCCCTATTTCCATTTTGGGGGGTCAACTTGGAGTCAATGACTAACGAGGTTGGACATTTTCAACAGGCCACACTAATCAAATGGAAATTGTATATTCGAGAAAGTGGTTGGCCTGTCCCCAGTGCAATCTCAGCTTTACCCACAAAAAGTAACCCTTGCCCTCTGTTGCCTGTTCCACTGCCTGGAACAAAGCTACCGGCTCAGTGGGGGCCCTTCTCTTCACAGTGCTTTTCTTAGCCTGGTTGGATGACATTTTGGCCGAACTGAAATCTGATGATGACCACTGGGCTCCTGCAGTTGTAAAACCTCTCCAGCCGCCATGCAGAACTGAAAGGGGGTGTGATTGCTCTACTTGCCCAACAGAACTTGAGGCCGTTGCCATGTTTTTATTGACTCTTGGGTTGGGGTCATTGGCCTAGCTTATTTGTCTGCCATTTGGGAAACTGTAGACTAAGATGTTAAAGACACCTTTTGGGGGAGGCTATGAATTATGGCAATAAATTATGGCTGCTGGTGGATCATCTGAAGCCCATACTCTGATGAGACACACTGGAATCACACTGCAGATCAAGCCTCCATCACCTATATTGTCACTGTTGCTGCCTGGATAAATCATAGCATTGAACATGGTAACACATCCACCATCATAAAATAGGCACAAAGTAAACAAAGCTGAGCTACTGATGCAGAGGCCACTACAGTATAGGATTCGTTCTGCTGGTTGGATCCAGGACCCTGGGGAGGAGTGGCATGGCAGAAGTCAATATTGCAGGTTGGCCTTCTCCTGCTCCTTGAAGGTCTGTTGAGAGTAGCCTTAATTAAATGTTTTCTGAGATAAAAATGAGCGGATTTGGTTCCAGCCTCTGTTAGTTAATCAGAGGGGCCAACAGAGTGATTTACTAGTGGGAAAATTTGCCATAAACCAGGATGGTGTAAAAATGAAGAGTGGATATTATTGGGAAATAATTCTGCATAAGTTTATTGTATTTCTTGCAAGCAGAGGCATAATTACCTTTGTTCCAGACTCTCTTTTCAAGGATTTTTTTAATGCAAAATAGTTTTGAATGATAGAACTAGTGTCTCCTTCTGGAGCCAAGGGGAAGTGTCTTTCTCTCAGATCAAAGGCAGGCATACTCATGGTCAAGCATGATAAACACCGTGTATATGTCACCAAGGAACGATATGCGTACTGCCCATTAACAAAGGTTCAAGGTTCCTGTGCTTGGGGTTCCTTTCCTGTAATGTAACCCATTGTCTGGGCAAGCATTGTATGGTCCCCTTTTTTTCCTGGGAGTTGGGGCTTGGGGAACCAGCACAAATCCTGATTTTCTAGCTACTGCTGTTGCTGTGAGTGATAAGCCTTTTTTTCCTTCTCTGACCAATGAGTCTTGTGCCTTCCACCAGCATCCATGGCAGGCTCACTTGTTAGCTTGGAAGTAGGGTAAAATTTCAGACCCTTCATAATTTTTCACAATTAGGAGCTATAAAAGATATACCTATACCCTCAATGGTGTAAGAGAGTTGACATCTATTTTCATCTCTATGAGGGACAAAATAATTGTTTCTTATAGGCATGGAATTCTTATTAAAGCAGTGATTCTGGTGTAGGTTCCTTCAATTTTTTTTTTTTTTATCTTTATCAGCTTCCAAGTCTGCCATACTCATCTGCATCAAGCTGGCTAGAGGGGAAAGAGCATTGAGGCATGTGCATGGGATATTTTCATGGGCCAAGCCTAAAAGCGGTACATAGCATTCACATTGATGTTCCATCAACTGGAACTTGTTCAAACGTAACTCTTAGAGGAGAAATGAGGTCCAGTCCTGTGTCTGTGAAGAAGAGAAATGGTTTTGGTGGAAAATTTTCCCCACAGATAGAAGCTATTTCCAACCAATAGCAACTTCATGTCTACAGTCATGAAAGTGAGCAGGACATGACTTTAGCATGACTAAAATCACAGGATGCATGAAGTAGAGTGTGGTAGAAGGTGAGAGGCTAGTCAGGAATCATCTTTTACCTTAGGTTGATAGATCTCTCCAAAGGTGACTGGTACATTCTGAAGCATTTTAATCATGGAAAAACAAAATTAGGGAGAATACTTAGGAAGCTACAGCAATAGACTAAGTAGAAAAGGAAGACAATTTAAATACAGCCAGTGACAAAAGAGATTCACTAATACAATCAACAAACAATTATTAAGTGCAAGCTAAGTGTTGGGTGTTGGGTATATGCCAAAATAGAACCAGTAATAAAAATACCAATTAGGTACCAATTAGATATAAGTGGTAAGAGAGATGGAATCGGATAGTAGGTGGTGGGAGAATATCTGAGGAGAGGAATGAGGCAGAGAAATCATGAGATCAGTTTTGCATCATTGAAAATTATGTGCTTCTACAACATTTAGGTGGATTTGCTCAGTAGGCATTGCATTATTTATGTAAAGCTGAAGTTGCTTAGAAACGTCAATACAGAGATAGTAATGCCCAGAATGACACTGAAAATACCAAGATAGAGCTCTCACATCACACATACTCAACAATTATGTATTGACTTTATTTATATATTTATTTATATGCTGTTTAAAGGGAAACTTGTTACTCTTTGAACTTACTGAACACATTATAACTTTTTTCTGATTTCTTGGGTATTCAGATAGAGGGAATACAGATCCATGACTAGAAGAAAAAATGGGAGTGTTAGATTCAAGAAGAAATGTAAAATAATATCAAGTATGCATATATTCTGCTTTGACTTAAATGGCTATAATTAGTGGGAGATTACACTTTAATTTCTTCAGATTGTTACTTCTACCAGCTATACCAGTGATGCGAAGGAAGGTCCCAAGCTCTTTAATTGTACTCAGCATATTGTTATTACCTTAAAAAACACTATGTTCCTTTTTTGGGGTTAAACACTGCTGTTTAATAAAGTAGTATTCTTCATCCATGTATACTCCAAGCTAATTGCTCCAAGCTAATTAGCTAATTGCTAATTGAAAATGAGTTTCAGGAAACAATCAGCGATAATGAGACCACATGGCTTAAGATTGCCTAGTTTTGTTTTTGTTTTTTCATCCCTGCAATTTTAGGACTGGAGGTAATAAGAAAGAGGAGTGAGCTTCTCTTTTTTACTCTGCCTTCCCATGCCATCCCTCTATCTTATTGCCTGGTTGAAACGATGGCCACCCTGTAAATAATGCATGATTACATGATTGTCATCCAAAACTGAGCCTAAAGCTGAGGGACCCCATGTGTCCTCGCTCAAACCTCCACCCTCCCAACTGCATGCATCACAGCCTGCTCAGGAGATGCAGAGATTAGAATTCTTTTCCTTCTCAGTTAATTTTTCCTTATTGAATTGCCTGATTTCATGGAAATTGTGGAGGGTGGTATGTAAACATTGTAACAGGGATCATCTGGGTTCCTTTGCTGAGTTAATTAACACAGAATGCTAATAAAACCAGGTAACAGCTATGGACCCTAGAAAGGGCAGGGAGCATTGTGCTGTGTGATGGAAACAATCTGGGTTGTGCATCTAAAATAGCCACTTTATCGGTGTATGCCTGTGATTATTACAAGGACAGAGTGAGACAATGCAAACTGGTCAGCCCAGAGTCATCATCCTTTATGAAAGGCAAGACAAAAAAATAACTTTGAAGTACAGGTCATGCTGATCTGGGTCAGTTCCATCAGCTATCCATTAGAAGACCTTGATGATTGGTTACCCACACTTAACTGGGCTCAGAGATACCAGGAGGTTATGTTTGTCCAGTCTGGAAAGATGTAGCCTACTGCCGATTTTAACTGCAATATGAAGTTGAGAAAGTCAATTTCCATTTTTCCTGTTTCAAACTAGTGTCCTTCTAAACATGATGTGACCATAATAGTTTAGGAACAGAGGGGAATATCAAGGATTAGGTCCTCCTGGGGGGAGTTTGTCCTTTAGGAAGCTGCGTTTAGGTGCTGGTTGTGCTGTGTGACACAGACAAGAAATAAACAACACATCTTATTCTCTGACACAGGCCAGAAAACTGAATTCACACTTGGCAAGTTCAAGGTATGGCAGCTGGATGATTGTGGCTGGTAGAAGTCTGTTAATACAAAGATCTAATTTCTTAATGAACTCTAACAATGGTACGTTTATCATCACGCATAGAAGTACTCAGCAGATTGTCTCTTTAGATCCTGAGTAAGTCACCTTCTCCGCAGTTTTATCTTTGAAGTTCATCTTTTGGATTTTAATCATAATTAGACTGAATATCACTGAGTTGTAAAAACAAAATGACCTCATGTTGCTAATAACATAAACTTGGTATTTGGATTATATCATTATATCAATTTCTTACCTTTCTTAACTTTCCAGGCTGAGAACTTAATCCAACAAAGTGAAATTGTTTGACTTTTCAAGTAAACAAGTTTGATGATCTGTTATCTCTTTTTCTTGCCTTGTATTTTTCATTTTAGGAATCATCCCAGCCATCTGGACTCCCTGAATATGTGAAAATAGTAGAAGTTGGACCTAGAGATGGATTGCAGAATGAAAAGGTAACTTGATATTAATTTTACACAGTTTTAAAAAAATGCTAAATCTAAATATTTATTGAGTCTAAAGACATATGGATTTCATATGTTAGATGATTACATTTGTTCTTAGTTGCTACTTGAATTTATAAATCTTAAATAGTATTTGTTTTCAGTTAGGAATTAATTTTCTGTTTATGCTTCAATAAATAATTTATGCAAAATACTTATAATTCTTAATGTTTTCTTAGATTATAGTTCCTACAGATATAAAAATTGAATTTATCAATCAACTTTCCCAAACTGGCTTGCCTGTAATAGAAGTGACAAGCTTTGTGTCTTCCCGATGGATACCACAGGTATGCAAATCCATAATTCCTTAACTAGATTCTTAATTCAACATTGACAAGATTTAGTGAACAGTGTGATATACATTGTGATATTAGCCTGATATATTTTGTAAGAGCATAGCAAATTAGTAATTATTAGCCCATGCATTAAGATACAATTAAAGAAAAACCTCTTTAATGAAATATATAAATTAAGTCCTAAAAAGTTATTTGGACTTAGTTGTTAAAAAGTTATTTTGGGGCTTCCCTGGTGGCTCAGTGGTTGAGAGTCCGCCTGCCGATGCAGGGGACACGGGTTCGTGCCCCGGTCTGGGAAGATCCCACATGCAGCGGAGCGGCTGGGCCCATGAGCCATGGCCGCTGAGCCTGCGCGTTTGGAGCCTGTGCTCCACAATGGGAGAAGCCGCAACAGTGAGAGGCCCGCGTACTGCAAAAACAAAAAACAAAAAACAAAAACAAAAAAGTTATTTGGAACTCCATCCTAAACCTGCAAGAGTGTATGGTCTGATATAATGAGTAGAGGCTAAGACTCTTAATAGCAGTTTAGGGTCCTGTCCTCCATTTACCATTTTACTGACTTTATGAGTGATCTGAGTATCTCCAGGTGATTTATCTTTTTTGTCTGTTACAAGGAAGTAATGCTGAGTGTTGCCTGATACCTTCCCCATTATAATCCTATTTTAAGCAGTTAGAAATGTAGACATGCTCTCTTTTTTTTAATGCTTATATTTGCTAGAGGGTTATATATATTCATATATATTGATGAAAATATATGTATTCATCAAAGACAAGGCAAAGGTAGTCATCCAGAATCTTCTCTTGAAGAGGATAGAGCCTTATCCAGAGTTGTCTGGCATATGGCAGCAATCATCACTTCTGAGACTTGGCCCTGATCTTTGAAACGTGATTAATAATTAGCAAAGAGTGACACCCCCCCACTCCTTTCCCAATCCAATTCTCATTCCCTGGATCCCTGGATTCCTTGGACCCTGTTCTCATTCCTTGGATCTTTCAGTCTCTGCCCAGCACTTAACTTCACTGATTACTTCTTCATCTGATTTCCTTGGTTTCCTCTATAATCCTCCTTCACTTACCCCCCTCCATTGCTCTTTTTGTCACCCCTGACAATCATTTCCCCACCACCAAGTTTAAGGTTCCCTTGAGATTCTTTAGTAATTTTCTCTGCCTGTGCTTTCCTCTTTGCCAACCCTTCCAAAATCAAAAGTTGCTTCTGAGTGGATGACAATTCTATATTTCCAGTCCTGTCCTCTCTGATAAGTTTCAGCCGGACGTGCCATTAGCACCTGAAACTCAGCAGGTTCAAAGTCAGACTCATCATTGTTGATCCTACTTTATGCTCATAGCCTAACTGTTCCTTAGGGAATCTTGAATTTGAATTCTCAAAAGTCTTTTATATCTGGTCAGTTACTGACCAGTTACTGGTCAGTTACAAAAATTCTTCTTCCTCAGGAGAGCCTATTCCTGAGTCTCTTCTTTTCAATCCCATGGATGTATTAGTAATCCATACACTTATGGACTAATTATTGAGATAGTCCCTTCAATGATATTCCTAAGCACTGTTTCTCCCTTCCTTATGTATTTTGCCTATTGCTTCTAAGATAATCTCCCAGAAATACTAGCCTCCCCACACTCACAACCTCAGTTCTCTAGAACCTTCCTTCTCCCTGTTAAAAAAGTCTGGAAACCTGGCCTGGGGTTCAAGGTCTCTTTACCTGGCCCTACTTCCTTTTGCAGAAGCTCCTGGCAAGCCAAACTGCCTCTTGTTCCTACTTACATCCTGACTCTGTAGCTATACAGCACTTTATCTATATTCATTTATGTACATCTCAGTTTCTACACTGCCCTGCAGTTATAGCAAGATGGTGTAAGAAGGCTTAAAACATTAAAGCCCTTTTAATTACAAGGTGTTGGAAACAACGGAAACCACAAAAGGATTAATAGTATTAGTAATACATCACTTTTCACCGAGTCAGTATTCAAATATCAGGGCTACTTTGATTCCTCCTCAAAACAAACTATCACTTTTCTTCATCCCAGTTGCCACTGTATATAATCCTATATATTGTTTATAAATATTGTCTGATGATCTGCTTCCCAGACTCTGAGAGTTATGGAGGTAGTGACCGTGTCTCTCTTGTTCATCACTTGTATCCCCAGTGCTTGGTGCAGTAAGTAGGTGCTCAATAAATATCGTGACATGAATAATGAATCCATCAGCCTGAAACCATAATAACATGGCTCAATTCTCTGGCATGGACAAGTGACTCTTACTTTTTGATCATGTATTTGGTCTTGTGTTACGAAGGCCACAAATATTTTCCTTAGGAAGACACAAACAGCTTGATGAGACTAGACATATTTCTTTGACTTGTCATTTTGTAAAATGTGAGCTATTATTATTTTACTAGCTGTCATGTGAGACCCTTTATCATCTTTAAGTCTTCATGACATTGCCTCTTTATTTGATTTAGTTAATGCTCTTTTCACATATTTGATTATTGTTGGAGAGAAACTGGATACGCTGGTGTAATTTCAGAGTAAAGTTTAGGAAGGAGGACAGGTAACATTAATGATGACCAGCCAAAGTTATATTTCAGATTTTATATTTTCCTAGTCCTTTTCAAGATACTTTTATTTCCCAATGGTTTTGTGAAGCTGCCTACAAAATACGCCTCTTTACCACAGTGATGCTCAGGAAATTCTCTTATTCCACAGTAGTGGAATTGTTTGATGGATTCAGTCTGATCTAGGACACACCCTGGGACATTTCAAAGGACGAGACTAGAGCCCCTTGCAGAGAGCCACTCTTCTCCTTGAACAGCTACTTAAAAGAAAAAAGGGACAAAACAAAGGGAAGGCCGTCCCTCTGTGAGCAGTAATAGGAAAATGCCTTCTGGCCTCACAGGAAGTAGATACATTTGATGGGACTATAAAATAACATGATTCATTGACTTAATCTATTGAGATGTAATGAACTCGGCCTAGGCTCAAAGTATTATTGAATAACTGACGGAATTCCCCACAAGCTCGTGAGGACAGCTGTGGCAGGGCAGAGGGACCTCTGTTCTGTGTTCTGTCTACACTCTGTCTGGAGCTGGAGTAAGTGACTTAACCTCCTTGAACCTTGGGAATCCCAGCAATGAAGCCTGCAGCCTGGGAGGGTTTAGGGCAATAAAGCCCATGAATGGGTCCCTGTCTGTGGATGCCCAGAGTCCAGGGCACCTGGCCCCAACCAGGCTCATCAGCGTTATCTGAGCGTATGCCTGACCGACAGACAACTGACTGACTTATTCCGGGTTCCATGCAGGTCAGTTACCTTCTCTGGGATAAACAGCCTTTTTCTTAAAGATTGAAGTATGTGTTTAGTTTAAATATTGGCTCGGAAAAAAAAAGAAAATAAAGGTACTCATCCTTCAAATACTAAGGAATATGTTATATATTTCACTTTTAATACTCATCTGGTTACATGCATTCCAAGTCAAAAAAAAAAAAAAAAGAAAAAGGAGTGTTTTAAATAAATCACATATCTAAAAGAGCAGTGTGCCTGGATCAAAGATAATATCAAACTGAACTTCCAAAGTTATACTGGTCACATATTACATAGCACATCAAGGGTTTTTCAAAGAACAGTCTTGAGAGCATCCCATGTTTTACAATTTGTTTTTCTATAGTGGTGTTTGGATTCTAGATTTCACTGAGCTTGCCTGAGTGAGCCTTTTCTATTGTTGTGGTTGGAGGTTATCTCATTATGTAACTACCAATTTCATTGTTCTGTTGCTAACAAAAAAGGCCTTAAATCAACAGAACTAACTCATAATGGTAATTTGAACTTTTATATTATAACCTCTCATTTTTTTAAAAAAATAATTTATTTTTTATTGAAGTATTGTTGATTTACAACGTTGTATTATTTTCAGGTGGACAGCAAAGTGATTCAGTTATACATAAATGTATTCTTTTCCACGTTCTATGACCTCTCATTTCTTGAGAAAATGTCATGACACCAGGCTCGTCTAGCTCAGAATAATGTCTGAGATTTGTGACAGAACGATTTTAGTGCACCAGCTTACATGTAATTTTCTGAATAATTTCTAATCCTTCTAGAGATCCTGAATGTGGCTCGAAATTGGTATTCTGTTAATTCTCTGCATCTTCTTCTGTTTCTTTCCCTTAAACATGGGTCATGGGAAGAGTCCTCCGGTTTATGTTTAGATTGCTGCTTGCTCACTTATTTCTTTTTTTAGCATTTCAAAACGTTTTTACAGCTTCCCTCCTACTGTTTTGTTTGGCAACAGCTTTTCTAACTAAAGCAGCTGAAAGAAAAGTTCCACAGTAGCAGGGTGCCATATAAAACAGGATCCCACACCTATAATCTAAATGGCCAGAAATGATAAAATACTTGCCATTAAAAAATACATGTTCTTTACAACTTATCTGGAAAAAGGGTTTCCTTAGAGTGACATATAATCTAAGGACATTTGAAATGAGTCCACATAGCCCCTCACTTCAGTGGAGTGAACAGCAGTAAGAGTAGAAAGAAAATGTGTTTATAAAAACTCGATGGGTTTACTGCAACTTTGGAATGTGGCTCTCAGTAATGAGCCTTTTAAATCATTATAAATACAATAATTTCTGAAGGTGAGCTAGAGTTTTCCATTATCTTTAATGTAGCCATTTGGTTTTAGACACGTTCATTCACATGAGTGATTAAAGTGAATGCCATTTATTTAAAAATAAGAATACATGAAAAGTACAAGACACTGTATGTTTATGTCTGTCGTATACAAAGTCTCAGTTATAAATATTTGCTCTCTGTCTCATTAACTTTTAACTTTTGGAATGGGTGGGTCCCAAGTCTGGCCACATCAGCAAGGGGCAGAAATAGATTTTCTCTGTAAAGTAGAAAGAAATATACATAAAAGGCTGTAAAAATTATTTACCAATCAGTCTAACACTTAAAAATATGGCCCAAGCACAGTGTAAGCAGGAAGGAATGTGTAAACTTTTCCTTGCCCTCCTTTTAGTGGTGATGCAATTAATGCTTTATCGGTAATGAAAACACATTTACTGGATTGAAGTTTAAGACTTAGATTTACATGGATGAGGTGCAGGAGACAGTAGCTTCTGCTCCTGAGCGCCCCCTGGCTTCTTTTTCTTGTTCTGCTCTTTTTGAGGGGGATGGGTGTGTGAAGAGGCAAGGAAGGGGATAATTTGGCAGAGATGTTGAGTGTGTGTGTGTGTGTGTGTGTGTGTGTGTGTGTGTGTGTGTGTGTGAGCGTGACTGAAGGAGAGAGAAAGTGGAAGAACTGGTGTGGAGAGCTTTTGGGGAGAGCCCCGGAATTCTTTTGCTTATAAGGCACAGTGTCCTTGGCAAGGTAATTTCATCTTCTGCGAGTCTCATCCCCTATATCCTAGAGGAGTTGCCCTCTGCCATCGGCCAGAGAGGAGCCTGGTGAAATTTACAAGACCGCAGTTCCCATTTCGTGGGGTTACAGGAGTCCTTTCACCCAGATAGGCTAGTTAGGATATCACATGGTGATTTAGAGTTGCAAACGTGAGTGTTGCAAGAGACAAGCAAACATGGTATGCCTTTCATAGCCAAGCCTTATAAATTTTCTAGCATCACTTTTCCATACCATATTAGTTGATGTAGTTACAAAGCCATCCAGTTTCAAAGGGAGGGGATCCATGCCACCTCTTGACTGGGGAGGGGCGTTGTAGAGGAGCACATGGGTGGGGAGATATCATTGGAGCCATTTTTCTAATCTGTGACACTTATGTTTTTTAAAAAGATCTAGTAATTAATCTAGTTCTGCATGTGTTTTTTCTTACTGATAATTAAAGAATAAATACAGCTGATAGAAAAGCGGGTTCTGCATTGTGAAACCCCCAAATTCCAAAAAATATATATATATTTTAGTACTCTCAGGGCTGCTAATGTTTACCTGACTCCTATCCACTCCCTATATACAATTGTGTTGCCTCACATGGGAGTCAGGTTGGTATTTGAGTGATTAACATGAAGTGCAATATTTTAAAGTGGCTCCATCCTTCAATTACGTCATTGCTACTGTTGTCACAGAGAGCATGCAGATTGCCTAAAGCATAGTCACAGATTTTTAAAACACCTTTGTCTCTCTCAGAAAAGAACATGGAAATATGAAAATGTTTTCTTCTTTTTATTAGGATGGTGAGCACTACATGTTTTTTCTTTTTGAACTTGTTTAAGGTTATACTTTGGAACAAAATTGGAAAAAAAAATGAGTTGCTAGCACTGTACATATTACTTGGCATTCAACGGTAACTCATTCTCGACCTAAGATGTAATTTCACTTCTGTGTGCAAAGAAAAAAGCAAAGCTTATAACGAAAAGCAATAATGTCACAATTCTACTGGTTAGATTTTCTTATTTTTTTCACATCGTAGGGTATAATTCAATACTTTTTTAGACTTTTTTCCCCATGAGACCAAAAACTATGATTCTACTCAAAAGATTTACTATGCTCAACATGCACTGCTTTTCTAATTGCTTAATCTGATCAATTACATTTTGACTAAAAATTTGTTTTTTTGGTTCTTAGATTTATGAAATGTACCAAAAATGTTCAAATAAAATACTTTATCTCACTTTTTATATATTTTATAAATATATTTTTATATATTTTACTTTTTATATATATCTCACAATTATATTGTGTTTATCAAATTTTCTCTAAGTTTACCCATGAAAGAAAAAAATTTTCAAAGCCATTTTGATCATATGAAAATTCCATTTTTGTATACGATTAAAATTATATTAAAATTGGACCATGAATTATCAGTATGCAGCGACAGTTTGAAAGGTCTTGCATATAATACAATTGCATAAAAGCTGAATAGAGTACAGTTTGGCACAGAAAGACTTGATTCTAACTTTTTAATGGCATTTTCTGCATTATGCTGATTAGTTTGTCAATCTTATTTTACTATAAACTAATTCCATTGATATAACTCCTGACTAAGCCACTTAACATGCAATCCACTTTAAGAGAAGCAGAGTTTGTCCTGTGGACCAGACTCCAAGGAACTAAAGTATTTCCTGGGTGCCACGGTTATGACTCTCACGGGAAGAATCACAGCCATTAGTGAAAACCAGGTTTAAAGTTTAAAGTGTTAAGATTAAATGTGGACTGTTTTGATCATAAGTTTTAAGTATGCCAAGCATCACTTGTTTTTAAGAATTCACGATCCTTGTACGTTGAACACTGAAAATGAAACATATACTAATTATTTTTAAATTGATTATGGTTTTAAAGACATGTTTTGTTGATATGTTTATAAAGAATTATTATTCCAGTTAATTTTTAAAAATAAAAATAAAGTATTTTTTCCTAATTTTTAGATATACACACAGACAGACAGACAGACACACATACACACACACTACATGCACACTGATCTAATATTGCCTGGTTAAATTGCTGGAAAGTTCTCTAGGAGTCATATGGAATAGTAAACATTGGAAATTAGATAAATCTGAATGCTAAAAGTAATATTACATTCCAAAAATAATATTAAGCAATAGGTTAGTTTTATATTTCAAACTGACACATTAATGAGACATATATATGCTAACATTTCACTTCTTCCATATTTGATAAAATAAAAGGAATACAAATGTATATTATTCACTTAGAGTAAATATAAAACATTTACATTCTTATACTTAAAAATTTTTATCCAAATTCATTTATCCTGAATATCCAATTTATCAAATTAAAGGCTGATTGGAATTATATTTTTAGAATAATAGAATATTTTGTAACATCTATGAATTTTAGCTATTTGTTCATCGTCAATGTATAGGACATTCTTTTGAAGAATGCTGTTCATTTTATAAATATCTTGGATAACTTCAAATTTGTAAAGGCAAAAGTTCAGAGTTTAAAACTGAGCTGCTTTAATTGTTCTAGGCACTCACATTCCTGTTTGCTTTATAAACTAAATTAAGTACTCTTTGAAATATCAACATATTGAAGCAAATTCACACTAACAACTTGAGAGCGTTAATACTACTTACTCCAGACCTTGTACTGCTGTGATGTGGGACTATCAAGAAATTTTAACACTGTTCTTAGTCAAGACTGATGCATCATGTATTGAATTCAGCTTATAGTATATAGTGAGAAACATATTTCTTAGTAGTCCCAAAATAGTTATTTCTTCACAAGTCCTCCAGGTTGTAGGTTTCCTGAGCTTTCAGTGACATCATTGTATCTGGTTAGAAATAACAACATACACATTTTCCGACAGAAAATCTGAGACCTGACTCTTACTTATTTCTGATATGATTTGGCAAAGTATTTTCATCCTTTATGCCTTGGATTCTTTCCATTCATTTATTCACCCATTCACTGCTTTTATTGTGTCTCTGTTAAACACTGCATTGAATTCTTTTTTGTAATCAAAAATTGAATAATGTGTGGTTGATAGCAATATCTGTATAATGATCCAATTGTAAAGTTAAAATGGGTAATAAGAATGAAATCACTAAAAAAAAAATTGACTCATATAATGGGGTTATAAAATCAAGTGAATATCTGTAAATGAGCTGTCATAAAATAGAACCTAGGAATCCAAATATGTTCAACAGTTTATCTTTAAGAGGTTGTCTGTCCAGGCTTTTCACGTTTTGTCTTCTGTAGTGCTTAGCCAGACAGAGCTCTTCAGAGCCATAAGATGTCAAATCATTGCAGTTAGATCTTACAGGCTATTGTGACTGCATTGCTTGCCAGCATAACAAGAACTTTTTTGCTACAGCGCTCTCTTATTGCCAGTGAGATGGTCTGCCTCAAACCTCCCAAGCTTCCCCTCTGCTCACCAGCGCAGCTCTCCACTGTGGGCAGGGGGGCTTCCAGAAGGAAGTGTAAGTATAGAGGGGAAAGTCCATTTACAGTCATCGAGAATGAATACAATTAGACACAGTATTTTAAAAGTCACTTCTGCTCCCATGCATGAGAAATAACACTGTTGACAGTGTTATTAACAAACACAAAGGCATGATATATGAGAGGCAACACAGTTGAACGGAAAGAAAATTATACTGGGAGCTTTGAGACTTCTTGCCCCTACTTCAGAGTCATGTTGGGAACATGATTGTTTTGACATGGGACGACCAGGAGGGTGGTCACCAAAGGCATTGACCCGAACAAAGAATCACTAATGCATATTTGTTATGTTTGCCTTAGGAAACGGGAAATGTTATTGAATAAGATGACTCTGGTTTCTCTGTCTGGAACATTAGTCTCCTAGTGTATAACCCACAAATCCATTGGGTAGATTGTGTTTATTTTATAATTTAAAAATGAATATTTGTAGACATTAATAGATTATGATGAAAATGGCTTGCAGGTTTCACAGTAAAAGAGTGTGGGTCATGTATGCTGCTTGCTTGGGTCACTCCTGAGAAGCCTGCACATTCCTTCCAATAGAGGGCGGTACAGAGGCCCTTAGAATACAAAGGTAATGTTGAATAAGGAAGCACAGGAAATTATACACAGCCCAAATTAGTTTTTAGGCTTCTGGACTTAAGAAGTTTTGTGAGTATGGTGTCAGACCATTTTAGCAGTGGCAGCCAAGACAGGGTACTGGGTAGAAAAAAAAAAAACAACTAGATGTTCAATTTTCCAGAGATTTCCTGTGTTTATTATTGTAAGACTGTGATTTATTAAAACTGTCTTACTTCGTCAAGCAGACCAAGATTTCCTCTGTGCTACTGAGGCTAAGATATATGGGGTTTGTGGAAAGAGTCTGTGAATGAGACAGGGTTGGAGTACCCAGGCTATAAGCTATTCATGGCTGGGTAGAGCGTTTTCACTTATGGCTGTCAGGAAGGGTGCTTAGTCCCATTTTTTTTCTCATGGCTGAATTTACGAATGTGTACCTTTAAGAGGAGTTACTGCTCAAATTGAGTTTTGAGTTATAGGTTCTGAAACCACATTAGTTACATTTGTATAGTAATCTGTGGCATGTGTTGAAGAAATAACACGTCCTGTATCCATCCTTCCTGCTGCATAAGGAAAAGTATTACCATAAATGAGATATCATCTAGCCAGTGGAGATAGTATGCAAACACTTTCTGATATTGTCTGCTCATTTTGAAGAGATCTGAATGCTGTCCTGGGTGATGGTGGGGTAAAAAAATCCTTCAAATATATTTTTAAAAAATTATTCAACACAGTGTATTAGTGAGGGTTATAGGTCCATGAGGATAAATCTATTTCCTGGCAAAATTTAAGATGGTTTATTTAGCAGAGACTTTATAAAAATACATATACCCAGAAATATTATGGATATACCAAGAATAAGACATGCCAAACTGAACTCAAATGGTAAGGAAAAGAAATACTATAGACACCATAGATCTTTATTTCAGAGAGATTCTTAACTATCTTGATGATATGACTAAGAGCGAGGTAGGAAATTTCAACCAGGCTTGGAGTCTCCGAAATGTTATTATTTTTCTTTGATCAATGGAACTTTTTTCACCCTGGATGAAACTTTATTTAGAACCTCAATATACGATACAGACAGAAAAATAACCACAAAATATTTGTATAGTTTCCTCCCAAGACCCTGGATGGGGCCCTAGCAATATGCTCACCTGGTCATGTGTTTCAGTAAAATTTACAAAAGTTAGAGATTTTTGAAGATATTTAGACAATATGGAGGATGTGCTTAACAAAGAGGAATTAGAGAGTGTGCTTTACAGTCAGACAGGGTCCCGTACCTTCTCCCCCACTCACTGGGTGATTCTCCTCATCCTTTCCATCTCTGTCTACTTCTTCTTCTACAGAAACTGTCCCTCTCATTGGGTGGTTAAAAATGTTTGAAGAGGGCTTCCCTGGTGGCGCAGTGGTTGAGAGTCCGCCTGCCGATGCAGGGGACACGGGTTCGTGTCCCGGCCCGGGAAGATCCCACATGCCGCGGAGCGGCTGAGCCCGTGAGCCATGGCCGCTGAGCCTGCGCGTCTGGAGCCTGTGCTCCGCAACGGGAGAGGCAACAACAGTGAGAGGCCCGCGTACCGCAAAAAAAAAAAAAAAAAAAAAAAAAAGATGGAGTATCTTACCTGGATTTTAGATTCTACTCTAAACACATTTGCCATTTAAAAACAGTGCTAACTTCAACTCTGAGTAATTCTACTCCATCACACAATACAGTTGCCTCACCAGAGCCACCATGATGTATTGAATAATTTCTGTGGTGATGCAAAACAACTCAACTCCTCTCAGGAAGTTTGCATTCTCCTTATTTAATCACTCTTACTGAGTTAAAATCATAAAGGAAAAAGTTTTATGTGTCATACACGTGTGTGAGACTTTCACATAAAAAAAAATATGGTAAATGCACTTCTGGAACTTAGTGACCTGTACAATGTGATATCTTTGTAATTATACTTGTTCTGGGAAAAGGAAAAAAAATGTTCATCAGTGATTAGATTCTAAATGAACGTCTCACACAACATATATTCAGTTGGAACTGAACAAAATTTACTCAATGAATATTTTGTTTTCTCTATCAACTGTTATTCAGAAGAGAGGTAAAGGGTATAGATACTTTTACTTTTCATTTCATTGGACTTGAAAATGAAAGAAGGGTATGAATTTAAAAATTAATTTCTATAGAATATCTCCATAATTATCAGAAGAATTTTAATAAACAATTATGTTTTAAGTTTGGGCTTATTAAACCCTTTCCTTTTATAGTATACTAGAGTATAATTTATCATAGAAATTATATTTGCATATATAATATATGAATAGTTGTGCTTTATGACTATTTTTTAATAATTTCATACTTTATGCATAGTCTTACTCCATTAAACTCTATGAATATTTTGCTCCTTTAAAAAACATGCCCCTGAGTTATTTACATTTGGCCTAGATAAGGGTTAGCTTAAATATTTGTCATTATTCTACTTCAGGTTGCCAAGAAAAATACTTCCTTACCTGCTTCATAGAACTTCAGATCACATGGCATTTGTATTATTTTGTATTTTTGGTATGTACACACACACACATACACACACATTTCCCACCACTAGCCTGTGTATTACATGTATATGGACTGCCTCTGCATCATTTTTTAATGCCATAATGTTAGATATATTGTAAGTGTATAAAATGTTGAAATGAGTCAATATTCAAACATTGAAGGGCATTTAAAAAGTCCATTTTTAAGGTCTCACGATATTTTAAAATTAGCTTTTGTATCCACCAATGACAAATTTTATAGTCTATTTGTAAAATATATATTCATATGCATTATTTTGAAATTCCAATAATCTCAGGGAATTTGGATGAGCATTTAACAATGCTTAAACTATATTTTAGCCACTGCTGTTGTCTGGAGAACACATTGAAAGCATAAATATTTAGGAGAGATTATTATATTCAGATAATGACAAAGTATTAGTAAAATGTCTAAATATGTGTAATGTGGAGTGTCCAAATATAATCACCCCATGATAGAGTTAGTAGCAAGTAAAATAAAACCTCTAAATAAAAGCTCTAAAAATTACATTCTAATTTTTGTGATGCTTTGCATATCTTTAAGATGCTTGCAAATTATTGCACAATTATTGTGACTATTTGAATCCATATCAAAATTTGGATACCTAGAACAATTAATTCACCATGGTATAGCCTGTTTGATTGGCTAGGTAGGTATGGCCATTCCCACACCATGGCCAGATGATGGCAAATCCTGTTACTAACCAAATAATGGGAATTTTTATGATCTTAAATGAAAAGTTACAGCAAAATCTTAAAAATATGTTAATTCAAACCAGATGTAGAAAGATTTTGTTAAGATGTCAAAATAGTACTGTAAAGGAATAGTTCTATTATTGTTTGACTAATAGTTAGACTTTAGACATTAAAATAACATCAGATTGAAGTATAATATAAACTCTCTGAGTAAAAAAATAAAGTAAAACAAGGATTTTATACCTTTAATTGAAACCTGCTCTACTTTATTCACTGTAATAAAATTATATCCTATCATGATTTCCTAAAGCTCTTTACATAATTGTCTTTATTGACCAAATTTAGCCAGAATACTATTATGTCTTAAATGACCTCATTATCGTGTGGCTGTTTTTAAAAAGGAAAATGTTCTGATTTGTTGGATTCTAATTAATGTATTTATCATAATTTCATTAATTTCAATGATTATCAAAGTTTAGCTTTCATGACCTGGGAATTTGGTTACTGTCATCTCTGCTTATTTTCTAGTTCTGCTGATTGAAATATCTATTAAGTCACAGTTTAATTACATAAATTTCTACATAATGATTCAAGATTTTTGTTAACCTACATATAGAGTGAAATAGTCGCTTACAGATTAATATGGCCTATATTTCTTGAAGATTAAAATTTGTCTTGTCTCCTTCATGCTGTGATGCACTGCCACACCTTATTCTCTAACTGCATATTGGTTTGAGAAGCACTCTTTATTGATTTCTGTTATCATGTTAATGTAAATGTCTCATAAATAAACATACTGTGTTTAGTTAGACATAAGTATTAGTAATATCAATGAACATTATTCTCTAGTAAGAGTGTTTTAGATTTCATTACAATGTCCTAAAACTAGCAGTAACTTTACTTGTCTTTCTGATTGAAATTAGGAATAAGTGCTCTAAATTTTTTATGATAATTTGTGAGTGCATGTTTGCATATATATGTGTGTGAGAGAGAGACACAGAGAGACAGAGACAGAGGGACAGAGCTCACACTCTAGCCTCAGACACAAACTGGATATATAATCAAGAACTATGTTGAAATCTGCACAAAGGTTGACTATTTTTAAAAGAAGTTATAAAAGAGTGAGGATTACATTTTTGAGTAAAGTCACCTTCCTTATACTACCAGCCACTGTGTCCTATTAATTTTTCTCTGGTACTTCCATTCCCAGTGCCATTTCAGTGCAGTGGAACTTGTCACAAGCTGCATCCTCATCATTGCCTGAGAATTGCCTCTCTTTTCTCTTGACTGCCCTCTGCACCTCTCCCAAGTTAATCGTTCTAAAATACTGCATCTATCCCAGTCTTCCCTTGCTAATTCAGCACCCACTCTTCGTGGCTGTCTATTGTCTTCACAATAAATCCTGAATTTTTAGAATAATGTGAACCTAACTCAAGACACATCAAAGTGTGTGGCCCCCTGTCTTAATTTATAATCTATTTCTTGATTGTTTACCAATAATCTTTTCTAGCTGGATAGTGTATTCCTACTGCTACACCCACCTCTTCCTCTTTTCCAACCCTATTGATTTTTCAGTGTTTCAGCCTTTATGGCTTTGTAATGAATTATCTGAGAATTTAGTGGTGTCAGTAAACATTTGACATGCTCATCAAATCTTAGGGTCAGAATTTGAACAGGGTACAGGAGCAAAGTTGTCTCTGGTACACAGAGTCTGGGGCCTCAGGCTGAATCACCTGGAGCTCCTTCAATCACAAGTTTAAGGGTTAGGGTTAGGGTTACGGTTACGGTTAAGTTTAGGATTAGGATTAGTGTTGACTGTTGGTGGGGGGCTCACCTCCTCTTCACGTGGGACTCTCCATGTGGGCCTTTTCCTGTGGCTGCTCTGCAGGAGCTAGTTTTTCTCAGAGCAGATCAGCTGACTTTCCCATGGTGGCTCCCCCCAAGGAGAAAGCCATATAGAAGCTCTATCCTTTTTCATAAGCTAGCCTCATCATTCACATGGCATTATTTTTGCTGTGCTCTATTGGTTGGAGCAGTCACAAGCCTGTCTAGGTTCAAGTGGATGATAAATAGCATCCACTTCTTGATGGAGATCGGTGAGGTTTTGGAAGAACATGTGGGATTGGAAATACTGCTGTGGCCATTTCAAAAAAATGTCATTATGTCATATTAGGGACTGTAGTTCTTATCCCATATACTCTTTTAAACGTTCCTAGATTAGTAGAGGCCCTGCCAACCTTTCCCCATTCTGAGCTCTTATAAACTGTGCTCTTGTTCACAACCAGTATATTTTTTTGAATTGTTAACTTTCCTAGTGCATCTCTTTGATCTCCCCAACTATATTGCAAATTGCTCAGTGCAAGGACGTTACTTTCCAGTGTTTATATTTCCCACAGGGCCTAGCATAGGGCTTTGGACACAATTGATGTTCAATAAACCTCTGGGTTAAAGTGAAATAGGCTTAGAATAAAATAAGCTTTGGCTTTTATGCATCGTAGATGTCTGTGGTGGATGGTCTTTGTGAAGGATGCAGCTATGGGGTGGGCAATGGTGGCTGTGATCTCTAAGAAATAAGTGAACAAGAATCACATTTTAGACACAATTAAATGTGTTTGGATTGAATGAAACATGAAGGCTTAAATGTCAATAAGGCATGATGGCAGTCAGTGGGAAGTGCTTTTTTGCATCTTAAGTATTTAATTTTAAATTTAAAATGTATTTAAAAATTCATTTAATTATTCCAAAGAACAATCATTGAAAGTATTAAATTGAATTCTACGGGCATTTAACTCAGAGTCAATAAGACTAATGGACCAGTAAGAGTAAATATTGTAACATTTCACATTAAAAAAAATGTGTAGCTATGCTAATAAAAGCATTTATACTCTAATTTACTTTTATTTCCTTTTAAATTAAAAACAATACATGCTTATTTTAACAAGTCAAGGTATATAGAGAAAAAACAAGTCTTCCCTCAACCGTTCCCATACTGAAGATACAAAGTTTGGTTTGGTGCATGTTTTTACAGCTTTCTCCATGTTCATTTTGTATACTTTTCATTGTTTATATATTATTCCTTATATTTATTGTTCATGCCATAATTTATTATTCTTCAATATGCAAAGCTCATGGTTATGTCAATGGTAATTTCTCTATGTGATGATTATGGGATTTGATCATCAGTTATTGCTCTAGGAGGCTAAATTATAGACTTCGTAGCAAACTGGTAAATTTGATATTTTAATTCAAAGTTGGCTTTTTTTTAATAGAGTCATAGAAAATATACAAAATGAAGTCTTTGTAGGATAAGTTTCCTGCTGTGTGCTCCATTGTATTTATTTGTTCACGTTATAAGAACAAATAGTAACTCAAGGATAGAACTACGTAAAGCAGTATGACTGTTACTAACTAAAACCAATAATATACTAAGGTCTCAAACTTGTTAAATTCTTCTAATGGATATGTGTAATTTACACTTTACTAAATATTGTAAAATTTCATATGTTAAAAATTATTTGGACGTAAAATTTTCATGTGGAAGGTAAATGCACAGCCTATGGCCTTTCAAACTCTTCCCACTATCAGGGGTATTGGAGTCTTGACCATAAAATGAAAGGAAGAGAATAAAGATCAGTCAAGTGAAAACACCGGAGTTCAGAATTCCTGACTGTCTGTAATCAGTCACTTAAACAGATCCTGTTATGTGAGGACGTTACACCCAGATCTGGTTATTATGTATTTATGACATTGAGAACTACTTATCTGGCATGGTTTTGCTATTTCAAACATGAATTGATAGAATATAATTGCCTGTATTATTATAACCTCCTGAAAAACTAAAAACATGATTGATAGAATATTCCAAGTCCCATATCTCTATATAACTATTATGTATTTAAGATGGCAGATCACACTGAAGTGATGAAGGGCATTCGTCAATATCCAGGAATTCGATATCCTGTCCTTACTCCTAATCTTCAGGGTTTCCACCGTGCTGTAAGTGTGCTACTAATCTTTCTAAAACTGATATGCTTCTTGTTGTAAAGATCTTTTCGAAGTTAAATTGGTGTGATATGACTCCCTCGTTATCCTGCATAAATACTATCACTAATACCCGTAATACAGGTACATGGAGATCAGTGACCTTGTGGCATTTTGGGGACTAAAATGCTCCACATAATGGCTCTTCCAGTCTAACCATTCAAGAATTAAAACATAGAAATACAATTACCCATTTTGATGAAATTCTTTTGAAAGTATATTTTGTGCTCCCCACTTAAGCAAGGAATACAAAATATAACAAAGATTTCCCAATACGATATTATGATTATTAATATTATTGTAGTGGATAATTATTTTTGTTACTTTTTCTGAGGTTGCTGTTGTTCCTGCCCTCTACATGGTGCTAATCACTGTCTTTGGAATTGCCTCTACCAACTTTCCTTATTTGTCTTCCGGTTTGTTTCTTCCAATCCTATGTGCCTTGGGAATTTATATGCCGAGAAGCTTTCGTAATTTCACATACTAGAAGAATCAGTGTAGTTTTAAGTAAAGGCTTGGGGTGTTAAGCTTACATGGCTTTATTGTAAAAGTTGAGCAGCAGCTAATTTTGGTATTAATGGATATTTTTCATTTTTGTATTTGTGACTGGGTTGCATGAAGTTGAAATTGTGGGCACTAGTTGGTGTATCACCTATTAATGTATCTTGTGAAACCACTTTTATTTGAATTAATACAAATTTTATCACATTGTAAAGAAAGACAGAGACATTTTAAGAAATTATAAATATTGCTGTCATCCGGTCCTAAAGAAGTAGGGAATGTAACCATCCTGAGAAAAATATGAGAGTACACCCTCAGGGTAGCATAGAAAGTAATAGGAGAAACTTTGGCTTGGGAGTCAGGCAAGCCTGTGTTTGAAACATGGCCCCAGAACTTTTACTAGCCTTGGGACCTCCTCTTAGTGTTTTAGCCTCTTTGAGCCACAGTTTTCTCATCTGTAAAATCACCATAATAATACTTCATTTACAAAATTGTTTGTGGATTAGAAATAGGGCATGCAAAGTACAACACCAGCATATAGTAGGTGTTCAATAAATAGTACTTTAATTTAGTTAAATTAAAAAAAAATTTTTAAGTGAAGTATAGTTGATTTACAATGTTGTGTTAATTTCTGCTGTACAGCCAAGTGATTCAGTTATATATATATATATATATATATATATATATATACACGTTCTTTTTTAATATTCTTTTCCATTATGGTTTATCATAAGATACTGAATATAGCTCCCTGTGCTATACAGTAGGAACTTGTTTATCCACAAAATTTTAATTTTAAAGGTTAAAAATTTATCTTGGATGGAAGAGTGGAAACCAGTATTTTTAAAAAAATGTTGGAGGAGAGATGACAGAATTTTTTTCTTAATGTATTAATAGGGTATCATAGAGAAAGGAGAATCTAGGCACAGTGGTACAGATATATTAATAGAAAGTCTTAAAAATCCAGCTGGAAAACTAGGAGGCTTGACGTTGAAAACAAGCACTGGGAAGCCTGGAGGGAGGAGAGAAGATGGCCAAAGGGGCAAAAGGGAGAATTGATTAGGTCGACATTTTGGATTTGAAGACTTGCAAGAGGATTAAGGTCTTAAGACACGCAAGAGTTTGGTTGTCACAGTCAAGGTATGAAACAGTGGAAGTGAGGTTAAGAGATAGGGAGAAAATTTGGAGCAAAATCTAAATGATGACTTGGAAAAATATTTTTCTGTTGGATGGTAAGAAGAGAAGAAAAACAGAAAGCATTTACTAGCCTCAATTTTAATAATTAAGTAAAAATAAAGTTTTCCATAGATATCAAGAGATTTCATTGTGGTGCTAGTATTTTCCATAATTACGGTTAAAATATTGCTGAGGATAACTTTTAGGAAAGGCAAAATTAAATTGGAACAGCATCATTGTATATTCTGTGATTTATGAGTGTTGTAGTTTGTGGAATTATTGTGCTATCATAAAATATTTTTACATTTCAAAAGTGCGTATGCAGCAAGTTGAGAAAAATCTAATTTAAAATTTTAAGCAGAATGTTAAAGAATTCAAGTATTCTTTTATAGAGTAGTTAACATTGCTTCTGCTGCTCTTGTTTATGTTTTTGGAATTACTAGCTTTGGCCTTTGATTTGTATTTTTCAGGTTGCTGCTGGAGCCACTGAGATCTCCGTTTTTGGTGCTGCCTCTGAACCCTTTAGCAAGAAGAATATTAACTGTGCTATTGAAGAAAGTA
The DNA here is from genome assembly GCF_951394435.1 of Stenella coeruleoalba. Taxonomy (NCBI): domain Eukaryota; kingdom Metazoa; phylum Chordata; class Mammalia; order Artiodactyla; family Delphinidae; genus Stenella; species Stenella coeruleoalba. The sequence goes on along the minus strand of NC_137156.1, from coordinate 43,902,375 downwards.
TGGAGAAGTTTGAGGAGGTCGTTAAGTCTGCAAGACACATGAATATTCCAACACGAGGGTACTTATGAAATCCCACAAATTCTATTTAGTTCATTAACATCAACTGTTAAAGCTCTTTATGAACTATCTAGACATTGTTTTATGACATATAATAATATACATAGGGTATCTTATTTATACCCTGATCTTATGTGATCAGGGCCATGATTATATACTTATTACTATAACTACCTCATTAATATCAGCTGATAATTTATGAGGGCGTATCTAGCCCTTATGTTGTCATGCATTTGAGGTCAGAGGGACCAACATCGCAACTGACATTGTTACTCATTTTATTAATTCCAAATTATCCAAATGCAGCCATTTTTGGATCTCAGCCTAGTGTAAACGGATAGATTGTTATGAACTCATAGTAGCATTTGGAAAGGAATCATCTAATGTGGTTTCCAAATTTTTAAATTTTTTAAAGAACCATGCTTTTTCTTCAAAGAATATATTGTACAGAAATTCAATAGATTATGTAAAATGTAAAATTGAGAACTGCACTGGGGCGCTGGGCCCATCATTCCACCCATTCAGCCTCCCCTTAACAGCTGACTTCCAGGTTTTCTCTGTGTGACCCCCAAAGCAAAATTATTTGGGGAAGAAGAAGAGAGAGGAAACTGGTTTGGTTCTTGTCTGCTTCCAGGACAGCAGGGGAGCATCTAGTGCAAACAGGCTCTATACTCAGGCCCATGTCTGTGAAATGTATAATAAATTCGCTTTACTTAAGAAAGAAGTTGTTTCTCAGACATTAGCTAATTTTCTATTTTTATAATTATGGAGATATGATAAACATGCCGTATCATCTTCATAAATTAAAATGCATAGTGTTTGTAACAGAAGGCTGAGTGCTGTCACTGGGCTTAGATGCTGGTTGTATTCCCTATGGTTGAAGTAAGCAAAGTTCATAGTGGCAAGAAAGATTCAGTCATTAATAAGAAAGACAAGTGGATCCAATTTGGAGTGACTGGATTAGAAAAGGATTGGAATTCAACCAAGGTCATTTGGAGAGCAAGTAGAATTAGATTACACCATAGTTAGCTATCTTGTTGGTTTGCTTCCTTTTTTTTTAACTTATTTTTCCTTTCTCCTTAATAAATTTCCAACATGACTTTTTAAATATATAAAGATATTTTTTGTAACTGACATGCATACATAACATTCAGAGGGCGTGCAAGAAAGTTTAAAAACCAAGATAATGTATTTCCATAGACAGAAAATAAAAGATGTCTGTTCTTAAGGCAAAAATTACATAACCACCATCAAAAAGGAGAGATGTCCTTTAAGTTTCTAAATTCAAGCATACATAAGTTGCTTTGTCTCTCTTCCCTCTAAAGGAAAGGAAAAAAATGAAGATGCTGTTCTTCTATTTCAATTTATGTTTAAATGTGGAGTAAAGTAATTCACATTGGAAAGTTGAAAAAACACAAAACTCTAAGAAGTCAGGTACATGTAAGCTTATGCTTCAAATGGGAAGTGTTTTTTTTTTAAATGTTGAAAGATGGATGTGAAAAAATTATATAATAACAAATTTTATCATTTTAGTTTTTATAAAATAGAATAGGTAACTTAATAAGGCTAATAGAAACCCTAACTCCCCTTTAATACTGATTGCTGAACATTTAATATTGTCCTATCAATAAAGAAACTTCTAACCATGCTACAACCTAAGAAGTTTTTCAGGCTTTGATAAGAAGAGTACAGAAGTGCAGACGGACGAGAACTCACCCACAGCCAAACGAAATCAGTGAAAGTACATCAGAGACTTATTGTAGTTATACTGTAGACAGATGTATGTTTTCCAACGCAGAATTCCTTCCTTTGGAGAACAAGCCCTCGATTTTCTGAAACACTAGTCATTTTTAGAACTATGCCTTCGGATGGATGGATATGAGTTCACTATTTGTGCAGTTGAAAATTATCTTCTCTCCCAAACTTTTACAGAGTTTAAATTAGATTTTATTTTCACTGGCAATCTAGATTGTAGGTACTCATTATTAAAAGTCATAGGTCATTGGTACTCATTTAAGGGAAAGAGCCATGCTCAACTAGTTGAACCTGAAGTAGATGCTCCAGCCAGTGTTACTATGGCAACAGCTGCATCAACATGGACCATCACCGAGAAAATGTATATCGCCAGCTGCTGTCAGATTTAAAGGCCATGAGGCAGGACACATTTTATAAAGGCTCACTAAAGCCATTTAAGCTTCTATAAAAACAGTAAAGTTTCATATGTTCTAAATAGCAGCTTTTATTAAAATTATGAAGGCTATTGTTTGTTTCCTCCCCTCCCAGAAACACACACATACATATGCCTATGTACACGTTTTTATACATGCTCTGAACTTTATGTAACATATGGGACACATTGGGGAAAGACATGGTGCCAGATCGTTGACATAAAATGCAGAGTCAGCTAACTACTGCTGCACATACAGTGTATGTTAGAGAGCAATGAAATGTCTACAATTTGGACTTCATTCTTTAATGTGTATTTCACATATGTTTAAAAAATGTAGGTTATTTTTCTCTTATTTGTTTAATTTTTAAAACATTAAAAAGACAGAGAAAAATAGAAGCCTGTTATAAATTTAATCACTTTCTTTCCTTTTATCAATGGCATTTATTGAAAGAATTATCCCTTGGTTTGTCAAAATCTGTTTAAAATTGAAATCCCTCTGATATGAAGTAGTGTTCTCATCTATCATATAAGGCATTCAGATTTTTTTTTCTTCTTTTTTTGTTGTTTAATTTTTAAATTTAAGTTTATTTATTTTTTTATACAGCAGGTCCTTATTAGTCATCAATTTTATACACATCAGTGTATACATGTCAATCCCAATTCCCCAATTCAGGCATTCAGGTTTTATTCCTTTTTGTTTGAAGTGAGTTTCAGCTTCTCTTTAATGACGTCACAAGAATCACATGCTCACTCTTCTTGTGAAAATATTAATTTAGAAAGGAAACTATCTCTAAGGTGCCTTATTCATTTCATTATTAGATGCTTATAAACATGTTATAAATTCACAAAGTCAGCAGGTGTGCATATCAAAGCAATGTGCTTTTACATGATAACATCTTAGGCCTCTTCTATAAAATGGCCTAGAATGATCTGATCCATGATTAACTTCCTGAAAGTCTGAGCCTACTGAATGTTGAAAGAAGTCAACTGATAACATTTTTAGGAGCCAAACAAAATTATTCACCCACTGTTAAAAAAAATACAAATTGCAAAAATATTTCACCATGAACTGTCAATGCTGAATTTATTCTCAAATTCCCAGAAAAAGTAGACATACAAAATAATGAGAAGGAAGAATAAAAAGCAAATTAGCGATTAAACTAATATAGACAGCCACAGATAACATTTAGGTATGGAAAAACAAAGACAGTTTTAGGATGCGATAATGTTTTACAATATGATTAATATTGCAATGTGATTAATATTAATAGATATTTTGGAGGAGACAAGGAACCAGGGTTTCATAGAACCATAATGAGTCTAAGGTGCATATTTTATATAGCTCTTCACCTACTGTCACCTTCATCACCTACTTTCTTCTTATACAAAACCAATGAAAACCCAATCAGTTTTTAAATGCTTCTGAATAAAATAAAAATAAAATAAAATTCTGTATCATTTATATCAGTGACCAATTTCTTTGAGGAAAGACCCTCAATGTTAGGAAATTCTTCCTGTGCTTAGTTATTTTTGACTGGTTGCCTAACTCTATATAATTTCTAGCCTTTAAAATGGCAACCATTTCTAACAGCTGTGAAGTCAGGGCTCAGTGTTCTTTCTCAAAATGGTCAGCTTTCACTGGATTTCCCTTGGAGAGAGAATTTGTAACTCAACACGTTTCTTCAAGAATTAGCAGCCTACTTGTTTGTTAGCCAAACCATCTAGGTCGTGTGAACATGTATTTTCTATCCTTCCCCTGCCTCATGCAAAATGTCATTATGGATCCTGATCCAGAAATAGCAGCCTTCTTGAGTAAGATAATGAGCCTCCTTGTTTAGGGCTTAGTGTTTTAAAGACACAGTGACTGGCAGGCAGTGCTTCTCATTGATGAAGCAAATGTGTTCCATCAGGTAATCTGTCCCAGTGGAACTCACTTGCATATATGGCACCATCTTCCTATAAGTGGACAGTTTATTGGTCAAAGTTTCTTTCCAATTTCTACTGTTAAACTGAAGCCTTTGCATTGGTGTGGAAGAGCAATTCAAATCATCATCTACCAAAATATTGCACATGAAACTCTAATAGTGAGACATCTGTTAAAACTATTTTCTTTTGTACATATGTTTTGTTTGAGTTCAACTTATTTTAGCCTCACATATTATTCTGTCACGGCTGTCTGCCAGATAACACATACCCAGCTACAGTTAATATGTGTAAGTTGTGTTTGTGAAGTCACATCTAAATAGCCTTCATGTACAGCTTTTGAGCAAAGAATGTGTTTTGTCATTTCTCGTGAAATTTGCATTTTAGAGCAAAAGGAGAATTTTAGCAGAATTACTTTTTGAGACCAAGGGAAGGTCATTATTTCTTATATCATCCACAGAGATAAGTGCATGATAGGCTCTCAACTTTATTTATAAGTGGCTTGTTAATAATGCAATGCTATTTTATATTGTTTGTAGGTTGATATATTCTTCATGGGTTCATCAAACTTGTTCCTATATTTAAATGTCTTAATTACCTTTAATTGACATTACATGTCATCTCATCTCATCACCCTTGGCATTGTTTTTCTCTTCTGAGGATAGCAGTGGTTGACTACACTCCAAGTGTTTCTGATATTTATTGAAGGCTTTTACTCAATCTTTTGGTTCCTTTATGTCAGGATGATTTGAGGAACATGGGCTAATTGTGGGAAGGTAGACCTGAGTAAGGCCTAACTGTAGGTTATTTTTCATGTTTCAGTTCTGCTAGGTAAAGTTGTTAAAAACTTGAATGCTTCTGTTTTATCTTTTATCATGATTTTGCATAATATTGATAAATGGCCTCAGCAAGCACAAATAAAACAACTCACATTTCTGTCCAGAGTTTATTGTAATTTTAGTGCAATTGGCTTTAATATGGTTGGTGATTCCTGTATTACCCTGTCATCCTACGTAATGTTTAAAACATGGTTCCAAGTCTGAACTCCCAAATATGTGCTGTCATCTCTGACTACAGAATTTAGAATGTTAAGAACATGAATCTGGCTATACGTTGATTGTAAAGATTAGGAATTTCATAGGAAATTATTCAGAAGGTTAAAATGACATCTTTACTAAGATATTTTTGCATTAATTCATTCAAGAAATATTGTTTTATATAGTGTGCTCTCTTATGATGCTATGTGTAATAATGAAAATGAAAAAAAGCCTAACTTCGAAGAGTTCCCAGCAGACTGGGGAAGTAATATGTATAGAGATAATTATTATATGGTCAAAAAAGCCAAGTACTTTAAGAGACATGCAGATAAATCCTATGAAAGTTCAAATTAAGACTGTATTAAATTTCTCTGGAGTTATTTGTAGAAGCCTTCATGGAGGTGTCAATAAAGTGAAATCATTAAAAATGGGTAAAAATGTGGAAACATAATCAGAAATGATGGCCTCCTCAGGCAGGGTAGGAAATCTACAAAGAGCAAAGGCATAGTGAAGAGAAATCTCCAGAAATGTTTGGATAAGAGGGAGAAGTTTATATTTACTGTAATAAGAGCTTTTGAGGCCGTGAAATGCAAGAGAGGCAGAAAGATGAGGCTTCACAAATTGCTGAATTTGAATATCAAGTTTATTCAGTAGACAATGGCAAGCCATTAAGGATTTTCAGAGTGTAAAAATATGCTCTAGGAATATTATTTTGGCAACAGATATTGGAGTGCAAATGAGGGAGTGGTGTGAGACTAGAGGCAAGGAGGGCACTTAGGTGACGTCTGTGACCATCCTGGGGAGGGGCTTGGGTACTGTTCTGTCCATGTGGGCTGGCGCTGGCAGAGCTCATATGCTCTAGAGCCTGGAGGGAAGAACCAGCCAATGCTGGTTAATGAACATGTTCTCAAAGCTGACCTTCAAGTGATTTAGTGGCTGAAAATGACTGTATCTTTTTTTTTTAATGGCAAATGTGGGGAAAACAGGAATGAGCATCATTTTGGATCTATTGAGCTTCATATGCCATGTGAATGTGTCAAGCAATCGATTTGTAATGTTCATAAGAATATTGGGAATTTGTTCCTGGAAGAGAGACTATAGGGGACTGAGCTGATACAGAAACTCCCTTTTCTGTTCCCATTACAGACACATAAATATAACAACTTGTAAAACATATAGCCAAGCTCAGAAAAGAAAAGAAAGTCCTCAGATTTCATCAAAGAAAGTGTGGTAAGGATGCAGGCTGATGCCACTAACACACGGGGGTATCTATTCCAGATATAATCCCTGGTGGCTTGAAAATGGGATTTTAAAATCTATATGGGAAAAGATAGGTGTTCTTCTAAGACTGGATTTGGAACTGAGTGTTCTTGGAGCCTGGAAGCACTTCCTTGCCAGTGCAAAGTCACTGAAATACGTGCCAGTGTTATGGGTTGTGGATTTATGACATATGAGTATTGTGGAAACCCAAATTGAGAAATGAAGGTAGGCATTTGCCTGGGAACTGGTAAAGTCTGCAAGGCAAGAGAAAAAGGAAATTAAATATCCTTTATAGGGACATTAAAATAACTCAGGACTGTCACTTCAGGACCTTCTACAGAAACTGAAATCACCATGAAAAGGCACTAATGGTAAAAATTACAGGCCACATGAGGAAACAAACTATCCTAAGAAAAATAAGCAGAAGAAAAAGAAAAAGCAGGAGAATTTTCACTGAAAAGAAGGACATAGAATAATTTGAAAAGGATATTGTAAATTAATGCTTAACCTATTTATAAAGGCAAAGGAAGAACATAATAAAAGAACAGGTCTTTATGGAAAAACGAATGAAGATTTAAGGAAAAGAAATGGAAATGAAAAATACATGTGTTAAATAAAAACAATAATTGCATTGAACAGCAGATTACAGTTGAAGAGAGGATTAGTGGTCTGGAAGTAGAATTTGAGGAAACTTCAATCATGAAACACAGAAAGATAATAGAAATTTTGAAAGTGAAATTAAGAGAGAATGCCTAATAGAATTCCCAGAAGGAGAAAACAGGGAAAATAGATATTTTGATGAACTAGTACTTTGATGATTTTCTAGAAGAGAACAAAAGTATTAATGTTAATATTGAAGAAGTATAACAAGTCCTGACATACTCATTATAAAATGTAGAATATTAGGTATAAACATAATTCTAAAGCAGTAGAGAAAAAATTACTATAAAAATAAAGGAATTATCATTAGAAAAATTCTCATCAGCAAAAACTGAGGTGAGAAATAGTGAAATAATATGTTCAAAATGGCAAAAAAAAAAAACGCTGTCAACCTAGAGTTCCATACCTAGCCAAACTATTACACATTGATAAAAGTGAAATAAAACCATTTGTTGACAAAGTAGTCTGCAAAAGTCTATCCTTGCTGAAAAAATTACTAAAGGCTGTAGTTCAATAAAATGGACATTGAGCCAGAAAGAAGGAATGAAAAGAAAAAAGAAATGGAGAGGTTGCAGGTCAGGGCTTCAGCAGAGTAGAAACTATTTGGAATAGGTCTATAAGAAATCAACCACCAGCCAATTCAATATGGATAAATGTCGTGAATGCTGTGGGTCCAATCAAAGATAGATGCTGTGGGGTAGCAGTGAGGAAATCCCTGAGATTAGATACTCTCATGGCTGTGTAACATCACTTTTACATAAGGGTGTCAATCCAACAATCCAGGTGAGGAAGTATTGCTAATAGTTGAGTGGTTTTCAATTTTGGCAGCTTAATGGAACTTTGAAAATTATTTTAAAATAATTAGTGGTTAGATTCTATTCCCTGAGTTTCTGATTTAATTGGTTTGGAGTGTGTCTTACCCACCAGTGTCTGTTTTGTTTTTTAAGCTCCCTAGGTGATTCTGTACAGTCAAGATTGAGAAGCATTGTAATAGATTGTCAGAGAAGTGCAGAGGTCTAGAAACTGACTTCTGCCACCAGTCAAAGCAGACGTGGTAGCCTATTCTCATCATGAGGGAGGCCATTTCACACTCACAAAAATCCCTCACTTTTTACAAGTGGTTGGCAAGCTTTTTGTGTAAAGAGCCAGATAGTAATATTTTAGGTTTTGTGGGTCAGATGGTCTTTGATGCAACTACTATTCTGCTGGTATAATGCAAAATATCCATGGAATATAGGTAAACAGATGGGCATGGCTTTGTTCCAATAAATTTTTTATTTGCAAAAGAGCCATGAGCAGGATTTGGTCTCTGGGACTTAGCTCGCCAACCTCTGTTTTCGAGTGTTAAAATACAGTTAATGAGCACAGTTAAGAACCATTGCATTCACTTTGCAGAAAGTAGCCCCACATGTGAATAGGTTAAAGAAGGGTGGAGAAGAACATATGAAGATAACATGCAATGGAGAATGAAGACCAGGCCAACCATAGACCAGGGAAGGACTCAGAGGGAAAACTCTAGTGAGTGAAAATGCACATGGAGAGAGTTAGGGTCATGGCATAAAGGGGCAGCTATAGCCAGGTTGTTACTTTTCAGTTAAGAGAATGCTAGAGAGGTTTGTTTGTTTTATATTGTCTTACATTTGTTGGGTTTCTTTTGCTTGTTTTTGCATTTAGAGGGATTGCATGTAAATGAATAGCTTGGACTTTCTTTTTAATCACATCTAGATATTTGGGGTTCAGAATAAATGTACTTCTCTTTTCAACACATTATCATCATTGTACCTGAATTGATAGATAGCTAGTGGGAAGCAGCCACATAGCACAGGGAGATCAGCTCGGTGCTTTGTGACCACTTAGAGGGCTGGGAAAGGGAGGGTGGGAGGGAGGGAGATGCAAGAGGGAAGAGATATGGAAACATATGTATATGTGTAACTGATTCACTTTGTTATAAAGCAAAAACTAACACACCATTGTAAAGCAATTATACTCCAATAAAGATGTTAAAAAAAAAAAGAAAATCCTTTTTCATCCCTTGCCACCTTCTCCAGTACTATGTTCACATAAGAACATTTTCTTTTCTGCATATCTTGAGTAAATTTATACAAATCATTTGAATATTAAGCTTAAATTATAGTGATTGAAAGAGCAGAGAGATGGGTTTCCTGTCCAGCATAGGCTTTCAAATTTTACTTGACTTTATCCTGTTTTTCTCCTTCTCTGTCCTCATAACTGCTTGCCCAGCTTATGGAGCTGCTTAGTTATTTTAATTCCAAAACCCAATTTTTATTCACATTTTAATACTTTTGAAATTTGGTTATATCTTTAAGATCAATGAATATGTATTGAATTATTGAATCTATATTTCATGTTTTTACCCCAAAACCTGTTGTGAAATTAGTGTATCTTCCAATTGACAGCATTGTTTTTTAAATTGAGGTATAGTTGATTTATAATGTTGTGTTAATTTCTGCTGTACAGCCAAGTGATTCAGTTACATATATATATACATTGAATCAAGGAAACATGGGATCATCTTTGCTCATGTTTTTGCCTCCATCTTTGGTACCCACTTCCAGAATTTATGAAGAGTTGCATTTCTGGAAAACAAACCTGATCTTGTCATACGAATGTCTCAAAATAATTTTCAGGGATCTCAAAATTTCAGCTCCATGGCACAGTATTCAAGGGCTTGCTATCTAAAGCCTTTCATATTCTGGCTCAAAGAACACTGTTTCCAGCCTTCTTCCCCACAACCCCTCTCTCCCCCATGTGAATTGCTTCATTCCTGATGATCAGACACATGGTGCATTATTTTAATACAAGTGTTGTAAAATCTCTGAGAAAACTTTAATAAAATGGGATTGGTGTTGAGCTGAAAATAGCTAAAAGAGGCTTTTTTCTAGTTTCATACTTTAAGATGGAAATGTATCATCATCCTTGCAAGAAAGGCTTGACTTTTTATATTAAATTGTTGAAGAAGCTTATGGAATATCTTTATTTGGAGCCTTTTAAACATAGACTAGACACTCTTCTGTTGGGGATGATTTTTAGGTACACCCATAGAGATAAACAAGGTGAACTTTGAGGTTGTGATCAGTTCTGGGAGTTTGGGGGTGATTAATGACTGTATCTACGTGAGGCCAAAACAGCCAGATGGAAATGAAGAGAGAAATTCAGTTTGTCATCTACATGCTTTCTATATGATTCCAAAGACCTGGATATTTAACAGTTGAATGTATATACTTATTGAAATAAAACAATATATTTCACTGGTATTTTCTGCTTTGAATGTTCACGTATTGCTATAGTTTAAGCAATCTCACGAGATGAACACTTGTCTTATTCCCATCTGCCATCCAATAACGTATATCAAATTGTAATTATTAGAAAAACTAAAATGTGAGTTAAATTGAAAATGTTTCCAATTGTTTTTGTTTGGTCTGAGAATAATAATGAAGGAATAGAGTAAAATAAATTTTCTTGATGACTCTTTGGCTATTTCTTCATTTTTATAAAATGGAAATTAGGAAACGGCTTATCCACCAGATGCATATTTATATGGCTCTGTATTTTAAATTTAGGTATGTATCCTGTGCCCTGGGCTGTCCATATGAAGGAAACATCACACCGCAGAAAGTAACAGAAGTAAGATATACGCCTGGTTTTCTGGTTCATGGTAAAATGATGTGTATTATTTTAAAAAGTGGGCTGTTTTTCCTAATGTTTTTTGCATTTGCACAACTAGACCAAGGAGAACCATGGACTGGGAGGCATTTATTAGATCACTTAGATAATAGTTTTATTTTAACACTAAGGACTTAGATAGTGCATATTACTGTCCAGAGTTAACATTTGATTCTTATCATATGGGTGTCCAAAGTTTGAGGGAATAAAAACACCTGATTTGTTTTTATGTGACTAGAACATATTGAGCAACCTTTCTACTTTCTATCAGAATTCTGGGGCGGTTTTTGCACATATACTCAAACTTTGCCTTGGTTGCTCAGGTAGTGTCCCTTTGTTGTCTCCTGCGTATTTTGGCATTTGTATCAGAGTACATACTGCTTCCATGTTTTTGTTCCTTTGAGATTCTATAGCTCTTTCTGCTGAGATTCAAGTTGCTATTATTCCAGAGCAATTTTACAGCAATTTATTATAGTCATTAAGGACCTACTTATTGAAGTTCATTTTCTACTTCCTGTTCCTATTTCTTAATTGATACCAATGAATACAAAATGCTTGTCTTTGAAATTATATTAGACTCAGAAACTCATTTGTATATGAAATAGCATATTCTTGTGCACTGCTGTTAAGGTTAATTTTTATAAGTTTAGGGATGTGGTGCTGAAGCAGTGAAGATGGGATTGTTAGAATATCGAACTTTTGACAGGATAAACTTTGGTTTGGCTAAAGCAATTGCTGTTTTGTGTATTCATTTGAACTGCAGATGTTTCCAGTGAGAGATATACCATCATCTATTAATTAAGCAAGACAATTGCCCACAGAGGCAGATATATCAATACTATAAAATAATGAAAATTAAATATTTAAAAAATTTTATTGAAGTGTAGTTGATTTACAATGTTGCATTTAATTTCTGCTATACAGCAAAGTTACTCAGTTATACATATGTATTCTTTTTCATGTTCTTTTCCATATGGTTTATCACAGGATATTGAATATAGTTCCCTGTGCTATACAGTAGGACCTTGTTGTTTATCCATCCTATGTATAACAGTTTGCATCTTTATGAAGCTGAAATTTTGCAGTCCTTCGCTGGCATGGGACCCTTCTAAGGCTCTGTTATTAATTTGTATTCACAACTATATATCCCTTTTTTAAAAATCAGTTTACGGTTTTTATTATTTTTTTTAATTTTTATTTATTTATTTATTTATTTTTTGGCTGTGTTGGGTCTTTGTTGCCGCACACGGGCTTTCTCTAGTTGCAGCGAGCAGGGGCTATTTTTCATTGCGGTGCACGGGCTTCTCATTGCAGTGGCTTCTCTTGTTGCAGAGCACGGGCTCTAGGCATGCGGGCTTCAGTAGCTGCAGCACGCAGGCTCAGTAGTTGTGGCTCATGGGCTCTAGAGCGCAGGCTCAGTAGTTGTGGTGTACGGGCTTAGGTGCTCCGTGGCATGTGGGATCTTCCTGGACCAGGGATCGAACCCGTGTCCCCTGAATTGGCAGGTGGATTCTTAACCACTGCGCTCCCAGGGAAGTCCTTATGTATTCTCTTCTTAAAGAACATTTCCAAAATAGTATAACTTCAGACTCCACAAAACCTGAATCCAACTCTGCCTATACACCCACCCCTTGCTTTTCTTCCTTCTGGCTTGTGCCACCTCTGGACAGACCACACACAGTCTCAGGCTCTGCATTCCTGCTCCATAATATCCAGGGTGTTGCTGAAGAGAATCCTGGAACAGGCAGATTGGAAGCATTAGGAATTCATGACCAGCGACCTTACCTGGTCTTCTGTTCCACACTACCCTGTGTGGAACAACTCCCTGTCTCCTTTCCAAAATGACTCTTGCAGACTGTGTTCCCTCTGTTGAAGCCTCTAGCCCTTCCTGTCGCTTACTCCCCTGTATATGCAACTGCAGAGCCCTTCCCACTGATACTCGAACATGTTCAAGCCTCTTCCATGTGAAAACTTCCCTTCCTTAAGTCAGCATCCCTGGCACTCTTGTAGCCCTTGGATTGCCTTGACCCCACACTTAGGATTTTCCTCCAGCCACTTGAATGGAAGCCTCATTCTTCTCTATGTGGCCATTAAGAAATTCCAGCATTTAATAGAGAGTTTTGAGGAGATTAATTATCTATGTGAGGCCAAAAACATACAGATGGAAATGAAGAGAGAAATTCAGTTAGTCATCTACATGCTTTCTATATGATTCCAAAGACCTGTATATTTAACAGTTGAATGTATGTACCTTTTTAAATAAAGGAGAAGAAAGAGGAGAATCAGTATTATGTTTTTTTTATCCAAGTGTCCATCCAATAATTGTCTCCTACCTGGACTAGGTAGCCCTTCTGAGTTCCCTTCAAACTATTTTTGATGTATTGATACTGCCTTTCTGAAACATAAATCCCATTATGTCACCACTACTCCACATTTGGTCAAGGCTTTCTACTGCTCTTATGATAGACACCTCAACCAAAATCCAAAACCCGGTCAGTTTGCAAGGCTGTGTGTACTGTTTGTACGCTCTGCCCCGGGCCTTCCTCCCCAGCTTTATGGAGCCCCATTCCCCCTTGGTTTTTGCTTTCTTGTCACATCTGTCCTTTGCATCTGACCTTCCCTCCTTTTTTTTTCTTCCTTTGGCCACACCCCGTGGCATGGGGGATTCTAGTTCCCCGACCAGTGATTTAACCCGCGCCCCCTGCAGTGGAAGTGCGGAACCTCAACCACTGGACCACCAGGGAATTCCCATGACCTTCCTTCCTACTTGGAATCCCCTTAGTATTTGATATTTCAGCTGCCTGAAATTCCACCTGAAAGTTCTTCTCACACCCTTCCTCGACAACCTCTTCGACAAGTTGATGCTGACTTTATCTCAGGCTGTCACTGAGGCCCTTCCTGCTTGACAGATCTAGGTCAATTTCCTTTGCTACATGCTCTTAGAATCCTGTTTCTTTGTTCCAAAATTATTATGTTAGCTGTGTTTACACATTCCTGAGTGGAATTGATTAGGGTCTGTCCTCACTTGACTCCAGATTCCATAATACCTTGAGCCTGGACCCTTAACATCTGCATCCCCATCATATCCCAGCATCTAGGGCAGCACCTGATGTAAAATAAGCACCAAAGACACACATAAGGCATGAGTTAAGGGGTGACCATGTGTCTGATTTTGCACAAAGCGATTTTTATATATTCTCATTTTCACAACCAAACATGTCAACACTCACTTCATCATTATTATTGTGATTTTGAAAAATTAATTAGTAAGGCTTAGAAAACATGCTAAATAATGGTGTTTTATTGTTTGTATTTTACAGAATAGGGGCTGAGGCTTCAAAAGGTTCATCTTCTGCCCAGTATCACATGACTAGCATTTGTGGCAGCTGAGATTTCAATCCAGGCCTGTCTGATTCCAGAAGCCATGTCTTTGTCAACATACCATGCTGCCTTCATTAAAATTCATATTGCTCTTTGAAAGTAACATTAGTTATTTGGCTTGAAGGGAGCACAAAGTTTACCAAACTCAAGAGCATCTATTTATGAGCTAGAAAATTTAAGCCAAAAATATCAAGTGTCTGTACCGATTACAAAGCTACTTGATTGACATCTCTTGACCGCCTTGAGAAATACTAGTTCCAAAGTAAATCTGTGATGCTTCTGTTTGATTAAAGGGCTGAGAAAATAAGCCTCCCATAAATGAAATTGTAGCTTATACTTTCATAAATGAACATGTAGCTACTTAGATAGATAGGATTCTGAGGCAAACTTGAATATTAGAGAAAGATAACTACAGGAATGTCATTCAAAGTTTTATATAATGCTTGGGATTTAATGAGCAAGGACAAGGACTAGAAAACTAAAATATACATTTTCCATGGATATGCAAGTTATCTTAGTTGTGATGTTTACTTCTAGATGATGTTTGCTAAGGAACAACAGGGTTTGAGTGTGTTCATTTCCATTGTTTTACTAGCTTGTCACTTTTCTTGATAGGTGTCTAAGAGATTGTATGGCATGGGCTGTTACGAGATTTCCCTGGGAGACACAATTGGAGTGGGAACTCCAGGAAGCATGAAGAGGATGCTGGAAAGTGTCATGAAAGAAATCCCACCCAGGGCTCTTGCTGTTCACTGTCATGACACATACGGACAAGCCTTAGCAAATATCCTTACGGCCCTTCAGGTATTTTGTATTATTTGTGTGTATGTATAAAGGTGTGTATACTTATTTGCCATATAAACATATTAAGAGCTTTAGTGAGACAATATTTATAAATTGCTATGAATATAACTTTTTTTTTTGAGATTCAAGTGTTGATACTTATTGGGCATCCACAGTGTTCCAAGCCCTTTGTTCACCTCTTCCATGTACGTTATTTCATTTTACCCTCACAGCAACCTTTGCAGTATACATAGCATTAACCTGTTACGTATCAGGAAACAGGATTTGGAGGTTACGTGACCTGCCCAAGATCACACAGCTACAAAGTGCTGGAGTTGAGACCAGAGACTGGGGCTTCCGACTCCATGCCAAGCCTTCTCTCCTAGTTTCCTAACATGCTGACCCAGTAAGAAATTGTTATTGTAGAAGTATACATTAATCGAGCCATTGTTTGAATGCTGTGGTTAGGTTTAGAATGAAGGGAGAACATTGAATAGCTGTAAATTGGTTGGTAGAAAACTAGAAGGGAGGCAGTGTGACATGACAGAAGAAAAGCTAGATTAAAAATCAAGAGACATTTAAACAGTACCTGACACATGACGTGCACTCAGGAAATATTTGTAATTTGCCCATGCTTTCCAGGGCAATGATGTCTTATTACTGTTCATTTGATTTGATAAAATCCCTGAATTTGTTCTTTTTAAAAGTATTAATCTTCTCAGAGCTATGTCTGCTTTTTTCAACTCCCACTTGCTCTCAGCCTGAAAAGTTGATAGATTGAAAAATGATGGCATTTTTGAGGAGTGCAAAGCACGGAGATAGTAGCGTGTACTGTTGTAATCATGTAACTTATGCTCCTTTGGATAATTTGGTGCTCTGTGATGAGGAGGTGTGCTGAAATACAGACTATTTTGTTTAAGATGTCTTCTTGATGTTGGCAAGCATCCTTTTGAAAGAACCCCTGGTTTTTATCAAGTATGTTCTGATCAAAATCAAGAGAGCTAGAAAGTTGGAGGATTAAGAGTTGCTTATTACATTCTAATGATACCTCAGTTCTTTTTAATGTATTTATTGAAAGGAGTAGATATAAATTGCATTTTAAGGTATTTATTTTTAAATTGATGTTATTTCTTAAACTCGGATAAAAATAGATTCACTGGATGTTCTTCGAACCCAAGATTTTGACAACTAAAGATAAGAGTGTCTGAAAGCTTTTTGGTGAGGCTGAAAATCAATACATAAAGCTTAATGTCATCATCCTGCAGTGCACAGTTGTTTGGCAGAAGTTAAAAAAACCTGTGACTATCAAGCCCCACAAGGGCTTATTTGGACTTTGTAACATATGTGCACAAATCCTTATTTGTCCTCTGGAAACAGGCAAGGAACATTGTATTGAATTAGAAGAAAAAATGATATCCCATGGACTTTGGGGCGTTTTGACAATTTTCCTTCTCTATTCTAGTTTCTAAAACAATAGAGAACTAGGCATCACTTCAGGAGGATTCTGTGTTCAGCTGCAACTGTAACTTATTAAGTGTTCCTCACCAGCAAGTTCCTGGAGAGGTCTGTGTGTGTGTCTGTGTGTGTGTGTCTGTGCATCTCTCTCATTTCTCATATGGATATATCCTCTAGACGGTAACACTTGAGTCATGTTTTATTCATGTAGCATATTTATTATATAATGAGTGATAGTTTCGGGTTTTGGGATCCAGGGCTATAGTGCACATTCTGGGAACCCAAAGATCTGATTCTGGAAACTTTCTGCCTGTTGAAAATGCCCCACTGCAAAATATTGCTGTTACCCCATTGTGATTGTGATGGTTAAGGCTGTCTGAGAAAGTAAGATTTAAAATCAGATATAAAGAATGAGAAGAAAGGAACCTCAATAAGGGGTGTGTGTGTGTGTGTGTGTGTGTGTGTGTGTGCATGCGTTTGTGTGTGTGTATGGGCATCAATGTGTGAAAAGAATGTTCAAGCACATGAAACACCACTCGGGCAAAAGGCCTTGGAGAGGGAAGAGCATGTCCTAGGAGCTGAAAGACGACTATTGTATTCAGAGGGGAACCTGAGCTTTATAACATTCGCTGAATTAGATGAACTGCAGAGTCTCCATTTACAAAGAGATGCGGACTGCAATTCTGGGGCATTTGCCCATCCATACTGTAACAGCAGTACGGGGTGGGGACAGGAAAGGACCTTGGGCCCAAGCAAGATGGGGAGCACAGGCCAGAACCTGTATAAGGCTGAGGCCCCTCACCCCGCAAAAAAAACACCACACCTTCAGTCAAAAAGGGTGAACCAGGAAAAACCACCTAACAACGGGAGAAGGCAGCAAGGATATTTATTCTAATGGCCTTGGCTATGGGTGAAGGAGAAATAGACAAGCCCCCTTTATATGTCATAACTATTTGTTGACCTGTTGTGAGTTTAGGGTTGAAATTCACATTGCTTGCAGAATGTGAAAGACTCAAGCAGGCAAATTATTTTCAGATGGGTGTGAATTAGTAGCACCTACAGATGTCAGGAAGAATATAAATCTTTTCAGAAGGAACATATCTTCAATTTAAGCTGAATTATTTGGGGTGTGTGTGTGTGTATGTGTCTATGTGTGTATGTGTATGTGTGTGTGTTTATGTCTCTCTGTGTGTGTATGTATGCCTGTGTGTGTCTCTGTGTGTGCATGTGTATATGTGTATATGCATATGTGCGTATGCATGTGTGTGTACATGTATATGTGTATTTGTGTGTATGTGTCTATGTGTATCTGTATGTCTAGGTGTGTATGTGTGTGTGTATGTCTGTCAGGGGAAGGGTCGATATTTTGCTCTTTGGCATCTCTTGTGCTCTTTGGCACAAGTTAGCAGGAAACGTGTCCACAAGTATCTGTCATTGTGTTTTCTGTTCTTTTACTATGTGCACAAGCTCTAAGCATGTACGTGAGGTGGGAGGGCAGAAGGGAGGCGAGGGGCCTGGGAAAGTGCACTTGGAGCGTGGTGGTATTGCATTGCCCAGACCTTGACGTGTAGTGGCAGTGTAAGTGGGTGGAGGAGAGGGTAAGAGCAGCTTGTGTAAGAAGCAATATGCAGCCCGAGTGGCCAGTTTAAATGAACAATTTAACGTTGGAGTTGTAGAGTTTGTGTTTGCTGCCATCCACTTTCAAACAGTTTCATCCACTTTCATCCAGTTTGATAAGCCAGTGCCAGTGTAAGAAAAAATATACACTTCTGCTCTCTTTGAAACTGTGTGTAGCTGAGACAGTCTGTAAATGTTTGGGGAGGTGTATGCTCACACAGACAGCGGAGCATTGTCTTGGAATGTCTTTGCAGACATATGTGTACTGGTTGGTCCCTGGCAACGCTGAGTGAGGCAGAGTCCTCCAGGGCCCTTCCCAATAAAAGCAGCAGCAACAACAAAATAACCAGGATTACCTTGAGCAGAGGAGAAAAAATGTCTTAGGAAAAAAATAAAAACAAAAACCAAAACCAAACCTGTCCGTGTTTAAGTAGAAGGGAAATCAGAGAAAGTCCCACTTGGTTATGAACTAGGCTAACTCTGGCTTCAGGAAGCAGTGGCCATACTTCATTCTTTAAAATGGAATCTTTGAAGTGGCTTCTAGTCAGATTGCTGGTGCATGTGGAGTGGATATCATTTGTTTTAATTTAGGGGTTAGGAAACAGTTTACAGTGCTCCAAACTGGAAGTTAAAATGATGGCAAGGAGACATGTAGTAGGTGGAAACTTGGCCATGATGGTAGGAAACAAATGAGAGTTATAAATGGAACATCCCCCTCAGTCTGGAAAGCACATACTAATAATGTAATAGAAGGATCATTCTTGGGTTCCCAGGTTTATTGTATTTTTTTTTATTACTTAAACATATGACTTATAGGGCAGTACATGGTTGTATGGGAGTCAAGAATTCATAATTATCAGATATTCCTTACTATAGAGAAATAGTTGACACTATAGATTTGAGTGGCGGATATTTATAACCACCCAAACCCAAAAGAGCAAGAAAATGAGGTGACAAAACGTACAGCATTTCAGTAATGGAAGAAACGTACATGGCCCAATATACTTGTCTTAATTTTTTATGTAAAAATTGCGTCTCACCCTTTTGCATATTCCCAAGTACCTAAGTAAAACACCAGTGAACAAATTACTTAATCTACTTAACACTAAACAATTGCACAGTCTCTGTTTTTCTTCACTCAAATGA
Source organism: Stenella coeruleoalba (assembly GCF_951394435.1). Taxonomy (NCBI): domain Eukaryota; kingdom Metazoa; phylum Chordata; class Mammalia; order Artiodactyla; family Delphinidae; genus Stenella; species Stenella coeruleoalba. The sequence goes on along the minus strand of NC_137156.1, from coordinate 43,883,202 downwards.
TCTGAGTCTTCATAACTGGGTAAAAACAGAGTAAAACAAATGAGTTCCAATATCACAAGTAACAGTACCCCATTAACTGGTAGCAAAGAGAGTAGAACAGGCAATATTTAGCTTTCCCCTAAAGAAATACCGTGTGCCTTTTTCTTCTCTTACACTTAATAGACATTTAGCTAATGTGTCTTTCCTCATGATGTTTTCCATATGTTTAGTATTCTCTTTTAGAAGAACCAAATCATTTACCTAATTTTTACAACAAAGCATTCATTTCTTTATACTGACTCCTGCTAAACCACATTTAAATGCTACCAAACAATTTCCTCATGTAATTTGTTTTTGAGGTTCTCAAAGAAAATTTTTAGAATTCCAAATTCTCTTCTCAATTCTATACCTATAGAATGTGTACAATGATGTCTATGTCCTCAGATTTTACAAAACTGAGATGAGGTGCAGAGTTTCTAGAACATTTGTCTTGGTGACTGCATTTGGTTGATACTTCATACTATTACCGTCATTACAGTTAAAACTATTACTACTGCTGATATACTAATAGCAATAATATTATAACCTTTATTACTCAAGGAGCCAGAGGCATAAAGCATTGCTTTGCAAATGTGTAAATTTGTAAATACATGAATTAGATATTATTCATTTATTCAACATCTATTAAAGAGCTAAATAGAAATCAGCAAGCAAGAAAGAAAACAAAAAGTTGAAAACTGGATGCTCCTACATAGGTTTTACGAAATGCATCACTAATTTATTCAACAAATATTCATTTTATCAGACACTGCCTTAGATGTTAGATTCAGATGTAAAATCTCGGAGCAGTCCTGCTGCTGTGGAGAAAAGTGTTTTAGTCTAACTCAGTACCTCCAGAACCTTTTTGAGTATGAAATAGTATTTTTGTTTTTGTTTGTTTTCTTGCTTGTTTGCTTTTTGCTACACAATTAACTTTCTCCAGGACAGTATTATGTTGAAAATATTCTCAGGTGGGATGAGGTGTAACTTATCATCAAAAAATAAATAAAAGAGGTAAACTAACACAATATTGTAAATCAACTATACTATCAAGTATTTAAAAACTACTTTTAAGACAAAAATAAGTAAATAAAAGAGAACAGGGAGTCCAGAAGAAGTTTAACACCGTCCAATTTTTGAGTGCTTAAAAACAAGGCTTTGAGCCATAAATGTCAGTAAGAAAAGGTGAAAAAAGTTCCTTTCTATTATTTTTTTTTGCAAGTGGCTGGATTGCTTATATTAGTGATAAAAATGAGAAAACGTGAATAATTTTGTTTTGTTTATCTCCAACATCTTTTTATTAATATAAACTTCTCTCTGATTTTGGCTATAGGTAATCGGTCAGGTTTTTTTTCAGAGATAATATAACTTTTATCTGTTTCTATATACACAGAAGGGGCAGTTAGAAAAAAACTCCTTCTGAGCTAGATGGCATTTTAAACGGGAATTCAAGTGATCAGTGTTTAAAAATAATGCGTGTGAATTTGATTCTAATATGCTAAGTATGAAAGTATTTAATCTTTATGTAGTGAGTTACACTTAGATCATAAGCCTGAAACTCACCGAGAAAGAAGATGCCCCAAACGGCTCTGCCTCTCCCATGGCAATTAATCCATGCTGATCAGTTAGGCAAATCTTACAAAAATTGATCATTGTTGATGGGGATTAGGGCCAGGATATGATATGATTTTTCCTTTGATGTAAGAGGTGGAAATTTCAGAACTCACTACCTTTTCGAGCACCTCTCTAATTCATTCTGTAAATATCTCATCCGATTGTTTTAATCTCGTTTTCAATACCTTATTTCCAATCAAGTACTTGTCACATCTTTCTTAACACATGCGCCTTTAATTTGGAAATCTTGCTCTTTTGCTCTGTTGTTTGTATAGGAACACATTAAGCTTTTTGTTGTTTGTATAGGAACACATTAAGCTTTTTGTTTGTATAGGAACACATTAAGCTTTTTGTTCTTTGAATATCGTTTCACGTTTCTTTTTTCTTATTTTTTTCTCTCACAAAAATATCTATTTACAAGGAAACTTTATGAATATTTATACTCTTGCCCATTAATGTAACATGACCCAGATTTTTTCCTTAAGAATATTGGCTTGAAATTGGTAGTTTTGTATTGAACATAAAGTATTATTCTCATAACTATTTTTTTGGCCTATTGTAACGTAAGCAATTCATGGTTGTAGGCTCACCACTAATGACAAAAACAAGTGTGCGTGTATATATAATATATAAAATATATTACATATTATATTATATAATTATAATAATATAAGATATATATATTAATATACCTATATCATATGTTAGAAATATTAATATATCATATAATGTATAATATATTAATATATTATATAATATTAATGTTTTTATATATAGTATATATTATATACAATATAATGAAATACATAAATATATTATTATATAAATAATATATTGTATAATTATATTAATATAAAATAATCATATATTAATATATTAATTATATTTTATATTATATATTACACATAATATTTGATATTTTGTTAAATACAATCAATATTTTATATATGATGAAATATAAATAATATATGTAATGTTTAATATATTATAATATATGAATATATATAATATATAATACATAATATATAATATACAGTGTATAAATGAAATATACTATATAATGTATATTTCACTAACATATATTATATAGTATAAATATATTTTATTAATATTATATTAATAATATTATATTATGGTATAATATAATATATTAAGGTTAAATTATATTAATATATTAATGATATATTAATGTTATATATTATATATATTACATGTATAATGTATAATTGCAGAAAGGTGGTCAAAACGTACCAACGTCCAGTAGTAAGGTAAATAAAGTACTAGGGATGTAATGTACAACATGATGACTATAGTTACCACTGCTGTGGTATATAGTCACATTATTTATTAAATATTATATAATATGTTAATTGTAATATATATTGTATAATATAATGATTATATATTAATATATAATCAAGATTATATATTTATATATTATATTATATTTGTATGTTTTATATAAATATATGTTAATATATTATATATTAATATATATAATAAATATGTTATATATATTATTTAATATTATATATAATATTCCATTATATAATATTATATATGATATTATATATTATATGTACTATTCCATTATATAATATATATAATATATAATACAATATTATATATATTCTTATATATATATATAATCTTCTTTATCTATTCATCCATCAATGGACACTTAGATTGTTTCCATGTCTTGACTATTGTAAATAATACTGCAGTGAACATGGAGGTACAAATATCTTTTCAAGATAGTTTTTCATTTCCTTTGGATATATTTTCAGAATTAAAATCCCTTGATCATATGGTAATTCTATTTTTAATTTTTTGAGGAGTCTACATACTGTTTTGTCTAGGATCTGTGCCAGTTTACAAACCCACCAACAGTGCACAAATTTTCCCTTTTCTCCACATCCTCACCAGCATTTGTTATCCCTTCTTTTTGGTGTTAACCACTTTAAAATGCATGAAGTGATATCTCATAGTGATTTTTATTTGCATTTACCTAAAGACCAGTGATATTGAGCCTTTTTTCATTTACCTGTTGACCATTCTTGTATCATCTTTGGAAAAATGTCTATTCAGGTCTTTTGCTCATTTTTTAAATTGGAGTGTTTGGTTTTTTTGATATTGAGTTCTATGAGCTTTTTAATTTATTTTGGATATTAACTCCTTATGAGATGTATGCTCTGCACATCCTTTTTCCAAGTGGGTGGTTTGTTTTTCACTTTTTTGATCGTTTTTTATTTTTACTGTGAAGAAGCTTTTTAGTTTGATATAGTCCCACTTGTTTATTTTATTTTTTTATTGAAGTATGGTTGATTTACAATATTGTGTACAGTAACATGATTCAGTTATACCTATATATGTATATATATTATTTTTCAGATTCATTTTGTAGGTTATTGCAAGATATTGAATGTAGTTCCCTTTGCTATACAGTAAGTGCTTGTTGTTTATCTATTTTATGTACAGAGGTGTTTATCTGTTAATCCCAAACTCCTAGTTTATCCCTCCCCTGCCCTTTCCCTTTTGGTAACCATAAGTTTGTTTTCTACATCTGTGAGTCTGTTTCCATTTTGTAAATAAGTTCATTTCTATAATTTTTTTTAGATTCTGTTATCATATGATATTTGTCTTTCTCTGTCTGACTTACTTCACTTCGTATGATAATCTCTCAGTCCATCCATGTTGCTGCAAATTGCATTCTTTTTTATGGCTGAGTAATGTTTCATTGTATATATACCCCACATCTTCTTTATCCATTCATCTGTTGATGGACACTTAGGTGCTTCCATGTCCTGGCTGTTGTAAATAGTGCTGCTATGAACATTGGGGTGCATATTTAATTTTGTTGCTTATATTTATGTGTCATATCCAAAAATATCAATGTCAAGACCCTTGTCAAGAAGCATTTTTTCTACTTTTTCTTCTAGGAATTTCACATTTTCAGATCTTACATTTAAGTCTTTAATTCATCTGGTGTTAGCTTTTGTGAATGATTTAAGACAGGGGCCTTGTTTAATTCTATTACTTGTGAATATCTGTTATCCCTGCGCCATTTATTTAAAAAGACTGTCTTTTCTCCATTGAGTATTCTTGGGTTCTTTGTTAAATATTGGTTGAACTTATATACTTGGTTTATTTTGGGACTCTTGATTCTGTTCCATTGATCTATTTGTTTGTTTCTGTGCCAGTACCATACTGTTTTGATTACTATACATTTATAGTATAGCTTGAAATCAGGAAATTGTGATATCCCCTGCTTTGTTCTTCTTTCAAGGAATTGCTTTTTTGTTTCCATTTAAATTTTAAGATTGTTTTTTCTACTTCTATAAAAAATGTCATTGGAATCTTGGTAGGGATTGGATTGAATCTATAGATGCTTTTGGTAATATTGGTATTTTAACAATATTAATTCTTCCAATCTGTGAACATGAGAAACCTGTCCATTTATGTGTGTCTCCTTAGATTTCTTTCATCAGTGTCTTGTAGTTTTCAGAGTAAAGATTTTTCACTTCCTTGTTAAGTGTATTCCTAAGTTGTTTTTTGTTTTTTGTTTTTTTGTGTTATGCGGGCCTCTCACTGTTGTGGCGTCTCCCATTATGGAGCACAGGCTCTGGATGCACAGGCTCAGCGGCCATGGCTCACAGGCCCAGTCGTTCCACGGCATGTGGGATCTTCCCAGACCAGGGCACGAACCCGTGTCCACTGCATTGGCAGGCAGACTCTCAACCACTGTGCAACCAGGGAAGACCCTATTCCTAAGTATTTTTTGGGTACTATTTTAAATGGATGATTCTCTTTATTTCTTTTTCAGATAATGTGTTGTTAGTGTACAGAAATGCTACTGATTTTTTGCACATTAATTTTGTATCCTGCAACTTTACTAAATTTGTTAATTACATTTAACAGTTTTTTGGTGGAGTCTTTAGGATTTTCAATATATAAAATCATATTATTTGCAAATAGAGATGGTTTATCTTCTTTCTTTCCAATTCTGATGTCTTTTATTTCTTCTTCTTGCCTGATTACTTTGGTAAGGACTTCCAGCACTATATTGAATAGAAATGGCAAGGGTGAGGCTATGGATTAATTCCCCTGCCTGGGTGTAGCAGGGGAAACCTCCCTGCCCAGTAATAGCTCTGTTCTGTGGACGATCAGCACTGCCTGCCTGCCTCTCGGCTCCAGTGTTGCCAGACTATGAAGCTTCCAAGTGTTCTCACCAGCCCTTCTGGTCAGGTCCTTCAGTCACATTCTGAAGCTTGTTGGGCTGTGACTCAGCTACCTTGCCTGGCAATGGGCAAATCACGCTCTTAGAGCCACCAAAACTCAGGTCATTATTTGAGGACCTGAATTAGGCAGACCTGCACCCATCCATTTCCCTGGTCAGACTGCAACAGGAACTTGGTTTCTGCAGTTGAGCAAAACTGCTGGCTGGCACTACTGCTTAGGTTCTGCAGGTAGGAACTCGAGCTGCCAAGATCCAGGTTCTCTTGTTGCAAGCCCCGCCCTCCCACCCAATTTCTCTGTCATGGTCAGATTCCCAGTGGTTGATCCCTGAAGCTTCTTCTGAAATCCCTGTGGAGTGAAGTCAAAGTAGGGGCTCCCAGAAAGCGACCCACAACACTGGGTGCAGGCTGGATGTTTCCCTGGGCTCTCTTTCCCACTGGAGGTGTCATAGGCTCAGGAGGGAGCTCTCAGCATAATGCTGCTCCAGCCTGGGGGATAGGCAAGGTGATCAATGTGTAGCCACTTCTCTTACCTTCTAATGAGGTCTCTTGGTGTCTGTGGTGCAGGGGTGCTCAGCCTCATCCCTGTGTTCTAGGATTCTCATAGTGGTGTCTTGACCATGAATAGTTGTTAGTTGTTCTTCTTGGAAGGGTGAGCAAAGGCAGGAATGACCTACGTTGTCATCACAGTGACATCACTCCTCCTACTGGTTGGTTTTTAATGGCTAAAAAATAATGTTGATGTTCAAATATTTTGAAAATATAAATAAGTATAAAGAAAAATTAATTACTTATAATCCTACCTCAGAAGGAAGATTAGTATTAGCTACCAAAATAGGTCATTCTCATTCATATATATATGAATATATATATATATGTATATAGGCATACCACAATTTATTAGTGTTTGCTTTATTAATTTATTTTGATTTTTTTAAACAAATTGAAGTGTTGTGGCAATCCTGTGTTGAGCAAGTCTATTGGTGCCATTTTTGCAACAGCATTATTTTTTAATTAAGGTACATACATTGTTTTTTTTTAGACGTTGTGCTATTGCATACTTAATAGCTACAGTATAATGTAAACATCATTTTTATATATACTGGGAAACCAAAAAGTTCATGTGACTTGTGTTATTATGATATTCACTTTATTGTGGTAGTCTGGAACCAAATCTGCAAGATCTCTGAGGTCTACCTCTTTGATGTGTGTGTGTGTGTGTGTGTGTGTGTGTGTGTGTGTGTATGTGTGTGTATGTATGTATGTATGTATATACATAAAATGAAGGAATATTTGATAGCATATTGAGCTACATAAACTGCACTTCATGATTCTTATAACTCCCTCCCCTCCCCTTACCCTTACATGTAGGCAGTTTGTTATATAAGAATTGATTTGGTGTGAGAAGTCTATGCTAAAGATATGAATTTAGAAGTAACAGAGTATATATAGTATTTAATTCCAAGGAATGCATGAGATGATAGAGAAGAAAGAGGACCAAGGATAGAGCACCAAATATTGATCATTAAGAGATCAGAGAAAACAGGATATTGTGGAGACAGAAAGAGTGACTCATGAGGTAGGAGAAAACCAAGACAGTCTTGAGTGCAAGACTCTAAAGGAAGAAGTCTATCAAAGAGGAGGTGATCCTCGGTGTGAAATGCTGGGTAAAGGAAGACGGGGACCAACACTGATAATACTGTCTTCACTTTATGGCTTCTGCCTTTGGAATTTTGCTGAGAAGGACCTTGAGTTCTTCAAAACTTTAGTACTTATATAAACTGATTACCTATCTTTTCTTTGACTTTATTTCTTATAATCAAGTCTTTCATCCAACTGTACTGTATTTTTATTCATGACGCAAGATGAGAATCTATATTTTATATAAACACATTGCTATCCCTTCATTACATAACCTATTTTTTCCTCAGAGATACAAAATATTCAGTTATGACACATACTATGTTGTTATATTCTTGAGTTGATCTCTAGAGTTTCTATTCTGTGATAACATTGGCTGATATTTATTGAATTTTTAAACTATGTTTTACATGAATTATTTTATTTTGTCCCTGTAACAATCCTATGAAGTAATTTTTTTATAACTATAACTTTTTACATGAGGCAACTGTGGCTTTCCAAGGTTAGGTCAGTTGCCCAAAACCCTTTATCTGAAAGGTAGTAGAACAAGGATGCCAACCCAGTTTATCTTACCTCTTCCTGTCCCTTTGGTCATTTATTCGTGTAAGTACCATACTTTTAATTAACGTGGCTTTATGTTAGCTTTCAAATCTAGTATCGCATGACCCTTTTATTAGTCATTTTATCAAACCTGTTTAAATTTTTATAAACTTTATCTAATTGAATTTTAAACTGAATTTGTCCCAAACTTCATCCCCCAAATATCCATTTTATTAAATACCTAGACTAATTTAGAGAGGATTGACTTAAGAATTTCATCTCCCCATCCAAGAAATTGACAGGTTTTTCCTTTTATCCAGGTTTTTGTTTGTATAAAAATGAAATTTGGTGATTTTCTTTATGTGGAAGGTCTACGAATTTAGGTTTCCTCCCTGGTTGAGAATCATTGTAATATGTGCTACTGTTTTTCTTCCTGATTTTGAAATGATTCTTCCTGTGTTCTATCAATCTTTCTTCCTCCCTTCATTCAGAAATTATAAGTCTCACGTTGGTGGTATAGTGGTGAGCATAACTTCCAGAAATTATGTCTCACCAAGACTCATTTCTTCATTAATCAATAGTACTTCTTCAAATTTCTCAGAGCATTCTTGTATTTAGTTGTGTTTAAAACATTTAAATCTATTTATAGTAAATGTTTGAATACCTTGAGCAATTTCTTGGGGAAAAGCTTTCCTTGCAGGATATGGAAAATATGTTTATGACCTCAATTTCCTGAGGTAAAAAAGTTGAGGTTTGAAGAGTATGCTCTGAGAATTAGATTCTTTTACTTTGATCTCATAATAACAACAGATAACTAAATAAAGCTCACATTTCTTAGTAAAATGTTTGCAGTTCAGTAAACATTCTTAAAGGAAACATTCGCTGCAGTAACCAAAACCCACTGTTTTCATTGAAGGTCCAAATTAAAAGAATACTGTTTCTATTCTGTAAGGAAAGAAAAATCTTATTTATTTTTCTACATAGACATTTTGGAACATTTCCCCTTGAAAATACACAAGGCTTTATAGATAACAGACCTTAGAGTGAAAAGAATTAGGACCCACATCAGCTGTAAGAAGGCCAACAGTGTTATCCATAGCAAATCTACTAAAAAATTGTTAAAAAGAAAGGGAATTCTTTTTGATTGCTGAGACAACTTCATTAAAGAGATAAAGGCAACTTTCTGAAGTTCATCGTACTTTATTGTTGCCTTGTTTGCTTAAAAATAAAAACACAGAACTCCCCAAGGTTTAAGAGTTCCCAGTGTGTCTGAAACCATGTTAATTTAAAGTTAATTGTGATTTTTAAATATTACTAGGTTTGCCAATGTGGTTATGGTGTTTATTTAAAACCACGATATCAGGAAACAAGAAATGTGTTCTTGTCTGAAATTCCAGGTGAGTGAGTTCATGTGTGGTCTAGGTGGGAAGATATCACTAAATTATGAAGAAGTGAAAATGAAACCACTGTTTCCTTAAGGAAATTTTATATGTGCATTGAGCAAAAAAGGGGAGAAACAGTAAGGAGGAGGCGGAAAAGGAGACCCTCTTGGCCATTTGACTTGAACTGTGCAATTGGAAAGAGAGCGTTAGTAAGGAAATATGGCAAATATGTGTATTGTTTTTTCCTTCAATCTTGATGCACAATGTTAAACAAACAGATAATAGGTATAAAGCCATTGATTGTTTACCTTCTTAAATGGTAAGAATTCTCACGAAAATCCTGCTTTGCTGTGGCTTTTCATGAAGTGCTAACTTGGTTATCAAAGTGTGTTCATATTCTGGCTTGACAAAAATAGGCTGGAACTAAGGTACAAGTAGCCCCTGAAATAGAGCCAGCCTCTCCAGCTCACACTGACTGACTGGGTGTGCTCTAAGTTCTTAGATCTCACTTTCATGTGTCCCACTTATTTGTTTACTCCTGCAAGCATTTGAGTTTTAGAAACATGATCTAAGTATTGAAGGAGGAGATAGTTGTGGTGGGATTAGGTCATGGTAAATTGGTAAACAGAACTTGGGGCATCTTAGTAATTCAGGACTCAAATAGAGATGGTGGTCTTTAGTAAGTAGAGGAATTCTGGATTATATGATTAGGCAATGGAGGTTAAAATGAATTTTGTTGAACTCTGCTGAGTTAACATGAATAAAATCTGTCCATCAACAGATGAATGGATAAAGAAGATGTGGCATATATATACAATGGAATATTACTCAGCCATAAAGAGAAACGAAATTGAGTTATTTGTAGTGAGGTGGACGGAACTAGAGTCTGTCATACAGAGTGAAGTAAGTCAGAAAGAGAAAAACAAATACCGTATGCTAACACATATATATGGAATCTAAGAAAAAAAAAAGGTCATGAAGAACCTAGGGGCAAGAAGGGAATAAAGACACAGACCTACTAGAGAATGGACTTGAGGATATGGGGAGGGGGAAGGGTAAGCTGTGACAAAGTGAGAGAGTGGCATGGACATGTATACACTACCAAACGTAAAATAGATAGCTAGTGGGAAGCAGCTGCATAGCACAGGGAGATCAGCTCGGTGCTTTGTGACCACCTAGAGGGGTGGGATAGGGAGGGTGGGAGGGAGGGAGACGCAAGAGGGAAGAGATATGGAAACATATGTGTATGTATAACTGATTCACTTTGTTATAAAGCAGAAACTAACACACCATTGTAAAGCAATTATACTCCAATAAAGATGTTTAAAAAAAAGCTGTAGAATAGATCTATCTACAAAGTAGATATGTTCTACAAGGAGTAGAATGTATCTACAAAGTACACTTGTAATTATCTTTCTGTATATCCTTTTAATGTTCAGGCTTCCATACACTGAAGTAGTGTTTTCTTTTCTTTAGTTTGGAAAGAAAATCATTAAATGTCTACAAGTGAGTTTCTACATTGTACTGACCTGCTCTGAAAATACAAAAGTGAAAAAAAAAAAGAGCATTTATATCAAAGCTGGAGAGAAAGGATAATATTGCCTGAGGATCACTTGCAGTTATAGAAATGAAAAGGTTAGGATGAGAGTGGCAGGGGACTTGTAATTTCATATTCCATGAAAATGGTTCAGGAAATTTATTCAGCCTGCTTAAATTTTATTAGGACCCCATATTTCAAATAAGCCACACCCCATACTTTCAGACATATGTTAGAATGTAAACATATATGCAGCACTAAAGTACAAATATATTGTAAGGAAAATGGTGCCATTTCTATGTGTTTCATACGTGTGATTAAGGACAACAGGATTGGCAAATTTTTTTCAGCAGATACTAGGCTGACTGACAGTAAAAAACCCCATAGAGAATGTGAACAGGCTGGTAAAGACCTTTCCTGTTGCACAGGAAGTGATCCGTATACAAAGTCCAAGCTGGGTGAAGATGGCTCCTACATCCATAACTTTGATGTCTTCAGCTCTAAGATCGGAGAATTGACTCAGTGATCTCTGAGATTCCTTGATTGAATGTCAAAGCCACTTAAAATTATGCAGAGTTCCATTCACTGTTAGAAGATAAGGGAAAAAAAAGAGACAAATTGAGAGACATGGGGGCATTTCAAATCCATGGTCTTCCAAAGATTTAAATTTAGGTAGAAATACTAGTGAAGAATACATTTCTAGAGGAAGGTTTCTCCCTCGACATATTGAATTTATATATTTTTCATTAAAAGAAACTAAGTGGGATGAAATCTTTCAATTAGTACAGTCCCATGAGAGAATAGCCTAAATCAGAATTAGTTTAGGGAAGTGACATTATCAAGATGGCCAGATAGGTCATTCTTGACTTTGCTCCCCATCACAAGAAGGGCAGCCAACAACTTCGTGTACAAGACAGTGATGAGAGAATCCTAGATCATGGGGGTAAGGCTAAAGCACCCACACCACCACCCCACACCCCACAGTTTACCACAGAGATCAAGACAGATTGCATTAGAAGGGTATGAGGAACAAATACATGCCAGTTGCATTGCCCTCTCCAGATCCATGCAGTACCATGCTGTGAGGTCTTCCCTGAGCCTGTGGTACCTCCAGTGGGAAAAGAGCCCAGGGGGACATCCAGCTCATCCAGTCAACACTTACCTCACATTGTACACAAAATCAAGTCCTGGTGGATTGTAAATCAAAGTCAGGAAAAAGATAGCATGAGAGATAATATTTTGTATAGGCAGAGATTTATTACATGTTACATAATAAGGAGCTAATGATAGAAAATATTGATAAACAGGATACATTAAAATTAGAATTTTCTGTCCATAAAAAGATATATTATTAAATTTTGGTATCAACTCCACATGTGAAGGTCACCTCCTGAGACACAGGCCAACATCTGAGATTTACTCATAAGATTATAGAATGGTTCCCTTCCCCTACATCTTATCATCATGCCAACACGTCCCCAATATAGTGATTTACAGATAAAAGAGCTGCAGATGCAGACTCTCCTTGAGGAAATACACTTAGGGAAGCTCACAGTGAAGAGGGAAGGCAAAATCAAAGACACTAGAGAAATCTGAACCCTCTGGCTGTTACAGCTACAACAAACATTAAACACAGCCAAACTCCTAGTCAGAATGACAAACTCTCACACTTACACAGCCTATTTACCTGAGGTCCTATCATCAGATACAATATATCTGGTTTTCAACAACAACAACAACAACAAAAATCACAAGGCATGTCCCAGACCAAGAAGAAAATACAGCCTGAAGAGACAAAGCAAGCATCAGGACCAGATTCGGGACCAGCAGAGATTGTTAGAATGTTCCGACAAGGAATCTAAACTAACTGTGAGTAATATATGAATGTCTTTAATGGCAAAAGTAGAAACATACAAAAAAGAGGTGGAAATACAAGCAGAGAGATGGAACCTCTAAGAGAGAATTGAAAGGAAATGTTAGAAATTAAGAAAAAAAAAAGTGTAACTGTAACAGAAACGAAGAATGCCTTTGATAAACTCAGCAGTAGGCTACACATGACCAAGGAGAGGTCAGGGAGCTTAAAGATAAGTCAATAGAAACTTGATCTAAGGAAAATGCAAAGATAAAAAAAACAGTGGAAAATCAAAACGGACTATACAAGAACTGTGGGACGATTTTAAAATGTATAACAAATGTGCCATTGGAATACCAGCAGGAGAAGAAAAAGAGGAACAGAGTAGAAGAAACATTTGAAACAATAATAGCTGAGGATATTCCAAAGTTAATGACTGATGCCACAGATCCAGGAAGCTCAGACGCCACCAAACAGGATAAATATAAAAATATCAACACCTATGCATATCATATTCAAACTGCAAAAAACCAAAGACAAAGAGAACATCTTGAAACAAGTGAGAAGAAAATAAACATCTTGCATATAATGAAACATAGCTAAGGATTACATTGGATTTCTCATCAGAAAACAGGAGAGTGGAGTGAAATATTTAAAGTGTTTAAAGAAAACCTCACCATCCTAGAATCGTATAATCAACAAAATTACTTTTCAAAAGTGCTAAAGAAACAAATGCTTTTCTCAGACAAAGAAAAACCGAAGGCTTTCATCATCAGATTTGCCCTGCTAGAAATGTTGAAGACATTCATCATAGAAAAGGAAAATTATATGTCAGAAAATCAGATCTACATAAGAAAGAAAGAGCATCAGAGATGTAATAAATGAAGGTAGAATAGAGTCTCTTGTTTTAATTATTCTTAATTCATTTAATAGGAAACTTTTTGTTTAAAGTAATAATAGTTACTAAATATAGGTCAATTTTAGCATATGGATAAATGAAATGAATAATAATGTTATAAAGGATGGGAAGGAGGAAGTGGGAATACTCTGTATAAGGTATCAGCACTGTGCATGAAATGGTATAGTATTATTTGAAGGTGAAATTAGACTAGTTAGAAATGTGTATCGGAAACTCTAGGGAAATCACTCTGTTTTAAAAAGAAGTATAAAAATCATTTAAAATGCTCAGTTAAAACCAGAGAATGATGAAAAAGAGGGAGAAAAATAGAAAAAAATGCAATTAATAGAATGCATTTACAAACATTTACAAAACATTTTTATTTACAAAGAAAATATTAATCCACCTGTGATCCAACTGTAATCATTTATATGATTAGTATCATATTATGTGATAGTATAAATATACTAATTTGAACACAAAGATTGTCAGAGTGAATAAAAGACCCAACTATTTGTTGTCTACAAGAAATCCATCTTAAACATGAAAACTCAGAAGTGCTAAAAGTAAAGGAATAGAGAAATATATACGTACTATGCTAACACCAATCAAAGGAAAGCTGGGGTAGCAATTTTCATTTCAGACGAAGCTGACTTTATAACTAGAAAAATTATCAGGGATAAATAAGTACATTACATAATGATGAAAAGATAATTATCCAGGAAAAAATAACAACTGTAAATGTGTATGCATTTAACAGCACAGCATCAAAATTTATGAGGTAAAACCATTAGAACTAAAACAACGAATAAATTCATTATTATGGTTGGAGACTTAGACATGCCTTTTGCAGTAATTCACAGCTCAAGACGGCAGAAAATCAGTAAGGATACAGTAGTTGATATGAACAGGCTATCAATCAGTTTGTTCTAATTGATATTTGTAGAATACCAATGACAGCAGAATACATGCTAGTGAAAGATGTTGATAATAGGAGAAATTATATATGGTAATTGGATGTGGTTAATATGAAAACTCCCTGTACTATCTTTACATTTTTTTTCAGCAAATCTAAAACTGCCCTAAAATAAAAAGTTTATTAAAACAAGGAGATCCATGGGCAAGCTGCAATTTTACTCATGCCTGACGTTGATGGCAGAGGTTCTGGTTCCTTGCTGGATTCAATTCTATCTACCCTCCTGGGAAAACAATCCAGTGATGTCTGGGTGGTAGCTCTTTTTTTCTCATAGGTGACACGAGTAGCACTGGATTGCATTCTGAACGGCTGCTGTGACCTTCGTGTACTGTTGTACGTTGGGGTCCTTTGCCTCAAAAACTAACAGTTCCTCCTCAAATAAAGAAAATCCCCTTGCCAAAAAACAAACAAACAAAAAACAAGGAGATCCATTATGAGAGTGGAAAGAGAAGCTACAATGTGGGGAAAGATATTGGCCATTCATGTATCTAACAAAGCAGTAGTATACTGAACATGTACAGAAATCCTACTTATCTATGAAAAAATAAAGAATAATGAAAAAAGACAAAGAGACATTTCACAAAAGAAGGTATGCTAATGGCCATTAAGCATGAAAAGGTACTCAACTTCATCAGAGAAATGTCAGTTAAAGCCACAATAAGATACCACTACACAACCACAAGAACTGCTAAAATTATCAAGGCTGCCAAGTATTGGCAAGAATGTGAAACAGATGGTACTTTCACGTGATGCTTTGAGAGTTTAAATTGGTACATCACTTTGTAACATATGCATATTTTAGAACCCAGCAATTCTATTTGTAAATATATACCAACACAAATGTGTACACATATTCACTGAAAGATATGTTCAGGAATGTTTACACTACCACTATTTGTAATAGCCCCAAATTGGAAGCAACTCAAATGTACATCAGTAAGAGAATTTACGTAGAGATTGTGGTATCTATATTTATCATTTATGAGAACTAACAAAACACTGCATTTAACAATCAACATTGTTAAATTTAAAAAAAAAATGTTGAACAAGAGAAGCCAGATGTGATAAAGTCTATATTAAACTATTACATTTATATAACATTCAAAAACATGCAAAACCAATCCTTAGTGATAGATGTTAAGATGGGAATGAGATAATGTGGGAGGGACATGAGAGAGGTGCCCTGTGTTGGTAATATTCTCTTTTTTGATGTGGGTGGTGTTTTCACTTTGTGAAGTCATTCATTGTTCTGTATACTTAAAATTTGTGCTCTTCTCTATATGCATGTTATACTTAAAGAGTTTCCTTAAGAAAGAAAGAGAAAGAAAGAAAGAAAGAGAAAGGAAGAAAGAAAGAAAGTAACAGGAAAACAGTCAAAGGACCGTTATACATAAAATGGAACACAAATGCCACATAACCATAAAATATATTTAACCTTGTTATTAATCAGAAAAAAATGCAAATTAAAATACATGATTCCATTTTATGCTGGTATATCAGCAAAAATTTAAAAGTCAGACAATATGGAGTGTTGGAAATGATGTGGATTTACAGAAAATCTCACATACTGCTGGTAAGAATATGTGGTTATACAACCACTTTTGAACAAGTTTGACTTTTTATAGTAATTTTGAGTATGTGCATACTGTGATCCAGTAGTTCATTCCTTCACATATACTTAGAAAATATCTTGTAGATGTACAGCAGGAGACATGACAAGACAGTTTGTAGCAAAATTGTTCATAATTGTAAAAACTGAATCAGTTCCAATTTCCACCTCAAATTACTTGGAAGTATTCTCTGATAAGTAATATCTAGAGCTCTGTGTGATCACGTAATTGATCTCCAAAACTTAATAACACATGAACAAAAGCAAATTATTGAATAATATATAAAGTAATATTCCGGATATGTTAAGTTTAAAAACAGACAAAATTAGCAATCATATTACAGTGTTACACTATAAAGAAAAACAAAATAATGATTTGCAGAATTTTCTGTGAGGGAGTGGGTGGTGGGAGACATGCTAACAAGGAGAGCTAACAGGGGAATTCACAATTATTGTTGATGCTCTATTTCTTAAACTGTGTGATAAGTAGAAGTATGTTTAATTTTATTATGTTTTAAACTGTCTACTTTAAATACACGTTTTACATCAACCATAACAGAAATGCTTATCCTTCCCCCTCTCCATGTCCTCAAGTCCATTCTCTACGTCTTCTCTTTATTCCTGTCTGGCCCCTAGGTTCTTCAGAACCCTTTTTTTTTAGATTCCATATATATGTGTTAGCATACAGTATTTGTTTTTCTCTTTATGAGTTACTTCACTCTGTATGACAGACTCTAGGTCCATCCACCTCACTACAAATAACTCAGTTTAGTTTCTTTTTATGGCTGAGTAATATTCCATTGTATATATGTGGCAAAGTGAGAGAGTAGCATTGACATATATACACTACCAAATGTAAAATAGATAGCTAGTGTGAAGCAGCTGCATAGCACAGGGAGATCAGCTCGGTGCTTTGTGACCATCTAGAGGGGAGGGATAGGGAGGGTGGAAGGGAGGCGCAAGAGGGAGGAGATATGGGGTTATATGTATACGTATAGCTGATTCACTTTGCTATACAGCAGAAACTAACACACCATTGTAAAGTAATTATACTCCAATAAAGATGTTAAAAAAATTTAAAAAGTAAATAAAATAAAATGTGCCCCCCCAACACACACACACAAAACAATACCAGAAATGAGAAGTGAAAGAAAAAAACTATATCAGTATAACCACATTTGGATTTTTGGCTATGATTTTCTGAACCAAAGCTATCAATTAAAATAAAAAATATTATTTTACAGTTATTTTAGAAAGTGTTCATCTGATATCTTTCAGCTTATGGTCAACACAGTGGAGTGACCAATAGGGTAAATCACCAGGGCTTGTTTACACAACAAAAAATGTGGCTGGTAAAATATTCTCTATGGATGTTTCTGAAACCAGAGACCAGAAACATACAGTGGAAATGAGACCCTTTACTTTTCTTGAGCCAACACAAACAACAATTACAGCTCCGTGTGAGAAAGGTTGTAAGAAAAATTGCTGGGTTTCAGAGGTTCAACCAAGTCAGCAGATTTCTGTAATTGTGGCAGATTGGACCCCAGAAACTTTACAGTCTTCAGCAAAGAATGGCTCTTAGATGTTAAACTGATCCCTGATAAAACAACCCTGGGGTCATGAGAAGGCTGCTCTGCCAATTTTGTTTCACCATGGGACCCACTGACATCTGGCTTAGTTGCGGAAGCTGGAAAACTTCTTTAAAACTCTCTTGACAGTAAAAATGGACATGTGGAAAACATTCTAATCTGTTAATCTTTGGTATTCCCGAAGAAGGGACATTTGGCTTGATACTTCATGATGATAAATATGAAACCTCCAGATCAAGTTGTAAATAACTTAATGGAATTAGAATAAAGAATAGAATTTTCATTTCCCACATGAACCAAAAGATGGATATCCACCTGCATCAAGCCAATGGCTTAAGACGCCTCCTGGATTCTGTGTTTACACTTGGGCTTTGTAATTTGTCCCCTTCTACATGTGTTCCATTTGGCTGGTGAAAATTAGTGAACAGTAGCAAGTCATTCTTCTTCTTGTCCTCTCCCTCCCCTCTCCTCTCTCTCTCCCCTTTGCCTCTGCTCACTCACTCTCCCGTGCAAGAACTCCCTCTTTTCTTCCCTCCCTCCCATTGCATTAAATATTTCAAATAATATTTGAAATATTATTTGAAATATTATTTCAAATATTTGAAATATTGCATTAAATACTTCAAATATTTCAAATAATCAAAGAAATAAAACAAAAGAACTATTTTTACATATATATTTGCATGTTATCAATAAGTAACTTTTAGGGTCACTGTATAAATGTCTGGCTTCAAGGTCCGTGGAGGGTAGAAGCTGCCTGCATCTTGTTGTGTGCATGAGCCATATAGAACAGCAGTACACTGTAGCCATGATTTGGACTGGGTTTTCCTCCCTTTAGCTTCCATGATGGTTTGGGCTGCCTACCACTCCCCACTTCACCTAGCACATTTCCTTACTTTGAACTGCTATTTCAAGGTTTTTTTATTTGTTTTCTTCACTGTCTTTTGTCTTTTTTTTTTCAGGTTTTTTACTTTCATTAAATCCCTCTTTTCAGCATTAATATATTTTTTTCCAGTGACAAAAATTATCCTAAAAGCCTGGATTGAAACTCATAAAATGAATTAGTGAATAAAGCAAATATGGACAACTACATATAGGTCTACAGAATTTCCCACTAAATCCATGCTACTTAAGAGGTTTGCTCTCCCTGTTTTCAAGCATCTGGTGTGGTCTCTCATTAAAATAAATGTGCAAATACATAAATGAATTCATTAGTTAATTTAAAGTAATAAAGCACAGCTATTGCTTCTAAGCCAACTCATAGTTTTTTTCTGGTTGGTATGGTATAGTATCTTCGCCCCTGAATGGGAGAGAGGAGCATACAGGTTGCAAGCAGGGCCTCTGGAGTCTAAGGTCTAGGTTCCAATGTTGACTTGGGCAAGTTACTTTATTTTCCTATGCCCCATGTTTTCTCATCTGTAAATTTGGGGTGTTCATAGTATTTACTTGTGAGTGATGGTGAGGATTAAATGGATGTAGGTCCCCAGTAGGCACTGGAAGTGTTAGCTTTTCTCAACTTTCCTACTGGCTCCATTCCTCAGCTAACAGTCAGCTTTACCTTCATACCAGAATCGGGAACATCACTCAAGAATTCCACATTTCCACTGGAAACTTGGCTTCTTCTCTCAACCCTGAGTCTAAAATTTAGTTGGGTATTTGAATGTGGCAATATTTCATTATGAAAGAACTTTTCAGTATTCCTTGAAGGAATTCATCCAACATTTATTGAGTACCTTCTGTAGGATACTGTTCTTTGCTAGGGGCTAGACTTGACTGGTTGTTTTTTTACTTTGTTGTGGGTGTATGTGTGTGTGCATGTGTCTGTGAGATGAGTTTGGGTCATTCATTTTCAAATAATCCCCACGTCATGAAGCCGGAATCCATTGTTACTTTATCAAGTACATTGTTAGACATAAGAACTTGTATTCTGCTTAGTCTTCTGTGACTCCATGGTACCCTTAATCATCAAAGTAGATCCAAACCCCTGGCAGGCTGCCCTCGGCCTGCAACCCCAGCCTCATCTCTAGTCCTGCTCCTCTTCATTCCCAAAACTGGAGAATGTATATTCAATGTAATCTCTATCAAGATTCCAGTGGCATTTTTTACAGAAATAGAAAAAAAAATCTAAAATTTCTATGGAGGCACCAAAGACCCCAATGGCCAAAGCAATCCTTCGAAAGAACAAAGCTGGAGGCTTCATGCTTCCTGATTTCAAGCTATACTATAAAGCTATAGTAATCAAAATAGCATGATACTGGCATAAAAATAGACACATAGACCAATGGAACAGAAATGAGAGTCCAGAATTATACCATCACGTATACTGTCAACTAACATTTGATACGGGAGCCAAGAATACTCAATGGAGAAAAGATAGTTTCTTAAATAAATCATGTTGGGAAAACAGGATAACCACATGCAGAAGAATGAAATTGGACCCTTATTTATACCACTCACAAAAGGTAACTTGAAATGGATTAAACTCTTAAACATAGTACCTGAAACCATAAAACTGCTAGAAGAAAACATAGGGGAAATGCTCCTTCACATTGGTCTTGGCAGTGATTTCCTGGTTATGACACCAAAAGCACAAGCTACAAAAGCAAAAATAAATAAGTGGGACTACATCAACCAAAAATCTTGTGCAGAGCAAAAGAAATAACAAAATGAAAAGATAATATAGAATGGGAGAAAATATTTGTAAATCATCTAGCTGATATGGGATTAATATCCAATATATGTAAAGAAGTCACACAACTCAATAGCAAAAAACAAAGCAACTCAATTTAAAAAAGAGCAAAGGAACTAAATATAATTTTTTTTCCAAAGAAGGGGCTGTACCTCACTAATCATCATGAAAATGCAAATTAAAACTATAATAAGATATAACTTCACACCTTTTAGAATGACTGTCATCAAAAAGACAAGATTTAACAAGTGTTGGAGAGGATGCAGAGAAAAGGGAACGCTTGTGCTCCGTTGGCAGGACTGTAAATTTGTGCAGCCCATATGGAAAACAGTATGGAAAACTCTCAAAAAATTAAAAATGGAACTACTATATGATCTAACAAAAGATTGGGTGTACATTTGAGGGAAATGAAATCACTATCTCAAAGAGAATCCTGCACCCCTACAATTGCATGTTTATTGTAGCAATATTCACAATAGTCAAGATATGGATAGGACTTGGTGCTTTCACTGCAGGGAGCCCGGATTCAATCCCTGGTCAGAGAACTAAGATCCCACAAACTGGGCATGCGGCCAAAAAAAAAGATATGGAAACAACCTAAGTGTCCATCAACAGATGATAGTATGCATGTGTATGTGTGTTTGTATGTGTAAATGGAATACTATTTAGCCATGAGAAAGATGAAAATCCTGCCATTTGTGACAACTTGAATGAACCTTGAGAGCATTATGCTAAGTGAGATAAGTTAGAGAAAGATAAATTTTGTATGATGTTACTTAATTGTGGAATCTAGAAAAGACAAACTCTGAGAAATGGAGTAGAATGGTGGTTACCAGGGGCTGGGGGGCGGGGGGTGGTAGAGGAAATTGGGAGTATTGGTCAAAGGGTACAAATTTCCAGTTACAAGATTAACAAGTTCTGGGAATCATTACACAGCATGGTGATTATAGCTAATAATTGACTTTTCTAAAGTCAAATATCCAGTTACTGAAGAATTAAAAACAAAATCAGAGGCCATCTTTGTTACCAAAAGCAAGTTATTGTATGCCTGACTCACAGTGAGGCCAAACAAACCAAAACTTCAGAGTTTGGAGCAGAGAAAGGTTTATTGCAGGGCCATGCAAGGAGATGGGTGGCTCCTGCCTAAAACAAACAAAACAAAACAAAACAAAAAAACTCCCTAAAGGGTATCAGCAAAGCATTTTTAAAGGCCAGGTGAGGGAGAAGTGTGGTTACTTGTTGCAAACTTCTTGGTGCTGGAATCCTTTGTTCTTGCAGCTGTCCACATAGGTCAGGTCACAATGTTCCTGCAAACCTCCAACAAGACAAATGTTTTTCTCTGTTCTGCAACTTTTTATCTCTATATGAATGGACTCTTAAAAGTCAGAGCCCTGAGAACAGGCTATCCTGTATATTTCAGGCTACAGGCAACATTCTTTTACATAAGGTACAGAGCCAGCATGACTAAGCACAGGCCACAAAGCACAAAGGTTAAAGTACAAGAAACAGATCTAATATGGAGCCAGATTTGTTCTTCCCTTATTACAATTTCATAGGGTTCCATCAAACCTTGTCTGGTTTTGAATCATGTTTATAAATATGTGGTTGGTGAAAGGGACAAAAACTTGAATAAAATTAGACTTAAGTGTTTTCTATGAATTTCAGTTGTCTGGCATTTGTCTGTGGTAAAGTGAAAATGAATTATTTGTATACATGCATGATTCAGTTTAGAGCTAAGTACCAACTTGAAAATAGTATTTGGGGTTTTACATATATTGAAGTAAATAGCTAGCACTTTTTTGCATAGATAACTGTATTGTACTGTGCTTCTTTTTGTGTAAGGTTTTGGATTTCTCTCATCCTTAGTGAGATATGATGCCTGGAAGCGTTCCTCCTTGTACAGCCTCTAATATATCTGTGTCTTAGAGAAACACGCATGCGTCTGTGAGATGGCTCACCAACTTTGATGTAAATCCCTCCTAGACACGTGACGTGATGTGAATAATTGATACAACATTAGGTACTGGCCTGAAATACTGAGCAAGAACAGACATACTTCTATTAAGAAATGAATAGTGGGCTTCCTTGGTGGCGCAGTGGTTGAGAGTCCGCCTGCCGATGCAGGGGACACAGGTTCGTGCCCCGGTCCGGGAAGATCCCACGTGCAGTGGAGCAGTTGGACCCGTGAGCCATGGCCACTGAGCCTGCGCGTCCGGAGCCTGTGCTCCGCAATGGGAGGGGCCCCAACAGTGAGAGGCCCGCGTACCGCAAAAAAAAAAGAAATGCAATAGTACTTACAGACGTCCTGTAGACACTAGCCATAATGAAAGTGAAAATTTCTAAATTAAACAGTTGTTGCGTGGTGTAGCTGAAATACACATACACACATAGATAGCTAATATAGATATGCCTGTCCCTACATATATTTATATATAGCTATCTTAAACGTATTCAATACTGTAGCAGACTGAAATTTTAAAAGAATATATACGGATATATATATTCTTTTTTTTTTTTTTTTGCGGTACGCGGGCCTCTCACTGTTGTGGCCTCTCCCGTTGCGGAGCACAGGCTCCGGACGTGCAGACTCAGCGGCCATGGCTCACGGGCCCAGCCGCTCTGCGGCATGTGGGATCTTCCCAGACCGGGGCACGAACCCGTGTCCCCTGCATCGGCAGGTGGACTCTCAACCACTGTGCCACCAGGGAAGCCCTATGTATTCTTATATATAGAAGACATACATACATCATAATGCTATCTTAAAAATCCATTCTATCAAGCATCTAGAATTATTTATAATACCACATCTTACTTTTATTTGTGTCCCCCATGATGAGTTGTCCATAGAAATCACTTAATAAATATGTTTTAATAAATAGTGACTGATTTGGGATAATTCTCCCAGACTGTGCTACACACAGGGGGGATCCAGAGTTATGTCAGGGCTAACGTTAAACATCAGCAAACAGGAGACTGATATTAATGAGTTTAGTCACTGGTGTTGTTTTTAGTTGTTTTTTAAGGACTGCTCCCCAACCCCATACTCTGTAGAATCATCCTACTCCTCAAGGCCAAGTTCAGATGTCATTTCCTCTATGAAACCTGCTCTGATTAACCCAGCCTGAGATAATTTCCGTCCTTCTTGAACTCATACAACTTTTTCCTAATTGACCTAAATTAGTACTTTTCACAGTCTCTCTTTTATTTTAAGTATTCACCTATACATCATGTCTTTTCTACTAGATCATAAGTCTTTTCAGTCAGACTGTATCTAACATATATTGGCACACTAAGCCTTTTGAGAGTAAATAATTAGTCAATAGTGGCTGATTTCCTGATTTATTCTTTGACTTACATAAAACTGAATGTGCTTCTAAGAGCTATATCCTTCCATAGTAATTTTGACAGCAGAGGAGGTCTCCCTGTAAAATTAGAACTTGTTCAACTAGTAGATATTTATGAAATTCATATAGTCCAATGAGAAACTCAAATCTTCTGTAATAAATACAGGAGACTTTTGTTCAAGTAAACATATTTTATTTGACAAGAAAGCATTAAAATGACCCCAATGGGGCTTCCCTTATGGCGCAGCGGTTAAGAATCCACCTGCCACTGCAGGTGACACGGGTTCGATCCCTGGTCCGGGAAGATCCCACATGCCGTGGAGCAGCTAAGCCTGAGGGCCACAACTACTGAGCCTGCTCTCTGTAGCCCATGAGCCACAACTACTGAAGCCCACAAGCCTAGAGCCCGTGCTCCGCAACAAGAGAGGCCACCACAATGAGAAGCCCACACACCACAACGAAGAGTAACCCCCGCTCACCGCAACTAGAGAAAGCCCGTGCACAGCAACAAAGACCCAACACAGCCAAACATAAATTAATTAATTAAATAATAAAAAAAGATGACCCCAATGAATTTGTCAATTACTTCATATGAACTTTGGCTCAGAACGTGCTCCCTTGTCAGTTGTGGTTTACTAATTCAACACATTGTGGCCTGTCAAACAGCAGAGAGTTTTGAGATAAGAAAGTTCAACACACAAAGATATTTTCTATTCTATTCCTATCATTGAAAAAATGCTGATGGGTCTCCAAATGGACACACTGATTATACTGACCAGATGGAAGATCAGTCCACACCATCTGGCCCTGCCACGTGTCTGCTGTTATGTTTTCACGTTGCCTCCCTGGGTCCCTCTATTCCAGTCCTAATGGTCCCCTCCTACTCTCTAAACATACCAGCAACCTCCCTGTTCAAGACATCTGCTCTGACCTTGTTTATTTTTCATTAAACACTATAATACTATAACACTATTATTTCCGATAAATTCTTAGTTTACTTTCCTGCTTCATGCAGGTTTCTGTTCAAATACCTCTTAGCAGAACATTGTTCATGGAAAGAATGACCGAAACGAGCATCTCTGCCCTTGCTTTCCTGCATTCTTGTTGTTTGACCATCACAGGTGATTGCCTTCTCCACCACACAGCTGGCTCCACGAGAGCCCAGATTTTGTAGGTGTTATTTTCCATTACTGTATACCTGGCACCCAGAAAAACGTAAGAACTCAGCAAATATCTGTTCAGTGATAGAGTGAGCAGTTGTCACTACCAAGCATTAAATCATGTTTTAAATCCCCTGAAAACAAAGACAAAAAGAGATGCATGAGAGCTTAACACTCATTAAACTTTTTATAGTATTGAACTTTAAATGGAAGATGTTGAATGGCTTCTAAAAAAAGGTATCTAGAGACTATTTATTATTTGGTCTGCTCACAGCCACATCTCCCTTCATCTAGGAAACTATCCCCTCATCACTCCAACCATGGGGTTCTTTGGGAGGGCCTAGAAATCACAGCATTTTCACCCACACCCCCCTCCCCTCCTGGGTGTGAACCAGCTTCAGTAACTGGTCCAGGGATGGAAATGTGACTCAAGGAAGGTCAGTAAATTTTCCTCTCCCAAGAATTTTCTGGCTGGAGCTCATGAAAAAGTGCTCACTTTTCTTATATTAGACCCTGTAACTTTTGGTATAGTAGACGTGAAAGAATATAGCCAACACAGTGAGAAAAGAAATGAAGGGGGAGGAGAGACAGAGACAGGGACAGAGAGAGACAGAGAGAAAGAGAGAAGGAGAGAGAAAGGGGGAAAAGGGAAGGGAAGGGAAGGGAAGGGGAGAGAGGAAGGAAGAAAAATAGTGTTGGAGTCCTTGGTCTAGTTTTTCCCAAGATCAGCTCCACCAAACTCTTTCCACTTAACCCAAAAATGTTCCCTCTTTTTTTCCCTCAAATATTTCAGCCTAGTCACCCTGACTAATACATGATACAATATAGTAAAATTAGGGGACAATATCTTCAGCAGGTGTTTTTAGAATAAATGTGGGGGAAGACATCTATTTTTTTAATGTTTTATACTGACTGTCAATAAAAGACAAGAGAATAACCTTAAAATGGGATTCAGGGAAGCTATCTCTGCAACAGTCTGAGCTAATGAGATCCAGGTATCTGTTTTTCTGGTGAGCTAGATTGACATAAAGATAGAACTGAAATACTTAGAAAAGGATGGACGTATATTTCTTAAGGTGTCTTAATATTCTCTCAGTATGCCTCTGACAAAAGCTAGGTAGAAGCAAATTCATGATTAAACTCCATGAAAGGGATGCCAGAATTTGTCAAGGTCCAGCCAGAAAGCCGGCTACATATAAGCAATGGAATATAGAGAATTGGTTATACGGGCAAAGGGAGAAAGCTACAATTGAACAGCAGACAATGAGGTAACCGGGAGATAAGCAGGGCCTGGATTAGGGCAGGGCAAGCCAGGCACCTAGGATACAAAATTTAGGAGGCATTCATGTTCCGGTGCTGACCTTGTTCTGCCCAACCCTGAGAGTGTCTCCTAAAATCTTGCTCCCTGGGTGCCTCACTTCTAAGGAGGCACTCCTGAGATTAGCAACAGCAAGGGGACCACCACTGGCACCGCACTGAGGCCCCCAGGCTGGATGGACAATGAAAGAGGAAAGGAAGAGAAAGGAAGAGGACAGTGTTACTGGAGCCCATCATCCAGAGTCACCAGGAGGGAGTTGGAACCATGGTCATCAGGGGCCTTTGGAGCACAGAGGTACCACCTGAAGCAGTCAGAGAGGGGATGCTATTCTTCTCTATCCAATGGAGCCTTCTGTTTGAACCCAGCAGGAGTCCAGCAGACATGGGAGCTTGGGGATGCAACCTGCAGGGATCAGTCTCCTGTGATAAGATGCACAACAGCGATGGACAAGCAAGACCTCTGGGAGCAAACAGCTTGACTGTCACAAGGCTGTGTCCTTTGGAGAACACAGGTGCAGATGGCACTTTTCTTGTTCTGTTGGGAAAGCTGAGAAGCCTAACTTGTATTCTTGCCCAGAGAAGATATTTGGCCAACCTGTTTTGGTTTTGTTTTTTTTTTTCATGATTGATATTTGGTATATTTTCCTGTATATCTTATAAGTGATTTTTTTTTTCTCTGAATGTTATCTTGCCAGTGAGGGAAATAGCTTTTGAATTGGACTCAGATCTCAAGATTTCCATCTGCTTTTCTACTTTCATTCTTAACGAATGGTGGCATTGAATTTTAGGTGCTTAGAAGTATTAAAGTTAAAAAAAATCCTAAAATATGTTACAGGTCATGTGGAAGCTTTTATATGTCTATGGTATTTGGCAGCCTGGCCACAAATACCAAGTATGTGTGGGTTTGGCACCTTTAAGGAGAATCTTCAACAAGTGTTTTTCTTTTAAAACTGTGTTTTATATGACTTTTTCTTGGCTATTAGCACTGGACATCCCAGTTGGATGCCATCTGGAGGCTTATGGCATGTGGCCTTCCCAAGAAGTCACTGTCTTGCTTAGAATTTTCCTGTCATATGTTCCAAGGAACGGACCTACAGCAGTGATGTGTTGTCTCAACTACAATAGCAGAAGCCCTTAATTTTATTTTTATTTGGCTATGTTTATAGCTGTATGACAGAATTAGATGTTATTGAACAAGCTACATTCAACATGCATTTGTGGAAAGCCTTAGGATTGGATAAAACCCTAGGAACAATCAAAGTCAATAAGCTTCAGTCACCATAGAAGAGATTCCTTCTACAACCTTTAGATGGTCTTTTAATACCTTCAGTGGCAGGGAGATCATTATCTTGAGAGTGAGCTCATTTAAGTTTGGGGAGCTTTGAAAGGCTAGAGAGTTATTTCTCATATCAACCAAAATCTACCTCTGCCTATATTCCTCTAGAATTATACAGAATATGTCTATTTTTTTGCCCATGTAATGATCTTGAACTATGTAACTATAACCGTCATCTACCTCTGAATTTTTACCCAAGATAAATACTCACAAATGCCTCAAACACTGGTTGTATCATGTTTTCCAGATATGTTGGTTGGCTCCAAACCTCCTTCATCTCCTATATATTTAACTGTAATTATACCTACTTTTGTTTTCTCAACTTTTTGAATAACTGGCTTTAACTGGGGAGAAATCCATTCTTGATTTCATGTGTACTCAGCTTTTTCTCTTTTTTCAAGTTGTATTCACTGCTTAGAAAAATTAATACCATTGCTACCATAACTATCTTGTGAGATATTTTGATCATGGTGGCTCTAGCATAAGCAAGATCCTTGGTAACTCATTTAGAAATCAAGTTGAACTTGAGCTATTGAAAATGAACAATAAAGAGGTGGGTGGTACTACTTAGTGACATAATATTACAAAATATTTTAAACCCTATTATCCATGTAAATATATGACAATGTCCAGTTTAATGAATCTGTCCATTTAAATGCCCCCAAATGAATATCTCCTAATAAATGGCTGAATACATTCATCAGCTTACTGTTAATCAGCTCAGTCATTTCTTATTTAAAATAGTGTCTCAAGTTTCTCCTGCACACATTTTCCTCTCGTTCCTACAGGAGAGCTAAGTTTGATGGGAGCTGAAGTATCATCCTGCCATGGGGCAAGGGTCACCTGGTCTGATGGCATCTTAGTCCTCCCTTGTTGCCCTGAGATGGAGTTCTCTAGCCTGTTTATCCTTTGTCCTTGTGATGGTACTGTGACCATGGTCTGTGGATGTTGGCCTATTCTCTGAACCTTCCTGGTCATGATCCTATTTCCTTCCTGCCCACCAGTGATCTCTCAGCCCCACCGGGGAAAACGAGAAATTGTTGTATGTTTTCTATGCCAGGTGTGAGTGCCCTATTGTCTTTCCAGCTGCCTTGAGTCTCACTTGCCAGGCACCTCACTTAGCCTTTGCTGCCCTGGCATCCCACAGCTGGATGGGAGATTCTTGAGTCTTGTAATCCCCCTCCAGCCCACCCTTTTGGAAGCAGAACCAGTCCCTGCTGCTCTGGGGCTCCTCTAAATGTGTCTGGGATTTCTGTCACACATTACCCACAACCACATCCCTGGTACTCAGCAGAGAGGAGGAGCCTTGGACTCTTCTCAGGGTCCCAGAAAGCACATGGTTATATCTTTTAAAATTATTTTACTGCCCCATGGAGACCAATACTTTGAGTTATAAGAATACTGAATCATGAGTTTGAGCATTACCAATCCATGAGATCATCCCCAAAGCAGACAAGCAAGTGGAAATGGGTATGTAATGAAAGATTTTAAAAGGAATTAAAGTTAGTTTGGAACAATCACGAAGGCTTTAAGAAACATTATGTATTAAATATCCAGTTTTCTCTATCTATGATGATTTTCAAGAAAGCAGCTTCTACCTTCCGCTAGAGTTGATGATTCCCATTCATGGAACACCCTCCACTTAGCTATTAAGCTAGAAATCACAGGGCTTCTGTTAACGACACCTCATATATATGTATATGCGTGTATATATATATATATATATATATATATATGTGTGTATATATATATACATATATATATAACTGAATATATATATATA
The DNA here is from genome assembly GCF_951394435.1 of Stenella coeruleoalba. Taxonomy (NCBI): domain Eukaryota; kingdom Metazoa; phylum Chordata; class Mammalia; order Artiodactyla; family Delphinidae; genus Stenella; species Stenella coeruleoalba. The sequence continues at coordinate 43,853,682 of NC_137156.1, read as the reverse complement.
TTTTCAGATTCTTTTCCCTTATAGGGTATTACAAAATATTGAGTAGAGTCCCCTGTGCTGTACAGTAGGTCCTTGTTGTTTACTTTATACATAGTCGTGTGTATCTGCTAATCCCAAACTCCTAATTTATCCCCCCTTTCCCCTTTGGTAACCATAGTTTGTTTTCTATGTCTGTGGGTCTGTTTCTGTTTTGTAAATAAGTTTATTTGTATCATCTTTTTAGATTCCACATATAAGTGATATCATATGATATTTGTCTTTCTTTGACTTACTTTACTTTGTATGCTATCTACTATTAGTCTTCATTTATTTAGATACCATTTTATCTCATAAATTTATCTCAAATTTATTCCTTAACAAAAAACCTTTTTTGTTTTTTACACTTCTGCTTCACTTTAAATACTCACCACCATTGACTGGATGCATTGCACTAATTTTCTGACTAGTATTTCTACTTAGATATTTCTCAACCTTTTATCCTTCTCAGTTATTGCTCCCTTGCTACTGAAATCTGCTTGAAACAAAATGCTGATGATGGCACGATTATTCATCAACTTTAAGTAGGTCTTTATTTTCTAGAGAATAAAGTTTAGCTTGTACAGAAAGGCATCCAAGGCCTCTCATGATTAGGAGCTGTACTCCATCCACACCCCAACACTCCCTACAATAAAAGTCTCATTAAAATCTCAGTGTACCCTTGGCCTGTTCATCATCTGTATATTTTCTCAAGCTGTTCCCTCCCTGTAGAATATCCCTTCCATCACCATCCCCCACTTGTCAACATCCTTCAAGGCCCAATTCAGAGCCAAACTAGTCATCAAACTTTTAACCGTACCCCACCCAACCTTGCTTCATGATGAAATATAGAAACCATCTCACTGATGTGTCTGACAGCTTCGTTTATAATTTTCATAATAGCTACCACTCTCTACTTTGCATTGTACTTCTTTGTGTTTATGAATATCTGGTCTGCCAGGTCATTAACTTAATGATGTGTTAGTTACTACTCTTTGTTTCCAAGCAACAGTGGCCAACTCAAGCTACCTTAAGCAAAAAAGAGACTGTATTATGAGGATATAGGGGTGTGTCATGAAAACCTCTTAAAGGAACAAGACAAGCAAAGAGCAGAGATTTGGAAGCCTTCCCATTTGATTCTGAATCTCAGCTCTCACCACTTAGCCAATATGTGTCACTATGTGTGGTCATAGTAAACATTCTGTGGCTCAAGTTTCTCACATATAAAATGAGGATGATAATAATAGTATGTACTTCCTAGGATTACTACATGGTTTACTTGGCACAGTTCTCATTAAATGTTATTTCAGAAACAAAGGTGGGGCTTTTCGGGAAAGACTACTGCCTTGCATTTGTGGTACTAGCATTTGCTTGGGATTCCAAATAATTTGATTTGGGGAGAGAAGAGGAGCCTCACCGAACTTCTTTGTGGTTATCATTTAATGCTTTGGGGTCCTTTATTTGGCACGGAGATTGGTAAAGTGAGTAATACACTATTTTTGGAAAATAAACCTGGACAATTTTAAAATGTTAAGCTTGGACACAATATTTAACCCTGGACCTGCACCTTAAAAACCAGCAGAGTAATAGAATGTTCTGTTGCCTGGGTGCCCATTGAAATTTATAAGGAATTCTAGAAGATACTTGAGTGTGGGCAGGTCTGTTAAGGCAGTCTGGTGACCTGGGAGGCCCAGAGCCCCTTTCAGGTTTCCTATGAGGTGAAAACTTGTCCTAATGACACTAAGATAGTGTCCCTTTTTACCATTCTCAAATAAACCGTGGATTTTCTAATGAGAGAAAAGCAGACGCCCATGAGAATCTAGATGTCTTAATAAAGATGACTACACACACACACACACACACACACACACACACACAAAACAAAAACAAAAAAACAGAGGTGGGGAGGAAATGAAGCTGGATCTCAGGAAGAACCAAAAAGCTGCCTGGAATTCAGGTGGCATTTCTCTAATTCGAATGTTTTATTCCACCCCCTCCTACAGACCAAATTACTCTGCTGCTTGTCGTCCATGGAAAAAATTGCTTGTCCATAGCTCATGTGCTGTACATCTCACCTCTTAGAAAGACAGAATCTGTCTTTGTCTCTGTGCCACATTCTGGGGGAGGAGCCTGTGATTGACTCAATTTTGGTTCCAACAGCTGCCGCCAAGATTAACAAAGAGTCACTGAGCAAACAAACAAACAGGTGCCATAAACTTATCTTTATGGCATTTCCAAGAGAAGAAGGTTTAGGGAGCAAAGTAGGTAGTGATCCACTGACATGGCTCATTGATTTTGCTATCCTCAGAGCATCGTTCTGTGTCTCCAGTTGGATTGGATCAAGTTCAGTTCACACCATGTGTAGTCATACTTGCACTCAGGCCTTGATCCTGCAATTGTTCTTCAAAATATTTGAATTTGTTCAATTACACTTTCAAAAACATTTGAATAGTAACTTGTTCTGTTCTAGGTATTATGCCGTATACTGAGGGTATCATGGAGTGAGGTAGCGTGAAGTTCTTGACCTCATGATGCTAATGTATATTGCTTGCTGCTTTGACTTAAAAAAGAAAATAAAAAGGTGTAATCTTTCCATTATCACAAGCCCTGCCTGGTTTGTGAGTATTGATAACGCTGTTAGTTCTTTGTCAGCACCACTGTGTTTTCAATTCCTTTTTTTTTTCTCTCTCTTAACGTTCTTTTTTCTTTTCTGAACATTTAGTTATATTTTCACAATATTAGGCAGACCTCCCACTAACATCCATTTTGGAACTGGAAATTATTTATCTCCTACCAGTGCAACTCCAGAAGCATAAAGGCCTGAATTCTAGACCCGTCTCCACCGCCAAAGACCTCTGCGACTTTGGGGAAATCCCTAAGAGCTCTGGGGCTTAGCTCCTTCCCTTTAAACCAGAATCAATCCACTAATCAATTCATCGTATAAGGGATTTTGACTAAAATACACGGTGACTTCTACCTTTATAGGTGCAAAATCTTTAATGTTTACACAGTGTTAGTTATCCATCTGTGTCCCATTTTCTTCCCCCTCACTTTGTTACCATTGTCTCCATTCATCACTTTTTCTGCACACGTTGAGAGCATCATGGGAGCGGGGTAAGGCTGGGTCTACGAGGAGCTGGAATGAGATGGTCAACTCTTTCCAGGACTCTCAGCCGATGAACTCAGTTACTGTGTTTCTGAGAAGATTGACAGTTGATTTTCCTTGGAAGCTTTGGGGTCACTGTTCCTTTAAGACTCTCTGGCACTCTGTCTGTCCTCTCCTTTTGCCCTACCTCATGGCACAGTTTTATCTATTAATTTCCTGGCTCAGCTCTATGTTTCTGCCCTAACCTCAAACTCATCCCCACCTCCCTAAGGCTTTTTTGGCTAATTTTCTCCTCTAGTGCAGCCTCATTCTTTACCCCTATTCAGTGAGCCCTATCCTTCATGGCTGCCAACTCACCTGTCTCTCCATTTGCATACTTCCACACTGAAATCTGCCCCAATGCTCTTCTTCATTTGTCACACACACATCCTCCGTCTGCCTCTATATCCTTGTCATATACTTGTGAAAGCCAAGACTTCTCACATGTTATGTACCAAGCTATGGGATATGCGCTTTCCGTGGAACATCACATTGTATCCTGAACAAGCCCGTGAATCAGTACTATTAAATTCATTTTACAGCTGGGGGAACAGAGAGGTAAAGTAACATCCTCCAGATCGCACAGCTAACAGGTGGCAGAGCAGGTTCAAGCAGAAGTCTGTCTCCTGAAACTGATCTTGAAAGCACAAGGCTGTAGGTTCTCTGTTTGTTTTTGAATCTATTGCCACCTCACTCCTGTTCTATCTCTGCTGAAACGACCCATTTCAACCTTTGTCAATGGCATGAATCCAATAAATTTTCTCTGGTCTCATTTTCTTTAACTACCTTCAGCATTCATCACTGTGGTATATTTAGGGAAATTTCTACCCTGTCTTATGACACTGAACTTCCCCCTGCACTAATTCATCTCCCTTCTCCTAATTCCGAAAAGTGAGTGTTCACTAAATACCAGGATTTGAATCTCTGCTCTTCTTTTCTAGACAAGTTCCTTCAGAGAACTCAGAAATGAAATAAATCAAGATGAAATTACTTTTTTCTTATTTTTAATTGCTCTAAGAGATAACCGACTGTCTAAAGGAAAAAAAGTGGCAAGGTATTGTGAGTTTACACATGGAAAAGTAAAAGGTAGGGAAACAGTAACACCAGGGATGGGTGGAAGGAATTGAGAATATATTGTATGTAATACTGTAAGATCCTTCCCTCCATGTGGCAGAGATATTTGAAAGTAGGCTATTATTAATTAAATAATATTAATTTAATTGTATTAAGTTATACTATAAAGCGTAGGGTAAAATACTCAACAACTTAAAGAAGAGGTAGAAATATTAAGGAAGAGATAAAATAGAGTCATAAAAAATGCTCAATTAACAAAAGATAGAAAAAGAAGAAAAACAAAGCATAGAACAAATAGAGCATATAGAAAATAGCTAGCAGATTTTAATCCAACCATATCAGTTAGTGTATTAGTTCTACTTGGCTATGCTGATATAGCAGACCCTGAACCCCCCAACATAAATAATGGCTCAAACACAGGGATGTTTGTTCCTCACTCATTAGATGGTCCACTGCACGTGTTCCTGGCAGCGGGCATCCTTCCTCCAGGTGTTCGCTCAGAGACGTGGCTCTTTCCATTTTGTGGCTACACCATTCCCTCAGGCCTATTGTCATGGGCATTTGACTATTAAAAAGGAAGAAGACACGTAGTTTCTGAAAGGACTTGTTCTGGAAATGGCCTGCATCACTTTGCTCTCATGCCATTGGCTAACCCACATCAGGCAGCCTCACCTACACAGAAGGGCAGTTAGGTAATGTTGTCTAGCTGAGTCCCAGAAGAAGAGGAGACAGATTTTTTTGGTGAAAAGCCAGTACTGTCTGCTACAGATGAACCGCTAAACTGAAAGGTTAGAGATCTTCAAACTTTATTATCCATAAAAGTCACCTTGGAGTTTGAAACAATTGCATCTACTTGGGCTTTACAAGAAAAAAATTCAGATTTTTGGGTAAGGCACAGAAATCTGTATTTTATTTTGTGCCAGTAGATTGGAGAGCATGGATGGTAACTGAAGGAGTGCCCGTGGGAGCCAGTGACATCCACTCACACACAGAAAAGAGGAGCTGATTCTGAGAGGAGTCATCTGTAGGGTTTGGATTGAACCCAGGAAATGAGAAAATAGAGCCTGAGGTCGGTCAGTGTACTTTGGGGTGTTGTCCTGGCAGAAGAAGGAAATGATTGAGAAAGAAGGGTACACATTTATTAATATGGCTCCTTTGTACTAATTACAAGTGGTATATATTTATTACAGATAGTTGTTAACAATCTGGAAATACAAATGACTTATAGCAAATATAGTTACTCTCCTCTTTTATCTTCCATTTTCTTATCAGCATTTTTCCATACCATTATATATTCTTCAAAACCATTTAATTGTCTCATAACTGTCTTACATAACTTATTAACTATTCCCCTATGGTTGTACATTTCATTTACAGGCTTTTTTCTCACTGTTACAAATAATAATACAAAGAATAGTCATCCTTGAACATAAGTCTATATTAACATTTCTGGCTATTTTCTTGGGATAGCTTCCTAGAAATACAACCATTGGGACAACAATCCTTTACTTTCTCAATTTCTTGATAATGTTGAGTTGTGTAGAAACTTCTTCAGAGAGTTGAAGAAAGTATGATGAGAAAATTGAGTTTTTGTTGTTGTTGTTTTCAGTCTCCTTTTAAAATTTTAATTTAATTTTTATCTTAAATTAGAGTATACTTGATTTATAATATTGTGTTAGTTTCAGGTATACAGCAAAGTGATTCAGTTATACATATACATATATCCATTCTTTTTCAGATTCTTTTCCCATGTAGGTTATTACAGAATATTGAGCAGAGTTCCCTGTACTATACAGTAGGTCCTTGTTGGTTATCTATTTTATATATAGTAGTGTGTATATGTTAATCCCAAACTCCTAATACACCACCCCCCCCCGCCACTTTTCCTCTTTGGTAACCATAAATTTGCTATTGAAGTCTGAGAGCCTATTCCTGTTTTGTAAATAAATTCATTTGTATCATTGTTTAGATTCCACATGTAAGTAATATCATATGATATTTGGCTTTCTCTGACTTACTTCACTTAGTATGATAATCTGTAGGTCCATGCATGTTGCTGCAAGTGGCATTATTTCATTCTTTTTATGGCTGAATAGTATTCTATTGTATATACGTACCACGTCTTCAGAAAATGAAGTCTTTTGATCTGTCAATGGCTCTCTTCCTAATTCACACCCTTCCCCCTGGAGTTGTTATAAGGATTTAATGCAACCAGGTGTGTAAAGTGTTTAGTAATGCAGCTGGCATTTAATTATTAGCACATAGTCAGTTAACTATTAATACTGAACAGTAGCACACAAATGTTATACCTGTTAAACTCTGTCTCATACTAACTGTGTGAAGCATGGACCGTCACTTCCCTTTTCTAAGCCTCAGTTTCCTCATCAGTAAATGAGCATGAATTACTGCCCACTTACCATGATTTTGTGGAGTTTTCTCATATGTGAAGTATGTGGTGCCGTATCTGTGATATAATAAGCCTTCAATCAATGTTCACTAATAGTATTTATTATTTCTCAGTCTACTGAAATTGAGAACTTTCTTATGTTTTTCCATTTCCTTATTTCCTTCTATGTACACACCCCCATTTCTATCTCAGTTTGAAATATACTACGTGAAAGTACAAATATAATCTATCTCATTATGTGTGGTAAGGCAGGGAGGAGTGAAACGTGCAGGAAACCTTTTTCAAAGACAAGAGATGGTCTATGAAAGCGTTAATAATCCATCACGTTAGCTTACTCAGCCCCAACAGCAAGGTATCATGATTTACATACCAATTTTGGTGTATAACTTCAGTGTATGGAAACACTGGGCTTTATTCATGCATGCCAATGGTTCACTATCTGTGGTTTATAAAGCATGGTATGTTCACAGTACACATGAATGGCAAGTAGTTGGTACCAAAACTCCATATATGGTAATTCTTTAGAGTGCTGGGTGAGTAGCATCTCAGAGCAAGATCTGGGCTCCCTGGAAAGAGTGCTGTGACCCACTAGTGACACTGGTCTGGCTGCTGGGGGAGAAGTAGCGCATCACATGTGGATAATTACAATCCTCTGTTGGAGGGAATATTAGCTGTGAGGAACAAGTTGAAGGGAAAAATATTAGAAAAATGAGTATATTTGTAATATTTTATCCTACATGAATATTTGTCTTTTTCCTCATGAGTAACTTAAATCCCCACAATGAGTAATTTCCCTGTCAGAGATTCACTTGTTATTTTAATTCAAATGTAACATTATTACAGATTTCTAAAGAAAAATTTGGTCTTGGCAAAAAAAGTAGACATCATTTCAAAAAATAACATTGCCAAAATTCTTCTATATGTTCCTTAATACTTTACTAACTTCAATATGTAAAATTGTAGATTTCATTAAATATTTTGAAATCAGACATATATGGAAGATTATATGTTTTGGAAAATGATTTCTTTGACTCCTCTTCTTATCATATTTCTCAGTTTTGTTTGGAGAATAAGTTCTTACAGCATGAGAAAAAGTCGAGATGATACTTTCAGTTATTGTATCAGCATGATCTGGGCATCCAAGCACTATGCAAAATTAACAAAGTTAACGCTCCTCATAGCTCACCTGAGATTGTAGTACAGAGTGATAATGCTCGTGTTATATCTACAGCTAATTTGCAATTTTCCAGAAGAAGTGGTCACTCATATTTTATCCATTTTCCTCAGCCTTAAGTCCAAGTATATGTCTGGGAGCTCAAGCAGATGGAGCCCATAACCGCACTCACCAGGCTTTTCATAACCTGGGTCACTGTGTTAATAGCTTTGGTCATGAGCTTTGAGGGAAATGGAAGTCAAAGTCACCTCCACCCTTTGAGTTACATATTTGTTTCATTTTAGGGAGAATTAGCTCCCTGAGTTCTAGAGAGGATCGTTTCTCATTTGGCAATAGTGAACTATTTCTCAGTGACAGAAAAAATGTATAGTAATATTAATTTCTAACACTAATCTCCATGAGCTACAGAGCTTTGTATGTATTCCAAGTCCCTGGCACATAGAACATGCTCAATAAACATGTTCAAATCAAAGGAAGAATAATAAAAAATATACTGATTACATTGAACCACAGATGATGCGCTACGCACCATTAGTAAAAGTTTCCTTATTTTAAAGGTAACACAATATTTATTTGCATAATATAAAGCTATTTACTTACGTATTTGCTGTTTCTGGGTTGGAGCACAGTGGCAGTTCAATGCTTGACTTTAACTTGGTGGATTTTGGTGTTACATCGCCATCTTGTGGTTATTAATCTGAAGATATTTCCTTCAAAACAAAACCCAAATGCTTTGTTTTGCAACATACTGTATGGTGCAAAAAACCATTTGTGCTTGTGTGTTTACACACACACACACACACACACACACAGACGCCAGGAATCTGACCATCTGAAAAGCAGTGTTTTAGATTTGGAGACATGGGAAAGGAAATATCTAAGACTAATCTTTTAATGCAGTCTCTTGCATGATAAAATAAGCTATGCAACCCATCTACTATTATCAAATACATGAGGATATTATAGCAATGCATTTTCTATAATACTATGATTTCAGTAGCAAAGTAAAAACATGTTTCCTCTATTTACCATAAACAACAGAGAAGAAATAATGTTTTTCTTCCTGCTCTGTTAAGAACTTGTTTACATCATAATATGTACCGTTTCTAATGGAATAGGGAAGTCGAGGTAAAGAAAACATACACAGTGAAATCAAATTTTCTTAGATGACTATGACTAGAAATTTACAAAGCAGCTTGTTCCAAAATAAAGTTATCTAACTTAGTGTATGGGTAACACTATCCATTGAGAAGATATGTATTTCTGGGGAACAGAATTGCACATTTGATAGAGGACAAAATTGAGAAGATATTATGTAGAAAGTTCTATTTTTAAAGTACTGTGATTTTTTTTTTGGAAGAGAGACTTTAAAAGGAACACATATCTTAATATTCTCCTTCACAGCTAAGGTATACTTTAATAAACTCTCTTTAAATTTGCTTATTGAAATTTTAAATCCACATACTGCTCTTAGAATTGATTCAATTGATTTGTGACTAGCACTCACAGAAATATAATCTGTTCCAGAGCAAATGTGATGGTAGGAAAGAGGGAAGGACCATTTTCCAGGGAGGCTTTCACCCAGATCACGTCTGCCTTTACGAAATTATGCACACTTAAATCCTAGAAAGATCAGTTAGTTGCAAAATAAATTGTTGGTCAATAAACTCAGTCGTAGGTTTATTTATTCTCATTTTCATTTATTTACTGTCATTCTACGACAGGCTACAGTTTGCAGAAACCTTTCTTTTTCTTTTTCTAATTATATATGTAATTACATTCATTGTGGGGCCATTAGAAAACAAGACAAACAGAATTAAAATAAAATGAATTACCTAGAGTCACACACCCAGTGATCACTGCTGTTGGCATTTTGGTATATCATCCAAATTCTACCATTTTTTTTTTTAGAAAATGGGATTATGGTTCCATACACCATGATAATGTCCTGTAATCTGTTTCTTTCCCTTAACTATGCATTTACATAGCATTTATCATTCCATTTTATAGCTACACCTTAATTAATTTAAATTAGTCCCCATTACAGACATTTGGCTGGTTTTCAAATTTTTATTCATATAAAACATACTGTAATGAATCTATATATAAGGGGTGTGTTTCATGGGTGACACACATACACTCACCTATATATATCTGTTTTTATTTCTTACCTAATTATTTACTTAGAATTTGTGAAATATTCCTAGGAAGTACTTTTTTGATAGAAATTTCTAGGATAATGGATATTGGCAATTAAGACTAATTACTAGTTAATTGCTCAACAGAAAAAATGTTCCAGGTTATTTTCCTACCAGTTTAAGTTTTCTTGTTTACCTTCAGTTCCAACAACACCTCCTTTTTGTCATTGATGTTTATCAAAGTCTAATGCACATACAGAAAATTGCACTAATCATAAGCCCTCGTGGTAGACTGAAGCCATCTTTCACCTCTCATGCTGGTACTGCTGACATTCACTACCTCATACTTTTTGGGGTGTTCTTTCAAAAACAGGTTTTCTTGAAAAGTTGATCTGTCCTGATTAACTCTTTGCTGCCTCAGGGTACAGAGCATCTCTAAATGAAAGCTCACTCATACCCACAGTTGATAAAGTCGGAGATGGATGAGAACCTTACCTCAGGGGTTCCCACACTTAATTACACAAGAGATCACCGGAGGGAGCTTTAAAGAGATACCAATGCTTGACCCCATTCCCAGACAAAGATTCTGGGGAGAAACTTGGCTGTTAGTTTTAAAAGGTCCCCAGGTGATTATAATTGGTAAGGATTGAGAACCACTGAAACCTCTTTCTCCTGGAGTGATAGATTCAATTCTACTGAATAGATAAATATTAACCTATAGGTGAAGAATGCCTCTGCCTATTTGATGTCCTGGCAGACTTCCAGAGATGAGCTCAGTGTCTGAACCTTTGTCTTTTCCAACTACTGGACAATTCCACAGATTTCACTCCTAGAGCATAATTCTTTAAACTTACTATTTTGATTCACTGCAAATGTAGACTGCCCTAAATGGACCAGTACTTTAGCTGGTCAGTTATTAACACCCAAATATGATTGAGCTTTGAGAGAGGTCGTGATAAAGGAAGAAGAGCCATTGCCACCTTCCCATGTTGAGTAGTATAATGAGGAGAAATGGAGGTACAGAAGCAAACCAATTATATCTGTAAACTTTGCATTAGTCCCAAAGGCGTCTATGGCTTTTGGACTATGGTTCTGCCCTTGGGAGCCTTGGTAAACATTCTAGGTCTCACCAGAGAAAATTCAGAACAGTAAAATTGTGCAGCCCCTTGAACCATAATGGAAAAGAACATAAAAAAGAATGTGTGCGTGTGTGTGTGTATATATATGTATATACATATATATACATATATATGAAACTGAATCACTTTGCTGTATAGCAGAAATTAACATGACATTGTAAATCAACTATACTTCAATTTAAAAAATGTGCAGCCCCCTTGGCATGTCAAAGGAGATAGGAGCCACCTGAAGAGCTCCCAACAGCTAAATCTCAAACGTGAGTGACAAGACATATAAAGGAATATTGGATTACAACCCAAAGTACTAACTAAATACCCATGAGTCTCTACTGATATAAACAAATATTTGAAGAAATAAATAAATATGGGAAAACAGACAAATCTCTCATATGGGAAATTTCTAAATAATTTAGGTAGGTATTCTCCACTCCTTAGGTGTGAGCTGCACATAGTGACTTTTTTCCAAAAAGTGCCATATGGAAAAGGGGGCATGGGGTCAAGTGAACATCATCAGTTGTAAACCATATAGTACGCACCCTTGATATGATGTGTTAAGACTGGCACTTCCCCTGTGTTGCTCTCCTCACAAAACTTCAGGACTCCAGTCTAACCATGAGAAAACATCAGACATACCCACCTTGAAAGACATTGTGCAAAACACATGACAAGTAACAATTCAAAATTGTCAAGGTCAATGAGGACAAAGAATGTCTGAGAAGGTGTCACAGCCACAGCAGGAGATAAGACAACTACATGTAATGTGGTACCCGGATGAGTTCCTGGAAAAGAAAAGGACATTAGCTTCTAAACTAAGGAAATCTGAATCATGTGTGGACTTTAGTTAATAATAACATATTATATGTGTTCGTTAGTTGTGACAAATATACCATAATGATGTAAGATGTGAACAATAGGGGAAATTGTGTGTAATGTATGGAAATGCTGTGTACTTTCTTCCCAAATTTTCTGAAAATTTAAAACTATTCTAAAATAAAAAGTTTATCAAAAAAGGAAAGGAAAAAGAAAGAAAGTGTGATTCCTCAGAGCAGCAGTGAGAACAGCATCTGGGATCTTGTTAAAAATTCAAATTCTCAGGGCCCAGCCCAGACCTCCAGAATCAGAAACTCTGGGGATGTAACAGCCATTTGTGATTCTGCTTCTGTGACTGAGAACTGCTGATCTAGCAGATTGGCCAAGGGCTCTGTTTCCCAGCACTTCTCGTTTTAGATGAGGTCGTATTACTTTTTCTTCAATGTCCAGGAGTGAAGAGTCAGATTAGCCTCTTAGTGGCTTCTGATTTCCCAATTGTCCCTTTCCAGAGAGGGCTGCTCTGCTTGCCTCTCTTCTTATGTTATTCAAATCTGATCCCCAGGGTCCCTTTCAGACCCTTTTGTGCTCTTGTCTTTCACAACTTTTCCAGTCCACAGAGATCTCCACCTTGGATATCCCCAGACTCATAACATGAACCAACTTGCATGTTTCCAGAGGCCACAAATCACAGCAGAATGTGAATTCTCTGGAGACACAGGTGACCTTGGGCAAAATGTGTGATCCCTCTGTACTTGAGTTTCTTCATCGTGATTTGGGGATGATGGAAGAGTATCTACCTCCTGGGTTTGTGTGGGAATTGTGAGTTAGTATCATGAGGTATTAATAATAATATCCAGCACTTAGTGAGGACCCAGTAAATGTGAGCTGCTACAATTGTTAGTGGTGGATGTCCTGCCTCTCAAATGTCTCTTCACTCCTCCCAAAACAGCAGGGTTTTGTGCACAAAATAAAGTAATGGCTCAATAAAAATTGGATGAATTGAGTGAATACGTTGAGCCCACAAAATACAAGTTCAAACATAAGGACAGCTCTCCACCCCCCCACCCCCCCGTCTGTCTTCGAAGGCACCTTGATTTTGAGTCAGGATGTTGGAAATCTTTCCTGTTGGTTATATAAGGTTTTTAGACTAAAGCTCAAAATTAGGTTGGAAAATACACCCCATGTGTGTATTTATCTTACTTCAGTCTTCATCCCCTACCTTTGTTCTGTTATCAATGAAAACGCCATTTCAGTTTTGACCTAAGATTATTCTCATTCCTGAGATCCTTAGCAGAGTGTCTGTTAGCCTAAAAGATGAGATTAGTCAGAAAAGAAATTAGCACCTCGGGGACTGTTCTAGCAGCAGGTGGGTAAGTGAATAGGTTGGAATCGTGGTTCAGATTTTCCTTATTTGCTCTTTGGAACAGGTTAAATAGAGATGCAACAACTTATATGCCATAATGAGACAAACTTTGGGTGTTTGGGTTTGTTTTCCAGATGGGGATTAATGTGGTGGATTCTGCAGTATCCGGATTAGGTGGTTGCCCTTATGCAAAAGGTGCTTCTGGGAACGTAGCCACTGAGGATTTGATCTACATGCTTAATGGCCTGGGGGTCAAGACAGTAAGTTAACTTAGCATATTTTAATATTCATACATTCCTTGCAGATTCAAATTTGAATGCTTCTTGGATTTGGGAAGCAACTTTGAGGTCAAGTTTTACTACACTTTTGCTCTTTGCTAAAATGCATAGTGGGAAAATACAATAAAAAATTCTTGGGGCGGGCTTTATAAAGTAACTTATTGCTATAGTTAGATCACCAATAATGCTACCATTTCACATTTTTATGGTGCTTCATGACCTCCAAAGTCCTTTTTCATCTAGTATCCAGTTTGATTTCACACACTTTGCAAATTTGAGCCTGTCTTTGCTATTATGATTATTGTTTTTGCTGTTTTGTTTTCCTTGGAGGAAAACTAAGATCTTGATTTTCTCATGGTGACAAGTAGGGCTTCTGGAAGAGAGCCCAGGGCACTTTTAAAATGGCCAGTGGAGGACCACAGCTTAATAATACTTAGCATGTGAGCAAGAATACTCTCTTTACAAGTGCTACCTGAAAAAGTCACATGCTCTATAATAACCCACCAAAATTAGTACCTTGTTTTGCCACATGCTTGTTAAAATGGCCTACCAGTCTCTAAGGCAGATTTTCTTTTTTTTAAGGATAAAATATAAAAGGCAAAAAACTGTTCACAGATTATCAGAAGTTCAAAATGTTTTCTGAGATGTAAAGCATCACCTGGATTGCAGAATGGAATTGTCCTCTCCATCTCTCCTCTCTCTCCTCTTCCCTCATTCTACTGAGCGATGCTCCTGCAGCAGCCAGGTTGTCGGCACTCTCCTTCCCTGTGGCATTCGGTTTCTCACCTCCACCCCTTGCTCCTGCTTTCACCACCCCTTGGAATAGCCTTACTGCCCATACTCGATTTCACCTAGAAAGTGAGGCACCACCATCCTCAAAAACGCACCTTCTAGCATTTCCCTGCTGATTTCTCAGGCCCACACTGCTGGGCTCCTCTCCTCTGTGTTTCCAGGCTACCTTTGTGTCTTCCTCTGAACCTACCACAAGGCTGTAGAACCATCTTCTTTCTGTGTCTAGGTCCCCCTGCAGGCAGAAATATAGTATGACAGCTGATTCACAGGTGCCTGTTGCCTAGAGACCCTCAATAATGTTCAGTGAAAGACTGATACCACTTGGCACTGAACGCCAGGAGCCTCTCTTCTCTGGTTAGAAATAGCTATTACAAAGTAGCCTGATTGTTTCCATCATTTCCATTAGAAATGTATGACCGTGACAGAAGTAGAAATCCTTTCTTTTCTTAAAATTTATTTTATTGAAGTATAGTTGACCTGCAGTGTTGTGTTAATTTCTACTGTAAAGCAAAGTGATTCAGTTATATATATATATATTCTTTCTAATATTCTTTTCCATTATGATTTATCACAGGATATTGAATGCATTTCCCTGTGCTATACAGTAGGGCCTTGTTGTTTTATCTGTCCGGTATATAATAGTTTGCATCTGCTGATCCCAAACTCCCAATTCATAGAAATCCTTTCTTGAAGATTTAAATGACTTGGTTGAACTCAGCTGAGTCAACATATGAACTCTGCTTCATATGTGTCAGGCCATGCGGGTCCAAATGCAAATAAGCCATGTCTCCATTCCTAAGAATTTCACAGTTCAAAGACAGTTGTTACATTGGATATCAGCCAACAAGCCAAGACTCTCTGTACAACCTGTATCACTATGTCTCCCATGCCTAGTCAACTACCAAGAGCTACTGCTTCAACTTCTAAAATATTTTGGTTGTTTGTTCCTTCCTTACTATCCTTGCTGTAGCTACATCAGCGCAAGTTCTTATCTCTTTCCTGGATATTCATCCTCCACACTGGCCTTTAAATTCATCCTCCTTGCTACCATAAAAGATTTTATCTAAAACACAAATATGAATATGCCTTGCTCCTACTTGGGTACTCATCAGTGGATTCCCATTTTCTGAAAAGCAAGGCTGTGTTCTACACATTTTATACCTTTTCCAGTCACGTCGGCCCATTCCTTTCCATGTATCCCATGGTATTTTTCAGATGTCTGGTACCCTTCTCTGCTGACAGTGCCTCATTCCTCTTACTTCTTCTCAAGGACTCATACTGTCCGTACAAGCCTCAGGTTAGGATTTACCTTCCTGGCACCCTTCCCTGACACACTCCTCTCCATTTGTTTCCATACCCTTTTCCTCAGTGGGTTGACTACCCTGCAGCTCTGCCCTCACGATCATCCGAGCATCTCTCTCTCTCAGTGACTTTAGTGGAAATACTGGATTTCCTGTTTAGGGCTCCATATTGCCTGCTTGACCACAGGCACCCTCAAGACAGAAACCATATTCTGCGAGAAGTTCTTGAAACCCCCAAATGGATCATAGTACATGACACGTATTTAAACACCTGGTTTAAGTGCTAAAAGATTTAAGAATAAATGCAACATTATTTCATAAAGGTATCTGTTCATTAAATAAAACAGTAGAGGAAGGCCGAAACAGAATCCTTTAGTACGATACCAACCAATCCCACTGCGTAATTGCTATAAATGGAATTACTGGAAAGCAAAAAAGAATGCTGGTGACTAAAATCTTATTATCTTTTGTTAGATGTAATTCAGAAATGAAAGACACACATGTAGCTTATTATTTACAAAATTTACATATTACTAGATTAAGGATGTAAAACCAAAATGTGCCTAACAGATACTCCACCCAAAACCATTACTATGACAAAACCAAAGCACATGTTAGTACCCTAAAAACAACTTCACAATAAAAAGAAACAGCGAAAATTACTTACCTGTCATTTTACTAAATATTTTTGATGATTTTTTTTTTTTTTTTTTTTCGGTACGCGGGCCTCTCACTGCTGTGGCCTCTCCCGTTGTGGAGCACAGGCTCCGGACGCGCAGGCTCAGCGGCCATGGCTCACGGGCCTAGCTGCTCCGCGGCATGTGGGATCATCCCGTACCGGGGCACGAACCCGTATCCCCTGCATCGGCAGGCAGACTCTCAACCACTGCGCCACCAGGGAAGCCCTTTGATGATTTTTAAACAGAAGTAAACTACAAAGAAAACAGTGCCCTAAAAGTTTCTAGAGAGAAGTAACTACCTATATCAAAATGATGATCTCTTTTTGATCACTTGTATGAAAAGCCCCTATGAGTATTTATACTTGTCTGTTTTAAGAAAACGACAAACTTACATACATTTTAAAAACTACTCCTTAATAGCAAGGGAGCCTGAGTCTGTTTGATTTTAAGTCCCTGTTGTTTCTAGTCTGAGTTGAGGGAGGACATAGGAGCTTACGAAATATTACATGGGGCAAATCTCTGGTTAATCCACCTAACACTGTGCCCCCGTTCCACCCTCCCCACCCCCCACCCCCACAGTGACAGCACAGGTGCAGGGTGGAAACCTCGATGGTGATCTTTGGCTCCACCAAGCCCAAGATGCCGAGCCTGCCTTGAACTTGGCCTTCATACTCAACTGTCGATCTGTCATCCATGGATTTACCAAAGCCTTTGTTGATCCTACTTATGCTTTCAAACAGTACAGCCTCTCAGGCAAACAAGTTCCAGATGTGTACTAAATACTACTTCATTTTATTGGACTACCTCCTTCAATTTCATGCCAGTAAGAGTGTTTCTGAACATGGTTAAAAATTATACATTCATCTTTCCCATATTTCTTACAGCTTTATCAGGTTTGTTTCTTCATATCCTAAGATATACTAAGAGGGTCTTTTTTCCCCCCTAAGTCCTTATCTTTGAACTCCTCCAAATGATTATCATTTTAATTGCCCTTCACTGATATTTTGTAGAGTCTTTCTGGTTCCACTGTTGTCCTTTGTAGAGTTTAGGTATCAGCATGAATTACACTGAGTTATTCAGGTGTGACTAGCCTATGGTTTTATACTAGGGTCAAATTCAAGATATGTTTTAATAAAGCAGAAAAATCTAAAGCTACATAATTCATGGAGATAAATGCCGCCCCCCCCATCAATAATGAACAGCATTTTGTTTAGTAATTTTAAGTGGTTAAGTAACGACTAATACAATTTAAAGGAATCTGTTTTGTCTTCTTTCTCCTTAACCCCCTTTCCCACCTGGTATCACTGTCATCTTTGTCTCACCAGGGTGTGAATCTTTACAAAGTGATGGAAGCTGGTGACTTCATCTGCAAAGCTGTGAATAAAACTACAAACTCTAAAGTAGCACAAGCCTCATTCAACGCTTGACTTGAATGCATTTGTGAGTTAAGGCTGAGAAGCTCCATTTCAGCTACAGATACTCAACTGAAAATCATTACTGCCAACTTGTTCTGAAATGTGAAGTAATAGACAAGAGTGGGGGAAAAAAAGAGACACTTTGAAAAAGAGTAGGCTGGATAGATTACAGAAATTGACTGGAAGATACACCAGTCATCAGGTGAATTGCAAGCCGGGGCTAAATAATAAAATTTGTGGACATGCTTTGAACTTGGAGAAAAGTCTACTCTTTTGCTCTTATAGAAATAACTTTTTAATTTAGTCGACGTGAAAATTGACTTCAGATTTCCCTAAGTATCAAAAACTGTGTTAATACTTAATCAAGCTGGCTTAGCACAGCATACATATCATCAGTAGTTTATGAGCTCCTGCATGGTGTGCAAAGTGTGTGGCCTCCATATTATACGTTATGTGCCTCTGGATCTCAACTTCCCATTTGCCAAGTCAGTTAAATTATGGACCAAGTGCCAAATCTCCATCTGACCCTACATAATTTTTAGCGATAGAACTTTTATATTTCAAGTATGCTAACATCTCTTAATTATTTCAGTGGCTTTATCTTGTTCCAGGAGGCTGTGGTCAGTGACAAGTTGCCACACCCTGGAAACATATTACCTTCCATGTTTGTCACATGCATCCAGTTTACCTTGCTTTCCCTCTCATCAGCTGTAGTGAAAACCAGGAGCATGTTACTCGGCTATTGAGAAATAAGAGGTACAACTTTCATCCCAATGTCTAAGTTGCAGTGATGAGAATAGAGTGATACATGTACTTTTATCATTTTCAGCTCACTTCCAAATTGTCCAAGAAATGTCACTGTGATCCTAAGAATATTAAGGCAGTTATTAAAATTCATGAAAAGAAACAACTTTTCCATTGATTCCGTTTGATTAAATCACATCTGTTTGGGGTTGACTTTTTATGGTTATTTTTAATGTTGAAGTGGCTGAAATTTTATCTTTTGTAATAGCATTGCCAGAAATAGCAAAAATTAATATATCAAAGTTGAGAAGAGGCACAGGACGGCTATGTTAAGAAAGAAACATTTCTGTAACCTATGCAGATCATATGGGGACAGTATTATTCCATGTGGATCTGAATCGTCAGTTTTATTATTTATGTAGACTTCTCCAAGGATACTGGGTGATCTTATCTTTGAATAAATTTGAATAGAATTTGAAATATGAAAGTGAGCATTGTGAGCTTTCTGTTAAATATTCATCAAAACCACAGAAATAAATTCAAGAAAATAAGAGAAGTACTGATTATACCTACATTAACTTTAAAGATACACAATCATAAGAAAAGGATCACAAGGGAAGCATATTGGAAATTGACAAAAACTAAGTTCCTACGGATAAGGCTAATGCTCAGGTCATGATGGGTGACAGAGCAGGAGCTTGTCATCAGAACTGAATGACTCCTTGCATTTGGGTTAGTGCCGGGGCAGGGTCGGTGCAGAGAGCAAGCAAAATTGCGACTCTTTGTGGATCTGTTACATCATCTCTTTTCAGGAAGAACATGGCACTGCACCCAGGGGCAGGAATGGGACACGTGCCCTAGTGTGCACAGCAGGATACCTACCCATCTTCTAAGGAGACTGACTTTTCCTCTCTCTTATGCAACTGTGGAATTCTTAGTTTTGAGATGTTCGGCAAAGCATCAGTTGATGCAAACTGCTTATAGAAACAGTGAAAGGCAAAACTTTGTTGTTTAGAAATAAAAACCACGGACTCTCCAAAAGGCAGAGCAAGTCGTGAGAACCCCAGGTTCAGCCTAGCACACACTTACATGGCACACACATCAGTCTACCAGTTCATATCCCAGAACACCTGGAAGATTCCTAATCACACGCATCACAGGAAAAGTTTGTGTTTTAGGTCTGTTATCCTTTCTCCACCCAAACCATCTAAACCCTTCTGCTAACTTAAAGAGAGTTTCTTTTCTGGTTTTGGGGGAAAAAAAATCACATAATCAATAAAGCTGCCTGAAGTCCATAGGCAGAATCCCCTCAAAGCTATGTTTCCACTAACTAGGAAACTTTGGAATTGTTGTAGGACCTACCCAAACAACCCACCCACACATAAACCCACACCAGGGTTTGCCCTGGGTGAAAGCTTAGGAATGGCAAAGCAATTAGGAAATACATATAGAAGTAAACTTTTATGACATCTGCCCTTTAAGACTACTGTAAAACGTAGAAATTTTCTAAATTCTGGATTCATGAAATTCATAAAGCAAAGAAATGGAAACTGCCTATGACTTGCTGAGAAAATTCAGAATGCCCTTTTATGTTATTTATTCTGATCACTATAACATTTAATAAATACCCTTTTAGCTACACTTATATGGCTATTCATTTCTATTTATGTGCATGAACTCCAGACATGCAAGTGACAGGTTACTTAGCATTGAATACGTAAGCCACCAATATCCCTATCACAGCAGTAAAGGAGAAATAAAATAAGGCCCGGGAACCCTCCAGAAATCTGTATCAAATAGGCACGTGAAGACTTGCTGTGAATACCCATAATTGTTTGCAAAGTGCCTTTGTGGACTAGAAGATAGAAGTTTTATGCTTGTGTGGGGCAGGTCTAAAAGTTAAAAAGGAATAGTTTTGGAGGTATAGAGCTCGGGAGGAAAGCGGGGGCTAGGGAGGAAGGCAGGGAGGAGGGATGCAGGATGGAAGGAGGAGGAGACGGTGCGGAGAGAAGGAGGGAGAGAAAGAGAGGGTTGAGAAACTGTATTTACGTCCTGCCTGTGAGCAGCTCCAGTGGAAGGCATCTCCTGCTCTGGTAGAAGCACCAGTTAGGCTGCTTTAAACTGCAGACAATAGAAAACCTCAACTCCATGGGCTTAAGCAGCAACAGTTTTCTCAGATATCTCAGAAATATTGCTTTTCCACCATCATTTAGCTTCGTGACTCAATTATGTTACAAGATAAGAGTTTCTGCCCATTTCCCTGTTGGCACCTTTCGGTTCCTGCACCTGGGAGTTGCAAGATGGTTGTAGCACTTCTGGGCGTCACCCTTCCCACAGGGCTCAGCCTCTGCTGAAGGCTTTTTCTTCTGGAATGCCTGTTTTTAATCAATGAAGAGCGTTTCCCCCACCCCATCCCAAACTTCCTCTCCTGTTTCACTGGGCAGAACATCATCATGTGCCCCTCCCTTAACCACTTATGTGCGGAAAAGACCATTAGGATACACAAGCCAAGGTTATGGGTGACCTTGAGTGGATCCGTGCAGTGGTGGGGAAAGAGAACCCTGTAGGAGCACGTTTCCTGGTGAGACAGGGTGGGAGAATTGAAGGCAGAAGAGCTCACACCTCTTAGGAAGGAGATGTATCCAAGTTCTCTGAAACTGGAGGAATGGATGGAAATAGAAAAAGTTTCAAACGTGAGAGGAATAGGTTTTAAGGAGAAAGTAGTCCGTCTTGCTAATTGGTCTCTATATTTTTCAGGAAGGTAGGAAGTGAGATCTGCGAGCATTACAACTGGGGGTGGAGTGAGGGCTTGAGAAGAATGGTAATGTGTGAAACCCACCCAGAGCAGTATTACAGGTTAACGTACTCTAAAAAATAGTACAGATGAACTTATTTACAAAAACAGAAACAGACTCACAGACATAGAAAACAAACTTATGCTTACCAAAGGGGAAAGGTGTCGGGGGGGGGATAAATTAACAGATGTACACTACCATATGTAAAATAAATAAGCAACAAAGATTTACTGTATAGCACAGGGAACTATATTCAATGTCTTACAATAACCTATAATGGGAAAGAATAGAAAAAAAAGAATATGGATATGTACATATATACGTATGACTGAATCACTTTGCTGTACACCAGAAACTAACAATATTGTAAATCAACTATACTTCAATTTAAAACAAAAGAAGTTAACTTACTCTGTAACAGTTTTCCAGGGGCTGTTATGTGCTAAATCTAAGTCCACTTCCTGGCCCTCATGCGACCTTTACACCTGTGTTCCACACACTCTCCCCTCTTGAAGCACTTCTTGATTTCTGTGGCCCTGCTCTCTCCTGGGTCCTACTACATCCTTGATCCCAGGTCCTACCACCTCTTTCATTGTTTGGTCTCCTTCTTCTCTCTATTGTGTTTAACTAGAGACTCACAAATGCAAAATTGCTTACACCCCGCCCCCTCATCCAAATGTGTTCCGTGGCCAGCAGGTTTGTCATCACCTGGGAGCTTTTGGGAAAAGCAGAATCTGGGGCTCCACTCCAGACTGACTGCATCACCATCTGCATTTTTAACAAGATCCTTGCAGGACTCATATGTTTATTACAGTTTGAGAAGCACTTGCCACCTCCTCTCGGGTATCTAACAGGTATTGGAAGCTCCATGTATTCCAAGTACCTTGTGGCACTTCCCCTTGTGTGTTGTGTCCTAGCCTGTTGTTTTTGCTCCTGGAACAAGTCAGCCTGGGACCCATTGCAGGTCCTTTACCTGGTTATTCTCTCTTCCAGTCATGGGTCATGCTCGTTCCCTGGCTGTGATTTCTGGTCACTCAGGTCCTGACAGCATAAATATCACCTCCTTAGTGAGTCTTCCCAGACAACTCCAACTAAAGTAAGGCTTTAGTTACTTTTTCTCACATCAACTTGTTTCATTTAACTTTTTACTTGTTTATTTAACTCTCTACTTGTTTATTTAGTTGTTTATTTTCTTTCTTTCCCCAAGAAAATACACGCTCTAAGAGGGCAGGGTCTTTGCTGTGTTTAACATTCTTACTTCCTTAGGGCCTGGAGTAATAGCTATCTATTACATGGTGGTTAGGTGGAAAAATAAAAATAGAAATGAGTTAATTTCAAACAAGAAGAAGGGGAGTATGTGACACAAATGTCACATCCCCTGCCAGCTTCCTCCCCTGGACTCTGTTTCCTGGCAAGATCCAATTGAACAGGCTTGTCATCAGGATTTCTCCAGGATGCTTGGATCGGAGAGAGATTTCACCAATTTTCTATGCGTGATATCCCTCAAGCTTATTATAACAGCATATTAAAATATACACATCAATTGTGAGAAGGAGACACTGACCCTAATGCTCAGCCCCAGAAGAGAGGAGGTGTACTGGACTTACTGCCCATCCATCTGTCCTGAGTTGTCTTTGGCATCATCTGATCTATTACTTAACCACTGTGCAACCTCAGTTGATTTACCAATCCCTTTAAACATCACTTCAAAACTCACTTCCTTTACATACAAAACTTGGATAATAATGACACTTATTTACACAGCTGTTGGAAGGATTTCATGAAATAATGCTTACAAAGTGCCCATAAGTGGTCAATAAATGTTAACTATCATCATTTTTATTGCCCCTTTCTAGGGCACTGCCCTGGAGTGGAACTCCTCCTCCCTTATGAGTGGTTTAACCCTCATGGAGGCTCTCATAAAAGATCATCCTGTATTCTGTTCCATGAAAAGGGTGCATTGTCTTAAAAGGCCTGCCATGATCCCAAAAGAGACAGCTCACCATTAAACCCCAGAACCATGTAATCTTAAATTGGCACCAAATTTCCATGCTTCACTTCTTACACTGCGTCATTGAACTATGCCTTTTGAGCTGACTTTTCTGTATTTCATGGGACTGTAGTTACTGTAGAAACTTACTATGAGACTTATGCTGAGTAACCCTGTCTAAAGAACATCTTAACAGCCTTAGTCTCCATATCCTGAGTCACTTAAAGACAGAAATATCACAAACATTAGGAATTTATTCCTACTCTTTTGATGGTTGCATGATTGGATTGGTATCTATTGCCACCTTAGAGCTGCCAGTGTTTCCTTGGTGGGCTATCCAATTAGGCAGACTTCTCTTTTCTCCTTGTTCTATAGAATATCATTCTGTATGCTTCGATCATGAAGTCATGAGCTTTGCTGAAAAAGACTATTCTTTGGTTCCATGGGAGCCATCCATCCTCTGACCTGAGCCATAGTATCAAGCTTATGTGGCTTAGGGAAAGGCTTATACCCTTCTAGGAATCAAATGGTAATATCTCACAACTTCTGGTAACTGTTTCATCTGAACTTTCCTTTCTACAGCTAGTTCTTTAAGATCATTGGTAAAGTAGACCAACAACATGTCACGGCTAACCACACCATTATCCTGAGTCATCTGAATCCTGAAGAGCTGTCTCTCAATCAGATAGTTTCACGGTGGCCCCTCTCTATCTGTACATGGATGCTAATATAGTGGATTGTTGGGCAGATATTCTGGAAGCTTTCTGAGAAGCACCACCTGCTTTTCTTTTTTCCCCCAAGAGCTTCATCTAGATGTAACTGGATCATCTGGGAGTCAGCTGATAAAATTCATATTCTGAATGTGTGTATGTTCCAAAGTAGAGGGGAAGCAATGAAATTGGAATACCAGTGTCTGGCTCTTTCTTTTTTCTTTGTTTCTTTGTTCCTTCCTTCCTTCCGAAAATAGTTTATTTGGAAATATTTCCATTTTTAGATTTATTTTTGCTGAAAAAAATGTATGCCCCCCCATAAAAACTTCCTATCTTCTCACTATAAGACAACATTGGAAAATGACCCCTTCACTTTGTCTAAAAACCTTACAACAAGAACCCCAGTAGTTTTCTTTTTAAAATTCATTTGCTTAAAATATAAAAGTCCAATTTCTTCTGGTAACTTTGTAAGAATAACTGACATACACATGGCAGCCACCTAGTGAATTTCAATAAAACCTTTTCTATGAAATTGGTGGATGGGACTTAAAACCTCAGTCATGATTTTGTAAGTTTAGCCCTGGGTGCGTTTCTGTTTCTAGTCACCTATCTTTGGTAGCTTGCTTTCTTTCCCTCCCAACTTTATTGAGATATAATTGACATGTAACATAGTGTAAGTTTAAGATGTACAATGAGGTGACCTGATGCACAGATATATTACAAAATGATCGCCACCATGGTGTTAATTAATACCTCCACAATGTCACATAATTCCCATTACTTTTTTGTGATGAAAACATTTACAGTCTACTCTCTTAGCAACTTTGAAGTATATAATATAGTATTATTAAGCTCATAAGTACACAGAACAGGTTGGTGGTTGCCAGAGACAGGGAATGGGGAGTGGGCAGAATGGGTAAAGGGGGGTCAAAAGTCACAAACTTCCAGTTATAAAATAAGTAAGTCATAGGGATGTAATGTACAGAATGGTGACAGTAGTTAATAATACTGTATTGCATATTTGAAAATTGTTGAGACTAGATCTTAAAAGTCCTTATCACAAGAAAAAAATTGTAATTATGTATAGTGATGGATGTTAGCTAGATTTATTGTGATAACTATTTTGTAATATACACAAATATTAAATCATTGTATTGTACAACTGAAACTAAAATGTCAATTATACCTCAATAAAAAAATAATAAGTATTTATTGAGCACCTATTGTATAATTAGGATTGTATGTGTCTGTGACTAATGAGAATACAGAGGTACATGGTTGCAGTTATTTTTCTAACGCCTTAAACAATAAAATGTCTGACTCCATTTTTGACATGTGACCACTGATAGCATTTAAGTACCCCCATACCCCATTATCCTTCTGTGCCAGATCTGGGCCGGCTCTTAAGAAAGCCCTGGTGCTCTGTCCATTGGTGCTGGAGGGGAAGTTCAAACCATGCCATCACCAGCAGGGAATTTCAAACTGTGCAGGAAGCACTCCGCCCCTTGGCTCTACTCCCCAGCACAGTAAAGCTCAGGGCCATTCACCCCTTCCTTCCACAAGCCATTTTCAGACCTGCTTGAATATCTTCCCTGATCTTCTCAGAAAGAATCCCTATGTGAGAAATACATCTCTTCATACCCTCTTGGTGTGTTTGGCATCGTCAGTCTCCACATCTGAACTCATTTTGGTGGAGGCCCATCCCATCTATGTGAGTAGATAGCATTATACCCTGTAATGCTATCTTCCTGCTTCACCACAATGAAAGTAGGTTATTTTTCAATTTTATGCTCGTTTCCTCATGGTCCCAATATGGCTTCTGTAGCTCCAGTCTTCATATTCACATTCAAGGCCAGAAGGATGGACAATGAAAGACTTGGTGCATCTGTCTCTTTTTCTCAGGAAAATTTTAACTTACTCATTGACATTGGCCAGAACTGTGTCACATCACTGTGCTTAGCTGCTAAAGTCAGGGAATTCAAGCATTTTACTTGAGTATATTTCCACCCCAAACAAAATCATAATTCTCTGTATGGATATGCATGAGACTGGATCCCGGGAAAGCAACTGTCTATATCAGTCAGGCCAAAGAGGATCCTGGGATACAATAATGAGCAAAATGACCAGTGGTCCCTTATGGAACTATCTGATGGTGGGGATCATAGAAAGTATCATCAAGTGTCAATTACATGTGGAATAAGTGCCATGAATGAGAAACAAATCTTTAAACGTGCATGGTAGAGGTATGACCTTGTCAAGTATTTCCATCTGTAGGACATGATTCAAGAGATGAGACTTGAAAAAAGAATTAAGTTGTTAAATAGTAGAAGAGGAGGGAAAAGACCATTTCATGTTGAAGGGAACATTATGTGTAAAGACCCTTTGGAAGGAAGGATGCATCTGGGAAACTCAAAGAATGCCAGTGTGGCAGAAGCACAGGGGAAAATGGGGGAATGTGGGTGTGTGGACACAGCTGGTTGATAAAGAGCTCAGAAATTATAATATGCAGGAATTCAGAGAGACAGATACTTGGGAGTTATGTTTAGAGTCTCAAACTTCTTCCACACCCAGGTGCTCATGGATAAGACATAGCAATCACTCTTTGCATCTATGTATATTTTTGGTAAAAGAAGGCAGACATTTAAAAAGGGCTAAATTACTCAAGAGGAATTAATTTTGCCATGTGATATGTCATTATTCCAGTAAATGTTTTTCAAACCACGCTCAATTCCTTAGGTCTAAATAAATATAAAAAAGAGACGGATGTATCTTTCCTCCTATTGACTGTCTGTTAAGGAACACTTGGAGTGAGAAACATATCTTTTAAAATTTTTAAAATTACCTTGATATTCTTGTAATGGGAGGAAGGGAATGAATGGTCAACTCCTCCCCCTTTATTGCCTGTCAAGTTGATTTTTTCCTGGAGATGTGGGGCTCTAGTAACATAAGAGAAAATTATTTTCTCTTTGGATCTGTATACTCAGTCATGAATCAGAGGGTAAAATTGTAAAATATGTTCCAGAAAACAAATAGGGTATAGTAACAAACTAGAGATGTGTCATGAAGGAGAAATGATGAATAATTAACAAGGCTTTGTGTTGTCCTGCTTTGCACTGGATGATAAACTAAATATGGAAGAACTTGAAAGACTATGCTATGGGGACAGTAAGGGAAAAAAAAAGGATAAATTATCCCATAATTAGATTTTACTTGACTCTGAAGAATGTTTAGTAGACTTAGCATTATGCAGGGTTCAACCTAGGAGACCTTTAAAGAATGGTTGTCATTTGACACAAAGTCAATTTATGTATTTGATAAGAACTTCTAGAAGCCCTGGTCTACATAGCTTTAAGTTAAAGTTCTATGTCTTGTTTTCTAGAAGTATCATTTAGGGAAATAAAGTATGTCTTTAAATTTCTTTGTGACCCTCAAAGTACCTAGAACAGTGACCACAAACTGCTGTTGTGAAGTTCTTTATTTATATGATGTTATAATATTTTTGTCTGTATGTTGGCCTTTTTCAGGAATACTGGCCTTATTCTGGACAATAACCTGTATTAGAGGTTTTCAGATCTGCAGTTCTTTGTAGAATCATGTCAAGGTGAACCAATAGCAAGTACTTAGGATGGAATTAATAACAGTTTTATTGATTCAAGGTACTTTGCACCAGCTGTCAAACACGGACTGGAGTCCTTAGCTATTCTTCACTCTGAATTCATAAAGAATAGTGTCCCTATAGGACAATTTTAATTGGAAGCATATTTTTCCCCTATAAGGCAAACTCGGGGTCACAAGAGGTAACCTGAAAGATTGCTCCACCATATGTTATTCCCAGAAAATATATTCCCCCAAATATCATGATACACAAGGGGCAAAGATTACATAAGTCTTAAGATAAACTTCCCATCAAGTCAGTTTACCATAAACTGAATGGTTGGGTTTCAAATGAAGGCAAGATGAAATTTAGACTCTGGTATACATTAGGAAAATGAAAATTATGTTATCCACCAGCTTGAGTGCCTGTTTCTTTCATGCTAAACTTCCTAGTATGTATGCTTCAAGATATTCAAGGATGAACATAATGTATGGTTATAGATTCTGGAAACCAGAAAATGTAAGGCTTTTTATTATAGTAAAGTTAAATTTATAGTACTTCTTATTTTCATAGACTTTAAAAGAAGTCTATTATAACATAATTTCAGTTCTCATAAGAAGAAATGGAAGAAATTTTAACAAAGATATTTTCTACATTAATTTTTACTCATAAGTACCTGCAAAATTATTTTTGAATGTTGTTGTGTAATCTATTAAGTACTAAATAGAACTCTTTTTAAATTTCATGAGGAAATTAAAAAAAAAATTGTAAGCCTTCAAAAATGGTCAGCTTCAAGATATAAGTTTTCAATTCTGATAAAAAAATATTTCCATATCCCTGCCTGGTCATGAATAGTTATCTACAAGACTCCAAATGCCTGCCTTCTATTATATAGTATAAATTAATCATAATATATCTTAGTCAGTTTGGGCTGCTGCAACAAAGTACCATAGACTGGCTGACGTATAAAGAATAAAAATTTGTTTCTCACAGCTCTGGAGGTTGGTTGGGATTGTGAGATGTGAGTGCTGGCATGTTTGGATTCTGGTAAGAACCCTCTTCCAGGTTGCAACCTGCTGGCTTCTTGCCTTCTCTTCCCATGGGGGAAAGAAAGCTAGGGATCTCTCGGGGTCTCTTTTATAAGGGCACTAAACCCACTCATGAGGACTCAACCCTCATGACCTAAGTGACCTCCCAAAGGCTCCACCTCCAAATACCATGACACTGGAGTTTAGGATTCCAGTATGTGTGTTTGGGGGAGATACAACCATTCCATTGAGATTCAACCATTCTGTTGATAGTAAACTTGAAATGAATATATCTGCATGTTGATTTCCTGTCAAATTCAGGATACCAAGTAATGAGAGTGCAAAGGGATGTGTTGCCAAAATGTTTAATGCTGCCTCAATTGATATTAATTATTATTTAGTCTAAGTCACCCCTACTTGACTTTCAGCCCTTGGCTGTCACGTCCAGGTCCACCACAAGAACTGGTATAAAATAGTGTCTAAAGTTAGGTTTAGGTTTAGGGTTAGGGTTAGAAGAATGCCTGTCTTAGAAAAATGCCAGGTTCCAAAGAATTATTTAAATAAATGCTACCTATTTTGATAGACTGTATTGTTACCCCCAAATATTCCCTAGGCCTCTCTGGAGGAAGATTATACTTCACTGATTCAGACAGCCATATGACTTGTTTTGGCCAATGAAATGTGAGTGGAAATGTCAGGTATTATCCTTGATGGAACGTTTAAGACCCAACATGTACTTTGTTACAATCTCTAATTTACCTCTGGTAATAGTCTGGAGAAAAACTCCTTTGTCAGCCTGGACCTCCCCATTATGGCATCAGAGCTTCCCTGTATTGAGCTTTGTTATTGTAATCCATTGACATTTCATGATTGCTTGTTACTGTAGGATAACACAGCCTATCCTGTTTGCTACACTTATTACTAGGAGTATTATCATAAATAAAGTAGATAATGAAGGCAAATTCAAATATATATTAGAAAATAAAAATATCATAAAAGTTTGTATAACCAGGGGTACTTTAAACGTAAATCAGTTCCTAAGGGGAATCAAACTACTTCTAGTTCAGAAATCTCAACTATGCCCTTGTGGACTTTAATAAAAATATTTGACCAGCAAATTAAATCCAATGTGGGGAAATTGATTTGGGGGCTTCTCTGATTGACCTGTGGTAATGATAATTCCAGAGATCTACAAAACTATAACTTCCAAAGGCCTAATATGAATAGACCTGCAAGCATTGTCTCATAGGTGGTTTTATATTCGGGATTCTCCCCTGTAATAGGCACCCTCTTGTCTTCTGCCTGCAACAGAGCAGAGATAATTCAGAAAATGGAAAAAGAGGGAAACAGGACCAATTTGTCAAATCCTCTGGCACCTTGTTCTCTTTTTTTTCCCTTTTTCTCTTCTCATTTCCTCACATCACCTCATTTCTTTTCCTCTCATTTCCCTTGTCTTTATTTCCTCTCTAATAACTTTCGTTTTTAGTTGAAACATTGTATGTCTGTGATAGAAACATAATGGAAAATCTTAAGCCATCACATTTTGTTTTCCATTTTCCTTGAATCATGATTCTCTACAGCTCCAAAACCAGTAAAGCAACAAGTATCCATTACTCCTGAAAAAGACTGTGTACAGTCTTAGAACAAAGGAGTCATTGTTCAGTTGGAGCTTAAAATCTAGCCTTTTCAAGTACTTAAAGGAACAATGGCATTGAAAACCAGGCTTTGTGAAGAGAGTAGCGTTTTCTAAGTTCTATTGATAAAAATGTCCTTGTATATATCATGATCCAACTCTGGTAAACTTGAGTCGTAAAGTTGCACTAAAAGATATAGCATAAAAAATATGGAGGACATAGGGCAAGAAAAGGCCACTTTAGATGGTGATCTTGGAGAGATGGAGGAGAGAGAAAGCATAGGTTGAGAGTTTAAGCTTTGGCATCCTGCCCCAACTCCTTCCTAACCACCACGCCCCCCCTTACCCCGTCACCATCCCATCCCATCCATGGGGGATCTCACTGGGTGTTAGGGACCAGGACAGAAATGAGGAAAAATGCTTACACCCATATAAGTTTGGGGAAAATCCCAGCATAAGAGACCTTACTTCTTTCCTCTCAGCAAAGTTGTACGTTAATTATATTGCCAAATCTGCGTGGCACTGGAACTCTAGTAGGACAGGAGCCATGACTGAAGGAAAGATTTGAAATTAGCTTCAACAAAATAGTGCATAATATAGCCATGTGCAAAGAAAGTAGATGGCCCTTTTTCTCCTCAGAGGAATGCAAGAATGCAGAGACCCTCTCTAGGGAGCCAGAAGAGGCCCAACCTAAGAGGAAGAAAGCTGCCATATATGGGAGCCTCAAAACTGAAAGCCTTGACAAGGAACCACGTTACCCAAAGTAGCAGGGTGGACCAGCCATCCTCAGCAGACTCTGCTGCAGTGTGACCAGATACCAGACAGGACAGTCACTCACAGCAGACACCAGCAAAGATACAGAAGGCAGCACGCATATACCTAAGCATATGCTACATTCATAAATATACCCTCTTGGAGAGGGAGAGGAGAGAAAGATGTGAGATGTCCTCGAACTGGGAATTCAAAGTTAAACTAGCTGATTCATTTTCCAAGAGGGCCGAGTTCAGGTGAATAAGCATTTTGGTTACCTTTCTTGGCAACTTTATGTTTCTCATCATCAGGGGAATAGAGGCTTCTGAGACCAGACCATGAATAAATAAACGTAAATATCCATTACCATTACATACATGCTATAATATGTTGTAAGGCAATAGTATAATGTTTGGGTCCTTTCCTGTTTTTAAAGTTGCTTTGGTTACTCAGACCTCTTTCATATGTTCCTATGTGAGCACAGTTACCAATTAAAATATTAGAGCTGCCACTATCGTAAATTTAGAGTCTTAATAACAAAGAATATCCCCAAGCAACATACTCTGAACAGCAGAGGATGAGAATGTGGCCTTATAAAATGGTATCCTGACAGATAAGAGGGACTATTTGTCTTCTTCAACCTCTAAAATATTTAGTTTATAATTTTTATTCTTTGTATACTTTTGCCTCCCAGTCACTCAAAGAAGATGAATAAGCTGAAATGCAACTGGCAGAAACCAACTTCTCTAGGTGTTGCCTGTCCAAACATGGGTTACATGCATTACATCAGACACCCACACTAACAATGTTCCCTTCATGCTTAGTCCATAGGTTTGGTAGTCCCATAACCAAAATCTGGCTATTCTTACCAATTTTCTGAATATTTATATAAAAATATAAGATATTTGCTAATAGTTCTCTCTACTTTCTCTTCTTTCCTACTGAATGATTCAAAGACTCAAACATGTATTTTTGGACATGATTGGAAATCAAGATTAATTCTTTTTTTTCTTAGCTTTATTGAGATATAATTGACATGAAACATTGGGTAAATTTAAGAAGTACAATGTGATGATTTGATACAATTATATATTGAGAAATGATTGCCACACCAGGGTTAATTAACACCTTCATCAACTCACATAATTACCATTTCTTCTGATCTACTCTCCTAACAACTTTCAAGTATAAAATATAGAATTGTTAACTTCAGTCACCATGCTGTACATTACATGCCTAGAACTTACTCATCTTATAACTGGAAGTTTGTACCCTTTGACCACCATCCCTCCATTTTGTCCAGACTCCAGCCCCTGGGAACCACCACACTACCCTCTGTTTCTATGAGTTCAGCTTTTTTTAGATTCCACATATCAGTGAGATCATGCAGAGTTTGTCTTTCTCTGTCTGACTTATTTCACTTAGCATAATGCCCTCAAGTTCCCTCCGTGTTGTTGCCAATGACAGGATTCTCCTTTTCTTACGGCTTAATAATATTCCTGTGTGTGTGTGTGTGTGTGTGTGTGTGTGTGTGTGTGTGTGTGTATCTTCTTTATCCATTTATCTATAGATTGACACTTAGGCTGTTTCCATATCTTGGTTACTGTGAATAAGGCTGTAATGAACATGGGAGTGTGGATATGTCTTCATGATTCTGGTTTCATATCATTAGGGTATATATCCAGAAGTGGGACTACTGAATCATATGGTAGATCTATTTTTAATTTTTTAGGAACCTCCATACTGTTCTCCATAGAGGCTGTACCAATTTACATTCCCACCAACAGTGCAGGAGGGTTCCCTTTTCTTCACATTCTCACCAACACTCACCTCTGTTCTTTTTGATGATGGCCATTCTCAGAAGTGTGAGGTGGTATCACCTTCTATGTCTAATTGTCTTCAGGCTGATGGCTTATGAGATAAGGAATGTACTTATGTTACTTTATAAGTTATTTCACTTGAAATGCATTTGTGAAAGAGAATGGGACGTGAAATGACTAAAAGCGTGGATCTAAATGTTCTTATGGGTGGTGCCTCTTTGTTAGCTATTTTACTGTATTCTGCAGCTAACTGATTTCTCCTTTCCTGAGGTTGTTTCCCTCCCGTCCTTTATGAAACTTGAAAAAATTAGAGGAAAGAAAGATGGCAGGAGTGGAGGGAGAAAATATGGAAAATCATTAATACCTGTGATGAAAAATTTACAGTATTTGTAAGACAGCCAGATGAATGTGTAAAATGATGTTTTGTTTTCTTTATTACCTAGTTGTACACTTGAAATAAGAACTACCATCATGGGTAGAATACACCTTATAATTTGTACAATGAACCATCCTCGTGAATTTCAATACTTCCGCCAATAATGCTGAGCACTCCCCCTTCTGCTCACTCCTCATCCTCACTCCTACACCCCCCTTTGCCTGCCCCCAGTTCTAACAAGTTTCAATACAAACATGAAATGCTAGACAACATATTCCCATCAACCTTTTTGCTCTTCCAAATACCTCAAAACTGATCTTCAAACATTGGAAGACATCTACTATTGAGGTATCAGGGGCATTAACAAATTTTGTTTTCCTATTAAATACCTTTAAATTCTACTGTTTTAGTCCAGTTGCTTATTGTTTGCAGAGAATAATTTTGATGGCATGACCCCAAAAGAATAGGTGTCTCTGAAGCTTGCTCTTAGCAGAACATCTATAACTTCTGAATTTCCTCTTTGTGGAAATTCTGTTTCCCAATGTTTTTCTTCATAGCTTGTATCTCACCTTTACCTTCTAAGCATGACCCTTCTGTCCTGATGGTACACTTATTTGGCATCAGGGACCCCTGATGTTTTATTTTATTAATATCTGGAAACATTGTCTACTAATACTAATCTGGGAAACATTTATTTAAAATTTCTAGTGCTACTGAGGCAGAGGTTCCCAACACAGATGAGTCCTCTGAAGTGCACCTCTGCTTGGATGGAAGTCCCCACAAAAAACCCAGGCAGTAGTGTTTACCTCATCACTCACCGGATCCTGTAACTTGACGGTCAGTAGCACAGCCTTCAAGTGTTTCCCCTGCCAACGAATGGATGATCTCCATGTTTCTGGAAAAAGATTCACTGGAAGATGAAATGTTCTTGCCTACACAAAGCAACCAATATTGTTTTCTACCAGACGAATTGTGTTCGTTAATGAATAGAAAAAGAATACTGAATTGGTAGAACTTGAGCTCCTTGACAGCCTGAGAAACACTGTTTTAGGTTTGGGCTCTTTAGTTCCAAAGAGCCCAATGAAAAATAGAACTTAAGCTCAAATTGTTCAGTTTATTTGTTTGAGCTCATGAAAGACATCATTTAATTTACAAAGGAGATAGTCTAGATTTTGTAGCAGAAACTGTTGACTATCTACCCAAGATTCCTCTCCTGTTTATCCTTGCTAAGTAGAACTCTGAGTTTACTTGGAAATTCACCCTTTCTTCAGGTGATTCAGGGATTAGACTATCAATTATGGCAATTTGAATTCCTATATTTCCATATCTTCTTATAAAGTCTGACTTGTGCCAGTCATTCATTGACTATGAAAGGGTGGAAAAGAAAAATTTGAGTCCTGGGAGGTATCACTGAACTGCTAAGTCAACCGACCCTTGAGATGTTCTGCTTTGGACCTCTTGATATACGAAATATTATGTATTCCTTTTCATTTAAGACATTTTATTACAGGTAAAAGCATCTAATTACTAGACATGTAATCTAGATTGCTATAGATGGTACTACAGAGAGGAATATCTAAAACAGGTATTTCCTGGTTGTTTATGTACAAAAATGACACAATTACAGCTGGGATAAGTGATTGGCAGTAGAATTTAGGAATTAAGATAAAAGATTCTAAAATCTGCTATATCTGTGCTCAATTACTAATTTTTATATTGACTAGTGTGAGACTTTGAGAAATTGCTTAATCTCTTTAACTATTAGTTATTACTTCACACTCCATCCCCCCCTTTTCTGCTCAACACAAACATATTTCTAAAAGCAACTTGACTTTGTTCCTCTGTTTTCTAGGGAACAGTTCTTTTCCTAGGCATTAGCAAGGCTGCAATAAATGGCAGTGACTTGGAAATGGAAAGACCTACATTCTCTTCATATAACTAAGAGAATTAGCAGCCACTGGAATATGGAGAGCTCCTTGAGGGAGCTTTGTGATTCACCAAGTTATTCTTCCCTGTTTGAAAAGATAAAGGATGGCTTTTCCATTACTCCAAGTAAACATAGTCAAATGTTAACTTTAAATTTGATTTAATGTAGACAATTTGATCTGAAGTATAGTGAAGAGCAATAGATCTGATACCAACAGGTAGAAAATGTTTGACCTTTAATTGTAAATATATGTTCCTGTTCTTGAATATTTGAGTCTCTGTGTCACTACAGATAAAACTAACTCATG
The DNA here is from genome assembly GCF_951394435.1 of Stenella coeruleoalba. Taxonomy (NCBI): domain Eukaryota; kingdom Metazoa; phylum Chordata; class Mammalia; order Artiodactyla; family Delphinidae; genus Stenella; species Stenella coeruleoalba. The sequence goes on along the minus strand of NC_137156.1, from coordinate 43,818,276 downwards.
TGTGTTCTTAGAAATGGGTATAATGTGATTGCAGAGAGTTAAAAAGCACATATGTATCAACAACTTAACAAACATCTTTTCCACAATTTTCTATTCACACTTATATTCTGATGTCAAATCAGGCCAAAAGTAACATTATAGTAACAATATAGAAAGTAACAATTATCATGTTACTTTATCATTGCAGAAGTTCATAATAATTCGCATAGGAAAAAATTAAATTTACAAATGAAATATATCATTGAAATGCACATGGATTTTTTGGCCAGTGTAGTTGCTTTACATCTTTATGAATATGACATAAAAACATCAAGTTAACAAAGTACAGTTCAATAGTATTCAAATTACAAAAATCCAAAGATATCACTTCCGATTTTTAAGACTAATCATCTAATCAAATATATTTAGAAACTTAAAGTTAATGCTAATTATGTAGTTGATGACTTAGAAATGGATATACAAATGACACATATACTGGTTATTTTTATTAGCAGTTTCCTTTTGGCAAGTTAATAGGTATTTATAAAACTGATCAGAAAATACTCTGCTAACTATAAAATGTTATATTATGATACAACAAATTATTCTTATATGGACTCAAATTTATTATGAAACAAACTACGCAGAGTGTAGCTTAGAATAACACTATCTTTTGCCTTCAAGAGTAATTTTGTAATTCTATACGAGTGTCCAAAGATACCACTGTAAATTTATACTTGAATTTTTTCCTAAGAAAAAACAAATCTAACATCATTCCAATTATTATACCTTACATGAACATACTTAATGATCCAGTATCATTAAATCCATCCTAACATTTTCTTTGTTGACAATGGATAGGATATTCTGTTGACTGGCTACAAAGACTTGCTTTAAAGAAAGTGATTGTTAATTATTCGTGACTCTCAATGAATCATGAGTCCTCCAGGTATTTGGATTGGTGAAGGGTCTCTTGTTTTGACTTGATATTCTGAAGGTTCTATATAAAAGTAAAAGTAAAAGTTAACAGTATGTTATTTTAAGGATTTTAAAAATGTGTCTGTGCTTATTTTTTGGTTGGATTCTATGCCTGGAGGGGAAGATAATTAAGTTTTTGAATGCAAAGTTTCAAAAGTAGAATATTCTATGGTCTTTCTAAGTATCATGCACTTAAATATGATCTCCAAGTAACCATTTTCTAAAAGAAAAATAGTCTTTTTTCTCAAATATTTAAACTTTAATCATTGTTTTCGCTGCAAATTTCTTTGAAGATTTAGGGCTGTTTTAATTTAGCATAACATGGAGTAAATGCAAAATCCTTCATCTTTACTGGATTAGATTTGCCCACCAGGTGAGTGGTTCACATGGTTCACATGAAGATTTGCTTCACATGGATTAGACTTGCCCACCAGGTGAGTGGCAAACAGCCTGCTTTATGAAGAAGGTATTGTTGATCTTCAATGTGAAGTAACACAGGTTTTGTTGTTACTGATGCTTCTGTTTCGTTTTGTTCCTTCTTTCCATGATGGCTTTTACTTTTGTCATTTCTTAACCCTGGGTCTGGATCTTTCAGATTACATGTAAGGATCAAATTTAAATTGCATGGAAAATAATTGATAACTAAATGTAATATAATAATAATGGTATAATATAATTATAATATATTACAATGTGATATTATAACTAATAAAAATATTATAATATATAATATGAATGATTTGCTTTTAAATACATATTAGAGTCAATTCAAGATTTTTGCCTATAACACTCCTATTGTCATCCAGTAAAGAAATATATCTTTCTCTGAGGGCAAGAAAGGAGGTTAAATAACAGCTGATATATAGGAAATTTTGAGTAGCCATATAGGCCTCATCTACCTGGGGCACAACAGTAATCTGTAATAAAACCAAGGTGGCAGATGTGAAGTTTATACATTAAGTGAGTGACTAAAAAATAAAGATTGAAAACCTTTAAGATTTTTGCTAAGCTAGAAAGTTTTTGGTGCTTCTCTCAAACAATACCTCTGTGATGGAATATCTAGGCAGGCCCAGTAACTGAACCATGCTCGCAAATATTTTAAACCAAATAAAGGAAAGTTTAATAAATTCCAAATGCTATTTTTCCCCCTTGAAACTGACTCTTATTTGTTGGCCTTTAAACTATATCTTGGAACTCAAAGAATATCTTTTCATACAAATACAACTTTTAAGGCCTTGGAGAGAAGCAGTGTGTTTGGTATTGATATTGGTCAGCATTAAGTTAAACAGTTAGAGGAGCTGGGTCCAACAAGGGAATATGTTAGCTGGGATTACTTTTAAAAATAAGTAAGTTTGAATGTCTGTAGACAGAGCACACACTCATCACGTGCCCAACTCCTTGGTACCACCATACACCTTCCCCACTAAATCTTGCACTTGATCTGTCTGGTCATCAAAGCCTTGGAGCCTGAGGAACCATATGTGTACAAGCATCATCAAGTTTACTGACTCTTCTTCTCTGAGCGTCATGAGATCAGAGAAATGTCCATCACCTCTGCTGCCCTCAGGCCTAATCTTACTGATAAGTATATTTTATGTGTATGTATATAATATATATGTATATATACACTTAATATATATATTTCTTCATTAACATTTATGATACTCAAATTATACCTCTGTGATGGAATATTTGTATTCCATTTTGTATACAAAAATGTATACATTTGTATCATGAATAAGCAAATGAACAGCATTGATATTTAAATATGAGGGTTTTTTTTAAATTAAAACTAAGCAACTGAACACCACTTTATATCGATTTGTAAGTGTTATATAAGTAGAAATATTTTAAACCCTAGACATGTAGGAATCTAGAAGTTGATATATCTCTAACCTGAGGTCTCACATTCACAATGAAGGCAGCCAAGGAAACAGAAGATTTGGAAAGAGTGAATTAACATCAGGCAATAGTAATACGTCTTTCTAAGGATACCCAGTGAGGCCTCATTACATGTCTCATTTAATAACTACATGGTAAAATATGAATAAAGCTCATTAGCATATAAGAAATTAGAGTGAAGAGTAAATTTTCAGTTAAGTATAAAGTGTATGAAGTACACAGCAGGTCCATTATATGAGCTGATTAATCCTGCAAGTGATCTGATTAAGGAATGCAGCAAAGTTCAATCTGGATTTTGTAGGAAAACCAGGAGAATGATTGGGAGCCATTTCATTGGGAGAACAATGCATATGTGCTTATAAAATGCAACATGAAAGAATCCCTGTGATCACATTTACCTTACATGTGAAGACAGAGTAACGTTTTCATGTACTCATCCCACATTAAGAATGGTTTCCTAAGTCTTAATGGAGAAGCTTTCCTTCTCGGCCCTGGTAAGCTCTGCCATTGTGAAATGTGCTTTCACAGGGCTGGCCCCTTTCTAGCCCTTCCCTTCTGACTTGCATCCAGTTACCTCAGTTTGACCATCACCAAGAGAAGAATTCCACAGGTGACTGCCATGCACATGACAGCATAGATGACTTCTAGAAACAAAAGATTTTTTTTAATTACTGGATTTTTAGAGAGAATAAATACTAAAAATATTTTAGAGGATGGATTTTTCACTGACCATTGAAGGGGGAATGAAATCCGCTGAGAGTTATTTCCTTTGCATGTTTTCCTTTATGCAATGCAATGCCTTTGACATTATGCAGTGTCAGATAATCTGAAAGAAAATAATGAAAATGAGATAAAAGTATTTAAAAGTCATGCATTATCTTTATCCTGTGGGTTGTAATTTGCTTTGTATTATAAGGCAACAATTTTTATTTCTATGATATTATCTTAATAAAATATGATAGATTTGGGTGAAACGGGGAGTACTTTTATTCAATTTTAACAGCTTTTTTTCACCCTTTAATCAAATAATTTCATAATAGAAGTTGTGTGGTTGTTTTTCTTTTCTTTTTTTTCCCCCAAACCATGACTAGGAAAATGATTACATTTTATAAGACAGCTCATAGTACCTTATACATAGACTAGGAAAAAAAAAAACACAGTAATTTAAGTCTACCCATTGTGATACAGAAAAAGAGTCCTTCTTTACAAGAGTGATTGTTTGAATGTGCTTTTAACAATATCTCATTTCCCTAAGACCCACAGTATTTATGAATTCTTAAAGTACGTAAGGGAGACTCCCTAAACAAATCACACTGTTTGCCTCTCTACCTAGACACTTCAATATCCGGTTTTGTTATTTCCCCTATTCTGTCTCCCTTTTTCAGCCCCTTCACTTTCTATTGCTTTTACCTATTTTTGCCTTACCGAAAGGATCCTCTTGGCCATTCTGTGGCCCTTGTCTTCTCAACCATGTTTTTCTAAACACATTTCCACCCTCACATCACAACTCATAAGACAAGAAGATGTAATCCATAGACTTAACTGATAGAACTATTTTAGGTGACTTTATTGGTAACTTTGAAGTGAAATCATCCCTAGTTTTGATTCAAGTCAACACATATATGAATGTCAAACATACCAATAACACAATAACCAATTTATTTGATGATAATTGGTTCAGGTGGGTTTTGAGACTTAAAAAAAGGGGGTGGGAAACAGACAAAGCCTCCACTTGAGAGAGCCTTTGCTGTCTTTTATAGATGTTTCATGCATTTTGAGACCTGGAAGTCTAAGTCTGAGTGGATAGTTTTTTGTGGAAGTGAGTGTATCAAATAGCAGGGTATTGCATCCAATGACAAGAGTGACAGGAGGCTCTGAACAGGAAAGGAGATGAGAAGGTATATTACCAACAGCTCCATTCAGCCTCTCTCCATCCAGGGCTGATGTTGTCAGAAGCCAGCTCCTTGGAAGTCAAGGTTTGAGATCTGTGCTGAGACTAATTGGTAGAAAGCACAGGAGCCAGACTGTTTCAGATCAGTAATAAAACTCTCAGGGTGGGTCCAGGAGAAGCAGCTCAATACAAGAGCTAGAAAAGTAACTGAGGATTTTGTCACTGAAAACTCATTCTCAAGGAGTCTGACCTCCAACATAGTTAAGACATTTTTAGTTCAAGATTGTTTTAATCCCCAACTCATATATCAGATTATCCTATATTTATAAAAGTCTGACCTTCTTGGGAAGTGAAAAATCAACCTCTTCTGAATGTAAAAACAATAGAGGTAGAGGTTGTGATTATTTTTTCACTTTTGTGGTTATAAAATAATTCTGTTATTCACTAGAAAGTTGGAATGGAAAAATCGAGCTATTTCAAATAATACCATTTTTATAACAGTGGTCCTTTTGGGGGGAAGAATTAATTTCAATCAAATTAAGCATACAGATTTTTAGTGAAGTAAGTGATCATAATCAAATCTTATATTTAAATAAATTGGAATATTAAGAATAAATTATTTTGTTTCTTTTTAAATTTTATGGTATTTTGTGATATTTTAGGCAGATTCATGACCAAAATGTAAATGTATATAATGTACACTGGCTGATTATTCAGTACATCTTGCCTAGTTAGGTATTACAATTCATCTTTGTATAAGAAAAAAGGTATGATTTTGATTAATTAGGCTATCTTTTAGATATATAACTGCCTAAAGTAATTGTTAAACATTCACCTAGCAAGGCATAGAAAGAATTGTCTCATTCACTAAATTTCACTCACATGGAACTCATTAACAAAGTTATAATAGATCAATGACAGAAATGCTAGCTAATGATCCCAGTGAAAATTTTTATGTGACTAGCAGTCACTCCACAATCTTAAATATTGCACCCTAGGAGGATACCAAATATCAGTTAGAGATTAATGTTACAGAAGGTTTCTTGGCTACTGAAGCCCATTGGAGATTCTTTCCCACCTTTTATAAACAGTGAGATTTACTGTGCTTTATAACCACGAAATTAAAGTCGGCAGAGTTAATAATCAACCTCAGTCCCACACCATCTGCTATATTTATAGATAAACACTGTCAGTGACTTGTTTATCTTAACTCCTACCCTAGAGGAATTAAACATTATTATGAACTATATTGTAAAATCCCTGTACAGTTGACAGGAAATCAAGATTAATTTCAACCTTACAGTAAGCACAAATTTATATAGTATTCTCCCCAAATGAGCTTCAGAGATGGGATCATTTCTCCTTTTTCCTTCCAAAAGCCTTGTACAGCATTGGCTGAGAGCTGATGCAGACCAAACCTCTACTTTGCATAATTTATATGAAGTGGTAAATGCATTGTAAAAAATGTGGTAAATCAGATACAAAGTAATGATTTAAAAATAAGTGTCAGAATTCATGAAACAGAAATTAAACTTAGCACAAACTGCAAATCTGTAAACCTTCAATTAAAATTTAAATAAAGCATAATCTAGAAGAGTCTTATTGGAGGAAAAATTTGATGAAAATGAACATTTTCATAGAACAGTTTTTAAAATATATTCTTGTAGCTGTCTTTTTTTAATGGAAGTATAATTGATTTACAACGTTGTGTTAGTTTCAGGTGTACAGCAAAGTGATTCAGTTTTATATATATATATATATATATATATATATATATATATATATATACTTTTGCAGATTCTTTTCCATTATAGGTTATTAAAAGATATTAAATATAGTTCCCTGTGCTATACAGTAGGTCCTTGTTGGTTATCTATTTGATATATAGTAGTGTGTATATGTTAATTCCAAAATCCTAATTTACCCCATTAATGCATCTCATGGCATAGTTAAAATTCTATTGTCTACTTTCTAAGTTTAAATAAAAGAGCACCAATACCATGGCAACATCTTAGTGAGAATGAAAATTCAAGGATGATCTTCTTGGTTATCCCAGGATCAGTTTTATTCATAATTTGGTCAATATTGTCTCATCTGAAGGTATGTAAATTAGAGGTGAGTTTTGAATTGTTTCACCTAATGATCAGGATTGAGATTTCATGTATCATGGACTCTTTTGATCATCAGTGTATGAAAACATCCTGCTGAAGTGGATCTAAGGAGCATTGCTTCTGGGAAGAAGGGAAAACATATCAGCATCTACAAGTTTGAAAAACCAATACTTTAGTAATACGATAAATCAAGGTGTAAACACCTAACATGGATATAACATCATTTTTACTAAAATGTATGTAGTAAAAACTAAACCAACTAAATAATATGCTTTCCCTAAACAGTCATAGTATGCATCAATGAGGCATATTCTTTTATTTAGTTCACAAACTTCAAAGAAGATAAAAGCATGTCTTAGGTTTATTTTCTTCCACTGTGGCTAAACACACTGTGGTTGCCAGGGGCTGGGGGGAAGTGGAAACTTAGGAGTTATTAGTCAACAGGTATAAAGTTTCAGTGATGCAAGATGAATGAGTCTAGGAATCTACTGTACACCATAGTGCCTATCATTAGCAATACTGAATTGTATGCTTACAATTTTTCTGAGAAGGTAGATCTTAGGTTAAGTGCTCAAATTATTACTAAATGCAAGTTCGTGTGCCCAACACACAGTGAGCCCAAACAAACTGAAATATCAGAGTTTGGAGCAGAGAAAGGTTTATTGCAGGGCCCAGCAAGGAAAACGGGTGGCTCATACTCAAATTACCCTGAACTCCCTGCAGGGTTCCAGAAAAGCATTTTAAAGGCCAGGGGAGGGGAGGGGTTGCAGGGTATGTGATCAGCTCATGCACAATTCTCTGACTGGTTGATATTGAGGTAACTGGGCAGTTAACATTATCAATCCTTAGGCATCAGAAGTTTCAGACTACATGCTCATGATCATCAAGTAGTTAATTTCTTCCATTTGGTGGTGGTTTAAGCATCTGAAAAACTCAGGAAATATGCATCAGATGCTAGGAGCTAAAACAGAGGGTATGGGGGAGGGGTCTGTCCCAGGAAAGCCCCATAGGGTCCTGATCATTTACATTATCACACAAAATAATAATAGAGGATGGCAGGGAATCTTTGGAGGTGATGGATATGCTTATGGTATAGATTGTGGTGATGGTTTCATGGTGTATACTTATCTTCAAACTCATCAAGCTGTATGCATTAAATATGTACAGCTTTCTGTATATCAAAAACAAAAACAAAAAAAAACCAAAAAGCATATAAATGAATAAGTATACCTTCAAGAATATTTGCCTAGATCTTTTGTCATGAGCCAAAAGCTCAGTGTTAGTAAATGACTGCATTGACAAGCCTGGTAACCACTCTTTTATCTGTGGTTGAATGACAGTGGTGTTCACATGTCTAATGGATTTGCTTGGTGATTATGGTGAGTTTCAACTGCATTACTAAAATATTTCAAATGTTCTATGTTTTTCTTAATAGTTTCTGCAAATAATGAAATAGTCACTGAGATGGCAATTGGAATGCAAATTATACTATTTCTGAAAACTAACACTAGATTTTATCAATATAGTATTATTGTGTTAGAAGGCCATGTTTTAAAGCTTGAAAGTAAGAAAAAAATCTGTCATCTGCAGTTTGGGGCTCATACAAAATAGATCTAAAGATATAGATCAAAAATAGGAATAGAATATTTGTGGTTAGGGTATATATCTGTAAATACGCAAGTGTGTATGTAGGGTAGAATTACAAAATTGGATGGGACTTCTTAGATTATTTTAGTCAAAATTTCAGTGCAGTGCTCCATTCTGCCTCATTCTGGACTGTCATCACCATTCCAGGAATGAGCCGTTTAATACTTTTTGCCCTTCTATTACTATTGAAGGTCAGTTCTAATTAAAATAGGAAGTAGCGTTCTAGGCTGTTCTTTTATCAACTTAAGATGATAAATCTACTTTCCTTTGTTGGTATCACTGCCTAGCTCTCTGGCTGTTACATGTATAAGTGTGTTTGTGGGGAGAGAGATAGATAGATAGAGAGAGAGAGGTCTCACTGTCACTAGACCACACAGAGCAATGTTTTCCAAACATTAATATGAATCTTCTGTTTATCTTAAAATGCCAATTTTGATTCAGTAGGTCTGGGATAATGCAGAGATTCTGAATCTCTTAAAGCTTCCTAGGTGATGATGATGATGCTGGAAGAATATATATATTCATATATATGTACACAGAATGGCAGAGAGAGATGCATGTATGTACTCATGTAACATACAAAATGCTTTACTTCCATGTATATGGTGCTTCATACTTTACAAGGCACTTTGACAAACACTGTTTAAATTTTATAACAACTAGCCACATAGGAATTATTAGCTCAACTTAAAGAAACTCAGACTCAGAATAGCTGTCTTGTCCAAGATCACAGAGTTGATAAATAGTGAAGACGTAATTTGTAGCAAAATTTTCTACCAAATATATATTTTAAAAAAATGTCGTGGAGACCACAAAAGCATGTAAAACATTTTCAGGTTTTTCTAATGTGGCAGCCATATGGATTAGGAAATAGATTTGAAAAATAATAGGGACCAGTTGAATTTGATAGTGTTGTACAATAAGAAGCATTTAGTAGTATTATCTGATCACAAATCTCCATGATTATATATATAATATACATATATATAATTTTCTGTTGATGAAAATCACAATAGAATACATAAAATCTAATAACTAAAGCATCTGAAATGCCTCACGTATACCTGTAGGATTTTTCAACTTGCACACACCTCTGAAATATGTTCATCATTTTCAATTTCAGATCAAATAAATCAACCACTTTAACTTTGACATTTAACAGAAATATTTTAAAAAATGAATGCCGCAATTTTCAAGGTGATATCTTAGACTATGATATCAATATGAGTATTTTCCGTTTTTACAGACGTAGAGTTAGGACCATATGTAAAACTTTCCAGAGTATTCACCAGGCAAAGGGCATACAAAAAATAATACACAAAACAGCAGTGTAACTATTTTTTGTTGTTGCTGTAATGTATGTCTACATCAATATAACCTGAGTATCAGATGAAAAATATAAAGTAATCCCATGGTTTAAATCTGCCTATATCTGGAATGAGTTCAATAGACAAAAATGTGTTCCCAAAATTGAACAGTAATTTTTACTGTGAATTACATTCTAGGAGATCTTGAATTTTTACCTTGAATTATATAGGAAGTCTTGTAATAAGACAAATGTAAGCTAAGAATGGGAATAATCTACACTATATTTTATTAATTTTAAAAGTTTATGTTTTCATGTCTGGAGGTTTTTAATGTACAGAATTTTTTTAATGAAAAAGTATACGTGACAATACTATTAATTGTCCAGATAGCTTTCTGATGTCTTTGGAATTGAATGATTCACTATTGTCTACCCTTTTGGAAATGTACAAGACTTTACCTGGCAGGTGTACACAATTGTTTCAAACACTGATGGAAAACACCAAGAAAAAGAGAGTTAGGGAAAAAAATAAAGGGTAGAGATACATTTTTGGAGAGTCTTCATAGTCATTTGGAATGATGAGGTGATTCAGAAAATTTTGTAAGTTACTGAGTTTTAAAATGAGAAAAATGGTATACAATTGTAGTATTTTTTCAATGCACATACATTTACGAAACTTCAGCAAAAAGTTGAATATCAAAGTATGAGATGTACTATTAATTCTTCTTAGACAGTAACCTTCTTGAGAATAGACATCATATCCATCTAATTTATAGTATAACATGGATGACACAATGCCATGCCCATGCAATTATCTGATGGCCGAAAAGTGTGTATGAGCAAGTTTCATGTCTGAAATAACACATCTGTCCCTGTGCAGTGACATACATTTTGAAATATATATCTATATCATGTTTAGTTCTTTCTCATCTTTAACTGACATTAGCCAAGGGTCTTCACATTAATCACATATTATCACCACTTCTTAAAATGTAAATTCAGTGTACCAACTGCCATGCATATTGTTGCCCAATCAAAAAAAAATCTGTTAAGAAACTATTTCACCTGGTGATTAATTCTAGCAGTCAAGTTTGTTCATTGATGGGCTAGGAGTAAGCATCTTGGTCATCGGATGAGGAGAATTTTGAGAATTTCTCTGAGCTTCAGTTTTCTCATTTGTAAAATGAGACTAGTAATACCTATGTTTGCAAGATTTTTGAGAGTGAAAAATAATATTAAAATAACAGAGCTCTTGGGAACTTCCATGAGAAGAAGTATGCACAGGTGGGGATGAAGGGAAGGGAAACAGGGATAAGAGAAGGGATTCCTTTTATGGTTCTTTATCTCCTTCCCTTTTCCCTTCCTTCCTTTCTCCCTTGTCTCCTTTCCTTAGAAAGATTTCCTGAGGCCAAATGACTGAAGTAAAACCTGTCATTTTCTATTTCAGAAACCTGATTCCAGGTAGACATAGTAAAGTCCAGGTTTGTTAGAAGAGGCAGTTTTCTAAGCTGTTCCATGAAACACTAGTTCTGCAGAATACTTTTATGTGTTAGAAAAATCAAAGAGCCCATAAGTAGACAACTTTGTAAAATTCTAGGTAAGACAAAATAAACTATGTGCTTTTTTGCTGCAAGTATATACTATACTAGTGGGACACACTTTACCTACATTTATTTTCTCCATGGGTTATATCTGGGAATCCATTTAAAAATCTTGCAAAACAGGGGCATATGTGACTTAGAGGCAAATATTTATGTATTTGGGTGGGCATAAATATTTATTAAGGATTCTTATTTGTACTTAGTCAATGGAAATTCAGAGAACACCATACGAACAATATTTTGTGCCCATCAATGTAGGCTCTAATTTATAATCCTGCCCTCTATTAAGCACACATATTCACAAGCACCTGACACCATAATTTCTCTTGTTCTCTACTCCCGGGAGTCAAGAAAAATTTTCACCCTGTGGTTTGAGAGATGTCTGACCTCCCAAACACTACTCTTATTGCCTCTTGGAGTGGTTGGCGTGATGCAACATTAATTCCAGGTTTGCTGCTAGTTAATCTATTATTCTTCAATTTCTCAACGTGTCCTCATGGGATATGGAGAATTTAGAATCTGCCCTCTACTTTGGAGAGCCATTCCAGCAGAGCTAAGAGTTCATGGATCACTTATACCTAATCACCTATAAATGTCCACAGGATCATAGAACAGAAACCAGCATATTTGGACCCAAGTAAAGATTTTCCAGTTGAGTAATTATTTCCTACTTCAAAGCTAGCGCCATGACAATCAACATGGGATACATTCGTGGGATGGTACATGACCCTGTTCTCATGAAGTTCTCAATGGAATTTTGCGTAAGGTGAATACTGTGATTCAAGCGCAGTGGGAATTGATGAGGGACACCTAGGGAAAAGGTACACATTTGATGAATGGTGGGAAATAAGGTTGATTTACATTTTGGGTGTCCTTGAAAATTGGATGAAGGCATTCAGATGTGGGAGAGATGAAAGCAGGGGCAGTGGAGAGCACACAGAAATAACAAGATCAAGTCAAAGTTCGAGAATTAGTCTATCCATGATGGGGAGATCTAATAAGGAAGATACAGCAGCAGTTTAGGCATGGGAAGATGAAAACTAAAAATAGGTGGGAGAAGTTGGAGTAGAGAAGAGAGGAAGTGTAAGGGCATATTTAAAACAAAGAGCTTTCTGTTGGAAAGCAGAATGGTCAGAAAGCAGAGTAGCAGAAGCATCAGAATCAGACCTGGATTCTGCCTCCCCCCAGAGCTGTCATTTTAGGCAACTTACTGGTCCTCTGTTCCCTTTGATTTAAAATTGGATAATGCCAACCACAAAATTTAATTAAAAATTAAATGTGACAATATACAAAGAGAGTTTGGAACTGTGCTTGGCACAAAATAAGTGCTCAATAAATTATATCATTTTAAAATATTATATAATTTAGAGTTTTATTTGATATTAAAAATGCAAAGTTAAATCAAAGATGACCCTTAGGTTCTTGAGACAACACGATGTATCAGAATAGATTTGGCTTGAAAGATGAAAGAGTCATAGAGGGGAGAACTGCAACGTTTACCTCTCTACTTTTCAACTTGACTGCTCATAGCAAAGAACCCTGGCTTTGGAACCAGAACTCCATCGCAATCTTAGTTGAGTCATCCACTGGCTGCAGTAGCCTTGGACAAGTTAGTTTAACCTCTGAGCCTCATGCTGCTCACGTGTAGAAAGGGAGTTGAGATAGATTGTATTATTTATTTTATTTATTTATTTTTAAGATTGAAATATAGTTGATTTACAAAGTTGTGCTAGTTTTAGGTGTACAGCAAAGTGATTCAGTCATATGTATATATACATATATGTATATATTCTTTTTCAGATTTTTTCCAGTATAGGTTATTACAAGATACTGAATATAGTTCCCTTTGCTATACAGTAGGGCTTTGTTGTTTTTCCATTTTATATATAGTAGTGTGTATCTGTTAATGCCAAACTCTTAATTTATCCCTCCCCCCAGATTGTATTATTTTGTAGGAGGATTCACTCCTCTTTCACTGTAATGAATTAAACTCCTACCACCCAATGCCATGTGGCTTAGAGAACCATCTTCCGTGAGAAGAGTCTGTTTTACTGCCCCCTGCCGTTGGGCTTGACCTTGACTTGAGTTAGTCAAAACTGTGAGCAGTTGAGACTTCCCTTGTGGCACAGTCCCTGAGAATCCACCTGCCAATGCAGGGGACACAGGTTCGATCCCTGGTCCGGGAAGATCCTACATACTGTGGAGCAACTAAGCCTGTGTGCCACAACTACTGAGCCTGTGCTCTAAAGCCCATGAGCCACAACTACTGAGCCTGCGTGCCACAACTACTGAAGCCCATGAGCGTAGAGTCTGTGCTCTGCAACCCGAGAAGCCACCACAACGGGAAGCACATGCACCGCAATGAAGAGTAACCCCCACTCGCCGCAACTAGAGAAAGCCCATGCACAGCAACAAAGACCCAATGCAGCCAAAAGTAAATAAATAAAAAATAAATACATTTATAAAAAAAAAATGTGAGCAGCAATGATGTATGTTATGTTCAAGCAGAAGTCTGAGTGATTCCGTCACTTAGTTTTTGTTTCTACCACAAAAATGTCATGTTCCAAAGAGTGGCCATGCCTTTAGCCTAAGTCTAGAAATGGGGAGCAGAGCCTCAGCTGTCAGCCCAGAGCTGCCTACATGTGGCATAACCTAGAAATCAGTCTTTGGGTTTGTAAGTCACTGAAGCTTGGAGATTGTATGTAACTGCTTAACCCTGCAAAAGCTGACTAATTCAGGGGTAATAATGTACCACAAATGAAAATTGTTGACAAATGGCAGCTTCTTAATTAATATTACCTCTTTTTCTTCTCTCCTCTCTTATAACTCTCAACTGAATTGTAGGTAGAGGGAGAAAAAAAAAGCGAAAAAAAGGTTAAAGAAAGGTGAGAAAAGAGGAGAGGGCACTTGGAGAAAGGTGGTGAGACCATTGAAGAATGGTCTTCATTTTGGGGATGAGAATGTTTTTCTCTGTTTTGGGGGAAATATGGGGCCATGGGATGTATAGTCATGCAGTCTCTCCTTATCTTTCGTGCACCAATACTAATGTCATGTTCACCTTATTCTTAAAAAATAAGTATGAGATGCAATATCATTATCTCTACTGGGATTAAATTATACCCAAATTAAATAGGGCCCCATTATTTTTATTCCTAAACTCCTTTGACTTGCATTACAACACAAGATAGTAGGAGTTTGTTAATATGGATTTTCCAGCTGTTTCTTCACATTAAATAATCCCACAAAGACATAATGAGAGTTGAAAATAAAGAGAGGCTACCAGTAAATACAGACAATATAGTGAGGAGCAGTATGGCATTGTGGAAAGAGGCCAGCCTTTGGCTTCAAGCCACAGACTCAAGTCCTTGCTCTAAAATTTGCTAAATGTGTGACTGGATGTACTTAAACAAAAAAACTCTTCTGTACCCACTTTCCTGTTCTATTTGATGAGGATAATAACATTTATTGACTTGTGAGGATTAAGTGAGACAAGACATATAAAGTATATTGCAGAGGGTCCACATAGAACCTACAATTTTTTTTAATTTGAAAAGTATGTTTTGATTGTGGTTGCATATAAGTATTAACTATGGAGCATTTAAAATTAGATTCCTTGGCCTTATCACTATAGGTTTTGATTTAATAGGTCAAGGGAGAAGAGACAATTAAAGTACTAGACATTCTTAATTTCAAAATCTCTCTAGATGCTTTCAGTGTTATGGTCAGGATAGAGAACCGTTGGTAGAGAGTAGAAAACACATGGTTTTGGAGGTGAAAGAAACAGATCATATTGTAAATCACACTATTGTGAGCTAATGGAATAGAAGTTGTTAGAGAGGAAGAGGTTGGAGAATTATGTTTTTTAATAGATCACAGCTTTGAAAAAAATCAGGAATGGGTGGGCATGGCCAGATACAGGGATAGTCACTGCCGAGCCAGTTTTACCAATGGAAGATAACAATATTTGGATCAGTAAGAGACTTTACCACCTCACACGTTCCCTTTCAGCTACCTGGCAGCATTAAAAGAACAAAAACAATTAAAACCAACAATATTTCCATTGTAGTGGAGGGGTGTTGGAATGGAAGTTTGGGCCAAAGAACAGTGAGAAAAATTAACTGGGTTGATGCAGCCATGTAGAAGTGTTGGAAGGAGCTATTAGGATTGTAGACATATGCTTAGTGTACATTCTTAATGTAATAACCATATGGACTTCAAACAAAATACCATTGTACATTTCAGGCTGTCTGCTACACTAGGAAGAGTGAGAGACTTGAGATGCAGGTATGGAATAATGGCTGGTCTGGAAACTTAAACATCACCCACAGCATCTTCTTACATAGACCTCAGGGACACACAGCAGTGTATCCCTAAGATAAGGTGCCCTTTGAAGAAAGCTCTGCAGTCTGATTTATATGGCTTCCCTCCTTTCAGATTGCCTTGATTCCCACCTGAAGTAGATGTGCCATCAGGGACTAGTCGGCTCTGGCCTCTTTCTGAAGTTGAGTTGCTTTGAAAGTCCCTACCATATGCCTGCAGTGTCTGACCAGCTGACCCAGGTACTAATGCAAGAGTAAAACATCAGTCCCAGAGTTCTGGCAAACTCTGAGTGTATTGCAAATTGGGAACGCCCAGTGTTCAGTGTCAGTGGCAACCAAAGGAAGCCATTCCACCCTAAGCTGGAAGCCAGCAGAAATGCAAGAGACAGTGGGAATAATCTCTGTCACAGACACACACTTTAAAAACATCACCAAACACTCACACTGCCCAACAAATCAGCTTTTATCCATTCCACACTCTTTTACCTAGTTTGAAAACCAATTTGTTTACTGTGATTTGTACCACAAGCCCCCAGTAAATGCTTTCCAAATAGTAATGGGTGAGAAGAATAAGAATTATGTTTACTAGATACCAATGTAGTGTTAGGGCATTCTTGCAACTTTGAGATTGAAAGAATATTTACTGATGTTTGCAATTCTGTAAAGGGTCTTCTTGAACCCATGAAAAGAACTTGAGAAGATGGTTTGAGACAATCTGATACTAACAGAAGATGAAAGATTGTCATTATCAATGGATTCTTAAATCTTTACCACTTACTAACCTGTCTCACTTAGGGGATTTTATCTGTGTAAGTACCAAACGTTTGTTTTTTTGAAGAAGTCCTCCTTTAAGATGATATCCCAGCATGTAGGTGCCAGGGCAATAACTATTAAGTGTCCACATGTGGTGTTTTATGGGAATACATTTGATGCTATTATATTGTTGTCACAAGAATACTTGGCTCTTTAAGCCAGGAATACACATGCTCATAATAAATGATTTTTATGACTTCACATACACAATCATGATACACAGAAAGTATAAAGGAAAGACTGCTTGTTTTATGTAGCTCTGGCACTAACTCCATCCCCAATTATGGGCAACAAGGGGATTATATGAAGCCAATGAAAGCATAAGGGTGGAAAATGGAAAAGATAACACTGTGCTTTCACATACTGGAGCCTGTGATTGTTCAAATTGTAACAGTATTGTTTTGTTGTTTCATTTCCCTCCATGATCTTAAATGCTCGTTCCTTCTCTAGTGCTGCCAAAATGTGAGTTGTCTCACTCATCAATGGCAACTCTTTAATCTTTCCTTTTTGGTTTAGAGCACACGACAAAGGTAGTCATGGATGATTCACAGAATCATGCTCAGTGGCAGAGTTTTTCCCCTCCCTTAACATCTAAGCCTTTAAGGATAGAGCTGGGAAAAAGTGAAGGTAGGGGACAGCTGTTCTGTTGTTTCTGTGGAGGGTTTGGACACTTCAGTATTTCCAGATTATAGCTGTGTGAAGCATTTTTTGCAAAATAAAAAGCCAAGCCAAATTTGCTGGTTTTCAGGTCTGCAGACAAAATTTAAACCAGCTGGATTTTATTGGGAAATTTTGCATGCAAGTAAACCTAGTGGTGAAACTCAAGCCAGCATTTGTCTCCACTGGAATGGGCTACATCTTTAGGGAAAACCCCCCTACCCCATGTCGCTTCCCTTAAGGGAGTTTTGAATTTTGAAAGTTCCTAAAAGAAATCTGCCAGGTTACTCCATAGAGTATCTGATCGGAACATTAGCCAATGAAAATGGAAGGTACAACCAGGTCTGATGTCTCTCTTAGTCAGATCTTCAGAGATGAGAAGTTGTGTGTCTCTCTGAAACCTGATTTTAAATTACCCCAATTAAACCAGCTAATGATTCCCTCCACACAAGTACTTCCGAACACAAAAGCCAACACAAACACATCCACTTAAACTCACACACACACGTGCCTGGTCAGAGTGGCAAATAATGACTAACTTATTGGATTTGTATATAGCAAAAGTTTCACATCCTATTTTGACTGTGTCTTAAGTGAAAATTACCACATTCCTCACCAAAAATATGCAATTTTATAGATTTAAATATATAAGGAATAGAAACAAAGAAACACATAGTATGATGATTTTTTACTAAGCCTGGGATACATTATTTATAAAGCTATTTAGAATTTGGAAAACAAAGCAATAAAAGGTAATTCAACACTAGAGGAAAACCCTTTTACTCCAAATCTCAACTTAGATCTCTGAAAGAATGAGCAGTTTTTCCAAGGGCAAAGAAAGAAAGGACACATGCTTTCATAAGATTTTAGTATAATCATAGGAAGGAAAATTCTTGGCAGACTACTCATCTTTTTGGCATTAAAAAAAAAATCTCTCCAGAGCTGTTCCTATACATAGGCAGCAGGGAGGTTTGCCAAAAAGGTACTGGCCTCAAATATCATGTCACCTAATCCAAGAATATCAGGGCACATCTAATATCAAATATCATCTATTTCTGTTAAACTGTTACCAAAATTTAATTTGTGAGAAACCTGAGGTCTAGGGTGAGTGTAACTGATTTCCTCCATACCACCTAGGGTATTAGGGATCAAACTTGTTTCCTAAGCTCTTGTTCTTTACATTATAACATACTCCCTTTCCAGCAAACACACTTTCAAGGATGCTTTTGTTCTACACACATGTTCCCTGGGAAATGTAACATTTATAATCAATGACAATTATAAATTTCACATCATTACATGAGAGAAGTACATTATGGTTGTTTAAAAATCACAATTTCTGGTACCCCAAACTGCCTTGTTTAAATTCTGCCTCTGTTGTCTTCTGTGGAACCTTGGGCAAGTTACTAACTTCTGAGTGCCCCAACTTTTTCTTTGGTGAAAGAGCAAGCATCTCCTTCATCTGTTGCTTATACAAATTATTTAAACAAGACATCAAATGAACAGACTAGTGTTGAACACACAGTAAGCCCTCAATAAGGTCATAAGGCTCAAAGGAAATAAAAGATAAGTAAGCTAGTGTCCATAGCCAGGGGACAGCTTTAAACTGGCAAGCAGTATTTTTAGATGTTTATTAAACCTTCATCTTTCTTTTAAATTATTTTTAAATTTTTATTTTATATTGGAGTATAGTTGATTAACAATGTTGTGTTAGTTTCAGATGTACAGCCTAAGTGATTCAGTTATACATATACATATATCTAATCTTTTTCAAATTCTTTTCCCATTTAGGTTATTACAGTATATTGAAAAGAGTTCCCTGTGCTATACAGTAGGTTCTTGTTGGTTATCTATTTAAATATAGCAGTGAGTACATGTCAATCCCAAACTCTCAATCTATTCCTCTCCCTAAACCTTCATCTTAAGGATATTGTATCTTATATTACTTCAGTTTTCTCCATGTTATTATTTCACATTGTTGAGGTGAATTGGCAAACATATCCATTAAAATGTTCTTTGTAGTTTGTCAAATGGGAGGATTATTTTCAAGCATTGGTCCAGATCCTGACAATATTAACACCCTGTTGTAGGAATCTGCTTCTGGCCATCAGTCATTCTTTCTGCAGTTTCTTTGAGGCAGGTGATAATGTGCTTGGAGAGCACCAACACCTGATAGCCATTGCCTTCTGTAACAAGTGATGTCAATAGAGCCAAATGCACAGGAAAACCTCATCTATAGGCTCCACATCCCTATTCTAAAGATGGTGCCTTCCAGGGCAGCCCCAAGGCCACCATCAGAGAGGTTCGAGCATCCCATGTAGTCAAACCTGGAAACTGAGTCTTACTTACTCACCACTCTCCTTGGGAGGGTGGGCAAATCTGGGGCGAACTTGTAACAGGTCACAAGGATGAAACTGATGGATGATTTCTAAATGAAACTGTTTTGCCCGTCCCTCCCTCCGTTGCTGGGAACAAAAACTTACATTCTTTGTTACTGATTAACATGGGTGGGCATTCTTGCTGGTTTTGCTTGTTTCTCTCATCTTAACCATAGAAACCCAAGAATATCCTTTAAGACTCCTGCTTTCTCCCCAGAAGACAGGAAGATAGTTTTCAAGACGCTAGTCTGTTACCCTCCTCATTTGCTGGCGAATCAATACATGTCTCTTTCCTTTGTCCTCAAAACCTAGTCCTTGTTACTCTCATTCGGCATCGGGGGGCAAGGACTAATTTTCGATAATGAACTTAGGGAACCTGAGATGTTTCTGTGTGGAGGCTAGTGTGGGAAATATGACTTATTCAAATACATTCAGGTTTCATTTTGGAGTTTCAAACAAGTAACCTTATCCAGCTGATCCCCCCCTTACCCGTGGTTACTCTTCACCTCCAAGCACAATTTCACTCAGTTCTGCACTATTTTCTGAATATTGGGTGTAGTGTGCAGTAACTCAAGTGATGACACTGTTCTGAGGTTTTCTGACTTGTGACTTTTATCCATCACATCAGTGGTTATCACTGTGGACAGTGAAATTGTGGGACCAATGAGACTTCCTCCAGGGATCCATGTTTGCTTTTTCATATTTATAACATGACAATCTTACTAATACATCTGGGGTATATTAATAATTTATTCATAATAAGAAACAGGCGTCACCTCACCATTCTTTAATCAAAACCAGCACCTCTCTTGCTGTTGACTCTGGGGATATCTTATCGCATGGGGATGAATGGGAAGTGATGAGATCTTTTGTTCCACTGGCTTGGTAAGCAAACTAAAACACACTTAGGAATCATGATTCTAGGGATGGCATTTTTTTTCTTTTCTCTTTTTTTGGTTCCGAAACCAATTCCAATGGGCAGGCGATCTGCACATCTACAAGCAATTCTTGGGTCACCAGAGAGGTGTTTTAGTATTCAACTCAATTCCGATACCATCTACCCAGAGATGGCGTCAGATTCCAAAAGTCCTACAAGACTCCGCCCCACACAAGTCCACATTGTTACTTGTACTTCTGTCCCACTAGCCATAAATGAGAGGTTCCCGGGACTTCTTCCTCGGGCTCAATTAATTTGCTAAGAGTGCCTCACAGAACTCAGAGACACATTTTAGTTACTAGATTGCCGGATTATTATGAAAGGATATAATTCAGGAACAGCCAGATGGAAGAGATGCATAGGGGAAGGTGTGGGGAAAGGTCTCGGAGCTTGCAAGCCCTCTCCAGGCATCACTCTCCATCACGTCCATGTGCTCACCAACCTGGAAACTATAGAAACTCTGTCCTTTTGGGTTTTTATGGAGGCCTCACTGCATAAACATGACTGGTTAAATCATTGACTGGTTAAATCATGGGTGTGATTTCAACCTCCAGCCCCTCTCCCCTCCCTGGAGATTGTGGGGGTGGTGCTGGAAGTTCCAACCCTCTAATCCCTTGGTTGGCTCCCTGGCCACCAGCCCCTTATTCAGATTACCTAAGGGTTTTCCCAAAGTCTCCTCATTAACATAACAAAGGACACATTTATTGCTCTTATCATAGGGTTTTAGGAGCTCTGTGCCAGGAGCAGAGTCCAGTTTGAAGACCAAATACAGTAGAGACCAAACCCTTGTATCTTGGGTCCTACATCTGAGGATTGAAAATATTTGGAAAAACATTTCAGAAAATTCCAAAAAACAAAACTTGAATTTGATGCATGCTGGTACTATTTTTTTGCATAGCATTTCCATTGTATTTACAATTACTTACAAAAGCATTTACATTGTTAGGTATTATAAGTAATTGTAAAAAAAAAATAAAAATAAAAACCAAAAACCTCAATTAAATAGAGTTGGGAGAGCAGAATGGGGAGCTCTCACACGCTATTACAATAGCAGAGGCACACAAGAAGAAAGACTCCCCTTCTTTCCTGGCAAGGACTCAGCCAATGAAAAGCCATGGAATCTATTTACTCCAGCCCTCCTGACTTCCTTTTCCCCTTCTGTAAAAACCTTCTCCTTCCCTTCCCATTTGGGAACTTGCATGTGGCTTGCCGTGATTTTAGACCCCAAGTTTCAATTTTCTGCTCATCCCTAATAAACCCATCTTTGTGGAAGAAATATCTGAGTCTATTTGTTTCAGAACAGTATAATCTAGAGATGATTTAAAGTATATGGGAGGATGTGCGTAGGTTATATGCAAATACTATTGATACACCATTTTAGTCAGGGGACTCAAACATCCATGGATTTTAGATGGAACCAATACCCTGTAGATACTGAGGGACAGCTATATGTATTGCTTATTCTAAATCACAATGTCACAGTATCTCAAAACAACCAATGTTGAAGCTCCTCCAATGCAGATAGTGTATGCTTATATAGATGACTCATGTAAGAAAACATTGGTAGACTTTGGCTGACTTCAGAAAAGAATCAATGCAATAAGTACTGCAAGCCAGTGTTCTTGTGGACCATGAACAGCAAAATGTAGTCACTTACGTCAAAGGGACCCAAAGTGGAGATGGAAGGCCATTAAGGAAGTGAAACACACATCCAGCCCTGAATGCAACATACTTTTGACCCAGGCATCCTGAGACCACCTGGAACCTGTCTTCTTTACTCCCTAGAGATGACAGTTTAGCAGCCAATCTACTACCAGCAAGTGGCTGAATGCCTGCCGACGGTGACCCGTAGTTCTGTAAAAATAACCTATGTAACTTCTCTGGGATATCTTTGTCTGTTTCCTTTATGAACATGACCATTTTCTATTTCCCTCAGAGCACATTTGAGTTGCTACACGAATCAGTGCCTCCAAGACTGCAATGCTTAAGACCGCAAACAAACTTTTTGTTACTTGCAGCGTTCAGCATTTCTTGGTTGACATTCTTGATGTATGGTACCCAGACAAGCCTGTATCTGCAACACCAGATGCCCTAATTTCATCTCAGAACTACTTAATCAGAAACTCTGGGGTTGGAACCCAACAATGTGTTTAACAAGCACTGTAGGTGATTCTCTTGCAGTTAAAGTTTGAGAAACACTGCTCTAAGCCACTATCTCAATAAAAGTTTTAGGAATGCTAAGGACATCTGCTTGGAATCTTTCATGACACTATGATGCCTACTGATTACTAGATTGACACAATATACCAGGCTGATTAGGTTGATCTGTTTCTTAGTAGCAGACAGGTTACGAGATATGTAAGTTATTTGATATTTATTAAATTATACTTTTTTTTTTCTTAAAGGTCTTTGAGAGATTGTCTAGATCCATACTACTCAGAGTGTGATCCCTGGACCAGCAGCATTAACATCACCTGGGAGCTTGTTAGAAATGCCAATCTCAGGCCTTCACCCAGAACAACTGAATCAGAATCTGCATTTTAACTAGAAACTATGTAATTCTTATACACATTAAAGTTTAAGATCAAATGTCCAACTTCATCATCTGACCTAAAATCATTCAAACATATATTTAAGAAGTCACTTATTCTGAGAAAATATGACACCTTAGAACTTCTGGAAATTAGTCTGTTTCCCACACCATCTGTGTGACATCATAATGGTTATGCAAAAATTATTGATTTGTGTGATTTTCCAAATCCCTGAAAGTCTATAGTAAGAGTTTATATTTGCTGAATTTTACTATTGTTATGAATATTTCTTTACATGAATTAATTGATATAATCTTTGCACCAGCATTCTGGGTTAACATTGATTTTCCATTTCACAGACAAGAAATTGAGGCCAAAAGTGAGTAACCTGTTCACAGTTACTTATCCTGTAAATGATGGAGAAATTATCCAAACCCAGCATGCTGGTGCCATTTTGCCTCTCTAAGACTAGGCTCTAGAATAAGGTCTATTAACACTTCCAAACATGAGATCTGACTATTAGAGGCATTGTTGTTGATCATGGTTTTTAGCCAAAAAATCAAGGCTGGGGCCAAGGAAGAAGGGAGGTGAAAAAAGCTCTGTGTGTATTTTAGGTTTGAAAGTTAATAAAGGTTTAATGCACTGATTTACCTCTGAGGCCCAGAGCCAAAGAAATATCCAGAATTCTAAGTAACATAAAAGCCTAGAGTTACAGAGTTTACCATGGATCTGATTTTTTTTACATTGGGTGGTAACTTAAGTCATTCTAAAGAAATGGTTTATTTGTTTTTATTATTCTTTATGTTACTAACTTATAACACACATGCCTGTTCTCTAAAGAGTTCTAAAGAGTTTGCAAATAATGAAAAACAGGTTCCTAAAGGAATAATTTTTAAGAGGAAAAACATACATTTATAAGTGAGTGTCTACGAATTGGATGTACTACAAATTCACCATGGAGCCACTTTAATCCCGAAAATACAAAATACTGGACAATTTAGAAGCTATGTTATAAATATGAATACAGAGTAGAGAAATTATTTTGAATGTTCCTTGGAAAACCAAGAGATTTTTTTAGCACCTGGACTGAATTTGAAGGAAACTGGACTTGAATTAGAGTTTTGTGTGGGAACCAAGAAAAAGTCAGTGGTTTTGGCTAGATGAAGTGATTTATTTAAAGCCAAAACTTAACATAAAGCTCCTGGAATACCAACCTATATGAATTGGCTATAAGAGAAGGTGGTGTGTGTGTGTGTGTGTGTGTGTGTGTGTGTGTTGTGTGTCTGTGTGCATATGTGTGAGCATATGAGGGGGAGAGAGAGAGAGAGATATTTTTGCAATGGAAATGTCTTTCACAATTCACTTCGCTCACTGTTTTATTTATAGCCTATAACCTTACTTTCTCAAACAGCCACTGACCAGATGACAATAAAAATTAAAACAAGAATTGACAAAAGTGAGTTTGAGCCTCTATTAATCCACTTTGCACAGTCTTTAAATTATTTTCCTGAAAGTAAGTGTAAAATGTTATACAGTTTAGGAAAAATATACAAAACTATGTATTAAGCACTTCTATACCTAAACGGGTGTATTTAAAGGACTTTCTATAAGAATGCTCATTAATGGAATGTTACTTTTAGATCAAGACCTTCACTGGGAATAGACAGATGAAATATTGTAAGCCAAGATGAAACAGTGAAATAAATAATCTATCCATTGAATGGAGACAAATAAGTAAGACAGTCTTATTGGCAATGTTGATATCTAAGACAAGACCTCAGTAGACAGATGGGTGAGAAGTGTGGCTACAGGAAGAAATAAAGTTGTAGAAATACTTACTAATCTGAGGGCTCTTTTCCCAAGTTTCTCAAAAGGCTATACACATGTTTAGGAGTTTTTATATGAATATTTCACAAAAGCCAGGTAGTTTTGTAAATCTATTGGAGACTGTCTTTTTTCATCCTTGTTACTAACAGACAGGGCTTCCTGTATCCTAGAGTTCATTAAGGGGATAACACACATTTAAGAGCAAAAATGTGTTAGAACCAATTGCCTGTTTCAGTGTTGACACCACACAAGAATCAACTGTAAAAGAGTTTCCCACTATTCAGACTTTTTTGAAAGTAGAACTATGAAGAGGAAAAGTACTGGAAAATATAAGGAGCCTGAAATGTTTTTATTAAAGTGGGCAGTAGCAGCCCAGTCTTATTAATTCCTGATTTTTTGCTCAAATATTTGAATTGAAAATTCCAGCTTAAGTGGAAACACAAATGAGTGAGGCTCTTAACAGGAAAGCTATATTATGACGAGAGGTCTAATAAGGAGGGAAAAGAACAACGGTATTCAGAAGGCAGTGCTGCCATAGAGATAGAGTTGATTCATTCATCCATCCATCCACTCACTGTTTATTGAGTAGCTAATATGTGCCAACTGTGTTTTTAGGCACTGGGGTGAAGCAGGCCAACTTAAGAGCTGCATGGTATCAGTCTTGCCTTTCTGTGCATAGGAGTTTCTCATTCCCTGAGAGGTGTGAGCTAAAAGAGGTTCTGGGTTCTCCGGCAAGTGCCTGGGTTTTTCCCACATGTGGATTAAAGCAGTGGTTCCCAAACTTGGTTGAAAATCAGAAACACCTGGGTGATTTTTTTTTCTTTAATACAGATTTCTGAGCTCTGCCTCAGGCCTACTGAATTAGAATAATTGAGGTTAGGGTCAAATATCTATATTTTCAACAAACCTTTAGATATTTCTGAAGGATGAACAGGTTTGAGGGCCAAGAATTCCACGTCCATCCTCTCAGTACTTTGCGGGTTGTCTTTGTGATCATCAGGCTCTTCATTAATAATGAAAAGATTGCTCCTAACAGAGTTGGGGAACCAGCTGTCTTTAGCGAAACATTAATATAGAAACTCCTAAACATGGGTATAGCCTTTGTTTAACATCAGATAAAGAAACCTAATAGTCCAGTCCTGAATCCAGTGCCAAACAACAATGGTATTTAAAGTCAGGGTGATTAAAATGTATAGAATATCTGCTATGTAACAGGCAGTCTATACACTTAATCTCATTCAAGATCTCTGGATGCATATGGCATCTCTGACAAGCCCTAATAGAGGTACAGCACAGACCCCTTGGATTCTAGAGCAAGGCTCCACCATCTGTAGGAGGAGCCCATTTGCCATTTAAAATATAGCTCCTAACATGCCGCTGGGTATAAAGAAATTCATTAAGTCATTGGTTCCCAGAAAGGTGAGTACAGGATATCATTGCTAACTAAATGGACAGCTGGCACACCACAGACTCACCTAGATGTGGCCTGAGAGACCAGTGGTGAGGGGACATCCTCCCCAAGGGAGAGCATAAGCAGGGCTCTTGATTGCCCACTTTGCAGAGACAGACATGGATAGAAGTTAAGACTGGTGGGCAGTGGTAGATTGCTTAATCAGAGAGATGGAAAGAGCGTCCTTGAAAGACTGTAGACAAGGGAATGAGGGGAAGAGGCATATGGAATGTCCTGTGGTAGTAGCACAAAGTGGGCAGATCAGATAGTATGCACCATGGAGTAGGCCTTCAACAACCAGGTCAACTGGTGACCTGCCCAGAGGAGGCCAACCGTGCCCTCTTCAGCCACGCAATGTCTGTGCACTGAGCATGTGGTGACAAGGATGGCAGCCATGCATGGCCCCACAGACTGGACTCCCTCTCTCTCAGGCCATCCCATCAAAGTTCTGCCAGTGCTGAATGCCAAACAGCCCAGCAACAACAGAAACCCACAGTTTGGCAGGTGGGTGGCAGACTGATGATACCATAACCCTTCCACCCTGAAGAAGGCAGTGATGCATTCCTGCTGGAATTTATACCTATTCTGGGTATGGATTTGCCTTTGCTCTTTACCATCAAATACTTCCTCCAATGCCTAGTCCATCTTTGTGCAGATGCAACCTGACAGTGCTTCCCCTTGGATCTGGCCCTGGACACCTCCTTCTTCCCTCCTCAGTGCTTTTCTGTCCCTGCAGCATGAGATGGACATTAGGCTCCATCAGCATTTATGTATGTACTATACACAATTTCCAGGGAATCAAGGTTCATGGGGCCACCCCTGAGAAATGGGACACAGAATCCAAAGGATGTCTTTCCTGTCCTTCTGCCATGAAGACAGTTCTGAGATGCATTTCTCAAAGCACCTTGGAAGGTCCCAAAAGGAACAGGAACACTTGAAAGAGATGTAGCGATAGTGTGAGTTGATTCCTCTTGACTGCATTGTACAGAGTTTTACAATAAAGATATGAGCTCAGGTAGAAACTTGCTGGTTTTCAAGCAGAGATCAGAGAGGTTAAAATGAGGACCCTATGACATGAAAGCTGACTGTCTTAGGTCCCAAATAGTAAGAGATACGACTGAACAAGATTGTCCAGTCATAAGAGTCCCAGTATTTCTGAGTTAAACAAATTGGCTCAGCTATGCAGCAAAAATCAGATTAAGGGGAATACATTTTCACTCAAGTCCATTGTTTAGATTAGCTTAAATCATTGCATTAGAGAGAGAGGTATGGGGGTAAAGAAGCCAGGCAATAAGGCAGACTTGGGAACTAGTCAAGAAAATACTTTTTTTATTGTGGATACTGGCACATGGAACTGACTGAAAGCAAATATATTAGAAACCTAACACATTTTTAAGAGATTATGTTGCCAAGGAAGCCACCGGTTGGCTTGCAAAAAGTCTGTGACTGTTAAATGTTAAAGCAACTCACAGTCTCTCAAAACTCGTGAGCAGGATATGGTCTAGGAGAGCTCCTGTTCCAGAAAGAGGGCATCCTCTCCCCCAGCCTACTGCAGATACAACTGTGGAGGATGGTGGATAAGGAAAAAGCTTCCAGAGGGCAAGATGGGAGCCTTAAGTGTGGTTCTTCCCAGGTATCTGTCAGAGAGGCTTCAAATGACTACCAGGCAGGACTTCATTACTGGGTGCTATAACTCTCCCTTTTTACCTTATTTTGAATGGGCGTCTTTATTGATGTTATGCTGTCCCTGTTAATATACCTATAACATGCGTGCATGCGTGTGTGTGTCTCTGTGTGTGTGTGTGTATTTGTGTTGGAGGGATGGTAGGGAATAACTGCTCTTTCTAGTTCATGGGCTGCCTGTCCACTCCATGGTGCTACATAATCTGGATTGCACATCACCCAAGATCCAGGTCTTTGAGCTAGTGACTGTCGCTGGATGAACATTTGGGAAACACTGGGTCATCTCCCTTGGGGAAAGGGTAAGTACATTCTCTTTGTAGACAGAAGAGTGAAATAGACATTGGGTGAATTGTGGCAGAGTCTTACTTGTCAGCTAATAACCACAGTTGCCTTTTCTTCTGGTTCAAAACTGTACTACAGTTTCCCACCTTTCTTGCAGACAGCTGTGACCATGTGGTTGAGTCATGGTCAGCAGGACGTGGGTGTAGGTGACGTACACGGCTTCCACTACCAAACCATGAAATACTCCTCTGTGACTATGTTGCTTTCTGCATTCTGTCTTACCCTCTTTCCAGCTGAGTGGAGAGGGCTTTGAAGTCCATCATGAGAAAGAGACACACATTGGGAAGAGGCTGGTCCTCTAAATATAGGCTACTATGCAGCCTTTAAAAAGAATAAAGCCATCATATGTGTACAAACTTGCAAATGGGTCCATCATATATTTTTAAATTAAAAAGGGAGCTGTAGAGCAGGATGTATAGTTTGATTCCATTAAAAAATATCTGTGTGTGTGTGTGTGTGTGTAAGGGAGAGGGAGGCACTGTTTGAGTGTGTACAAAATGTATAAGGTACGTATACTTACAAGGCAAAAAAAAAAAGTGTTAGAAAGAATGTACACCAATCTTGTAAACGTTGGCTCTCTCTAGAGAATGAGATTGGGGGAAGAATTTATCTTATTTTTGTTTCTATATTCTTTAAATTTTGTTTAAGCTTGTATCCCAATTATAATGTTTTCTGCTCCCTATAGGATTTAGTAGAAATAGGTAGTCTCTTTTTATGTATTTATTCTTTTTAAAAATAATTCTTCAAAAAGAAGCTGAGCCTTCAGGGGCAGAATGGGTCTATTTCCAAACCTCTTTAAGAGATTTGTCTACAGTTGGCATAAAAAGACAACTTTGCACCAGTAGAAAAGAGAATATTCCTGTCAGCATGTGGTACACACACATCTATAGATTGAATTTTTCAGTGTAGAAGGGAAAGGCAACACCAATCTCTTAATTCTTTCCATTTCTGTGGTCCTCTCTGTCTTAACCAATTTTTTTCTCTTCCGTTTCTCTCATGCCTCTCTCAGCTCTAACTGCCAACAATTTGCTCTGGGCTGCCAGATGCCAGAGAGAAGTGAGTCTGTGGATGCAGAGTTGTGCAGGTGAGTGCAAGTTGGTGGCCAAATACCCAGCACCTTCAGGATGCTTAGTGCCCAAATGTGGTCCTGCAGACTGGAACCGAGGCATGCTCTTCAACATGTTTTCAAAGCTCAGATCTGAGATGAGAACAAAGAGGTTCTGCCTGAGAGGGCTGTGGAGCATCCTGAACCAACACAAGCTTGTTGTCCTCATGGTGTTACAGGCAGGAGAACACCGTGGGCTGCAGTCAACCAGCCAGGGCTGGGATCCTGCATCCACTGCATCCTGGACATGGAAGCCAAGTGACCCAGCTCACCTCTCAGCTGCCTTTACCTTCCATGTGAAAAGCTGCAGAAATAATATTGTCCAGCTCATGGAATGATTAAGGTTAGATGAGGAATGTGACCCCAGATAAGCACTCCTTCTAGCAACTCTCTCATTTTTTATAATTATTATAAGACCCTGACTTGGATACATCAAGGTAGATGACTTCCAGATTTGTTTCAAGCAAGTGTTCTTCAAACTTCCAAGAGCAGCACATTAGTGAGTCATGAAGTCAATTTAGTCAGTAGTCAGCATTGAAAAAATATAATGGAATAGAAAAATAATTTTTAAAAAACAGAAGACATAGCATGTAAAAATGTCAAATGCATTGCTTACTGTGGTCTGAGGTCAAGTGAGTTTGAAAAACAATGACTTGAAGCCAAACAAAAGTGACAAATGGAAAATTTTCTCCAACTGTCCTCTCTGTTCTATTCAGTTCTGCCCCTTTCAGGTAAAATGAGCAGAAGGTGAAGGGCTTTGGAAACCAGCTGTAATGAGAGCTGTTTTTTTTTTGTTTTTTTTTTTTTTGAGAGGTTGATAAAATGTACAAATATTTTTTATTTTATATTGGAGTATAGTTGATTAACAATGATGTGTTAGATACAGGTGTATTTTGATAAAGCGTGAGCATGCTGGGCTGATATGAAAAGTCAGAGGCAGTGGTTAGAGTTCATTCAAAAATCTCCATGTTCTACCACTTCCCAAGTATATGGGGCAGGGGATGAGGGTTTGTTAGAACTAGCCAGGCTAAGGATTTAATTTGTGTTTTTATCTGAAACTTTTCCTATTAATTCAAGTACTCAGAGCCCTGACAGAAGGCCTTTAAGGTTCCTTTAATTCTATAAACGCATCACTTAAAATTCCTACTTTTAGTAAGTAATGTTTGAGGAGAAAACATGTTTAGTCTTCCAAAGTGAGTGAAGAAAAGTGAATCATTTTGAATTTTTATTTTTCTGAAACATTATAGAGTATGTCAATGTTTATGGATTTTTGTGTCCATTTCTACTGTTTCTTCATGAATATATATGTATTTTTGCTCTATATAGGTAGTCAAATACAATGAAAGCAAAACATAAGAATTATTGAAAACACATGGGAGAAAACTCGGTTTGGAAGTAGAATTAGGTTGCTTGCACTGGCATTCTTAGGGAATTTATGCCCAAGGAATTGGTTACCACTAACTTGCAGAAACTACATTTTTTTTCCCGGACACCATTTAATATGGAAAAACCACTTATAAATAATCATGATAGTGTAATTGTATATATTGTTGTTGGTTTAAGTTACTTTATTTGGTATTTCCTTTTGTAATGTTATGAGCCATTCATTATAAATACCTTTAGTTCCAACAGAATTAGCCACTTAGTATTAATCAAAGAGGAAGATTATTTAGAAAATATGACTCAACATATATCATGCGATTTTCCTCTTTGTATCATGATTTCAATTGAAATATGTCTGTAGTGCTAATTATAGAAATTCCAAAGAGAGCCCTGTTGGAATCAAACCATACACTCTGAGTCGTATGTTTATTACCTAATACATAACAAATCACAATTTTGATCATATTGGCTAATGTGTATCGCTTTAGTATCTTTAAAGAAAAATAGAACAAAATTTTTAAAATGTGTGTATCTGTTTATAGTTAGATATATACAGATATGTATCTGTCAAAATTTGTATAAATATAAAGATTTTTTGCAATGAAATGGTAAATGTCTGTTATTCCTTCCTGGAAATGGTGCTTGTGGTTTGGTTACACCTAGGGTCTTATGAGCCGGGGATGTTTTGGGACTCACATAGTTGCATGGATTAACCTTGAAGGTAGATGATGGAGAGGTCTTGAATTAGTGTGTGATCACATTGTTAGGCTTTTTCCTAGAAGACTTATAGCCAAATCTCTCTCAACCACTTGTTCCCTTTGAGACTGTAGACAAATTATTTAAATTCCTAAATCTGTTTTCTTATCCCTAAAATACTGTACATAATAACTTTAGAAAATGTGTTTTCCATTCCCTCATACAGGTAGATTAGCAGACATATTAAAGACCAAGGGGAGATAACTAAATCCAAGGGTAAATACGTTTTACTTAGGTTGGGACAGCCATATAGTAGATTGTTAACTACCCCCGATGAATCCAGCTTTGGATATACACATCCTTCTCACCGTGACTGTGAGCTTGGCCATGTGACTTGCTTTGTCCAGTGGGGCACTAGCAAATATAGCAGAAGCAGATGCTTGACAAGTACTTGTTCACTGGGGATTAGCTGCTAGGGATGCTGCCATCACCATGAAAGATCCAGGGTCTACTGCTGCAGAGGTCATGTGGAAAAGAACCACGCCATCCCAGCCAACAGTCCTTGTTAAACAACACCTGAACAGACTGGCCTTGTTCTCACCACCAGACGATTGTACCTTCATGAGAGACCCCAAACAAGACCATCAGAAGAACCACCCAACTGAGCCAAGCCCAGTGAGAAGAATTGTGAAGAAATAAATAATTATTTCAAGCCACCAAGATTTGGGTTGGTTTGTTACTTGCAATAGATACCTGTTACATTCCGTTATCTGGTAAGATAAACCTTTTAGGCTCTTGATATTGAAATCAATGTGACACCTAGGAGTGATCAATCATATAAATTAACAACATGTATCACTTGCAGATAAAAGAGTAAAATAGCAAATGTGCAAAGCATAATCAGAAAATAAATTTTAAAATTAGAAACATAGAGTTGACTTTGTGACCAAATTTTCTATGCTGGATTATTACTTTGTGCTGTGTAGACAAAAACAAGAAATATATTATATATGTGTGTGTGTATATATGTATGTATATATATATAATTGGGTAACTTACTGAAACATGATTTTCTATGAAGCATATGCTGGAAAATCTTGCACAAGGATTCTTCACTTTGGGTAATGGTCCTACAGGTGCACTGCATTTGAAGGACTGTCCCAAGGGTACCAATGTAAGCTGCTTTGCAGTCATTACTTCCGGAGCAAGTGAGGTCTTGCTTGCTTAAGGTACTGATGCAGGTCTCATCCTCATGGCACTTTCTTATCACATGCTGCCAGCACTTTGCCTGGAATGTTCTATAGCGCCTCCTAGAAAGAGTCAGGAAATGGAATTAGTCTCTGAATAATATTATTTCACACTAACATGTAGTGTTGCCTCACCTAACGAAAGACTGACATAAAGCAAAATACCTTCTAGATGCTTATAAACATAGTTGAAAACTAAGTTTGTACATTTAAACATCCCAACAGAGAGTGCAGAAGAAAACTTGTGAATTATTTTCCTTTTGTGTTGAAAGACAGAGGTTAAGTTTAGGATTCCCTGGATGACTCTTTCTTCATTACTAATTTTATTTCACTGGGCGATGATTTGTAGTAAGAACTCCTTGCAAGATTTATTAGCAATAATTTCTGAAGCAGAATGTGGTTTTGAGACTAGCATTTGGCCATTGACTCCCACCAAGTGATTTCAGAAAAGTCTCTTGACTTTTCCAGAGAGTTTTCCTGCAGGATGGGAGGTACTGTATTCTTTCTCAATATTTCTAGGCAGACTAATTAGAGTTAACAAAATGCTCTGAGGTTCTCTGGCAGCATGAGCTAATTTAAAGCAAAACATGAGTTTATTTAATGGTCGAGATAATCCATTAGAACCATATCCATTCATAACTTTTCTGACTACATATATCATTCTTGCTGTATTAGCATTGAATAAAATCTGGATAGTGTACAATAATTTCATATTTGGAACTTTCACAGTAAGAAAATCTACTTAGTGGAACCAAGAATATTAATCTTCCTATTTATCATGTATAATTATTTTTTTCGCTGTCTTGAATATGTCACCATCAAACATGCATGAAAACCCTCTGAGTACATGTCATTTGTCCTGCGCTTATTTGCTTTCATGATGTTACTCTGATTAAATCCATAAATCACATTATTTTCAATAATCTTGTATTTTAAGTCATCTTAAAGGAATCAGCTTTTAAATACAGTGGTAAAAATTAATTAATATATTAGAATTTATATTTAATAAAATACTAAAAAGTTTTTGAGCATATAATTCTGAATCCAGAAGAACAAATATGTTCCTTTAATGCAATTAAGGGTTTTATATATAAGATGTCATCTAGATGTAAGCATTGGCAGTATTGGTTGTCATCTATGAGGTTGACAGGTGCCATTTAGTCTTTCTTAAATATATGTTTTACAAATTAAGTTGCATGATTTATCTCCTCATAAAAGTTATTTCATTCAAAAAAGTAGTTGTGAAATTTTGCAAAAATGATGAACTGAAGGGTATTTAATTAAAAATTAAAATATTATAAAAAGTACTTTGGTATACTTACTATCTAAATTATTTGAAAAAATCAAATACGGCAAAATATTTTATATTATAGAAATTTTGTTTTATGTTTGAAATGTTTTGCTGTGTAGCTTTTTCATTATCCTTATTTTCTCGATATACTGAAACTTTTTATTCTGGTTTATTACTTGAACCATTAAGTATTTAAAAGAGTAAGTTTTAAAATAGAGTTGATTATTTTGTTTTTAGTTTTGCTATAAGTTTCTGGTTATATTGTAAAATGTAAGAGAATATGGTCTGTGTAATTTCTACACACAGAATGTATTACATTTGCCTTTGTGACCTAATATATAGTAATACTTTGTGAATATTCCTTGGCACTTAAATATGTCTATTGTGGAGTTTTGCTTTTAAAAAGTAGGTAAAATTTCTTGTAAGCAATTACTTTTTTTCACTACTTTCTGGAGTTCATACATATGGAAAAACAATGTATTGTAATTTCCTGTAAATTCCTAAACATTTATAATTGGCAAAATATAATCTCACCTCCCAGTGTGTATCTGTATTGGGCAAATTAATTGAAAAAAATAGTTCTTTATGTCATCTTCTTTGGCCTTTTCAAATAAACAGAGGAGTTTCAAGACCAATCATGAAAAGAGTAAGCGGGCACAGGGACAGAAGTTGTATTTTCAAATCCAATTGCTCTGCTTTGCCCCATGTATAAGGGCTTCTGCAGGAAAGATCCATGATAAAGTCTTAACATTCTCACTGAAGAAGTTGTTTTTCTTTGGAGATTTTTTTTCCATCTGAATTACATTAAGGATAATTTAATATAAATACTGGAAATCTCCCTAAGGCAAAATCTGCTTGAGAAAGTGATAGAATTTGTCTTTTCATCTTGACAACTAATATTGTATAATATTTCCATCACCTCTATAAAGTGTTCATTCAGAGACTATTTGCACATGGTGAAAAGAAAAAGACCCACAATCCTTACTCCCTGAATTAATACATAAAAAACAGGAATTACATAAGAAGAGACATATCTCTGTATATTAAAACATTATAAAAATTAAGTAAGTACAGATACTCAAAAGTAGAGGGAAATGAGATGAAGTCTTTTGAGAGCATATCGTGTTCCAGACCCTGCACCAAGCACTTTGGAGAGGTTGTGAAACCCAGGCGTCCTTGTGGAGGAAAATCACCAACTCTATCAGTCAGTCTGAGGATGTGTTGATGCCAAAGTGAGGTTCATGCAAGAGTTTGTGTTTCAGAATCCATCACAGGGCTTCTCAAGGATTGTAGCAGTGGATCCCATCACTTGACATTAAAATATGGTATTTGATAAGGAAACTCAGATATATCATCCTGAGAAAATTGAATACTAATAACTCAAAGATAATGATGTAGAATATCCGGGGCCCTGGCAGTGGAATCAGGTAAAGCTTGGTACCGTCCATGGAGACATCTGGCATTTTTACAGGGATTACTTTAAAAAAAAAAGTGTCCTCTGGCTGGGTAAAATGTTATTTGGTTTCACTGCTAGTGAAGATAGATGATAGACAGTAATATTTTATTTGTGATATGAGAAAAATAATGCAATCAAATGTTTTTACCACATTTCATTGATTATAGGAGATACCATTATTTTATTACAACGAAAATCACTTGTTGGCAGTTGTTATTGTTTTAATTTAATACATTTTGTTTTTGGTCACTGAGCTTAAGACGCATTCCAAACATGTTAGGGATATTAAAATGTGCAAAAATTTTGCATCTTTGAATCAATGAAATACAATAATACACTGAATAAGGATTTTTGAGATATAAATGAGTTTGAAATTTTTTAATTTCATTGTAAAAAATATTTTTATTTTATTATTCATTCAAGAGAAATAACTAGTAAAACTTAAAATAACTGATAAACATTTTCAGGAAAAGATCCGCAAATAAAGCTTTCTTAAGAACTTTGACATTCTATATAAGTTGAAGCAAAAAAAAAAAATAGTCAATGGTTTAGCACTCTGCTGAGATCTTTACCCTTTATCTTACAGAATATGTGTTATAGGGAAGCAGTTCTCTTTTTTTGACAAATGTTTACAAGATCTGCAGCTACTTTGCCAGTTGGAATGCCTGACAGTAAAGGTGTGAGGATAGTTAAAAGGCGGAAGGAAAGCAGTTCACCAAGAATCAGCCCATTCAGGAAGTGATGTCATTAAATCTCATTTGCCAGTGGTTCAAGCAAGGTGACAAATGTGACAAATCTTGCCCTGAGCTATCACACCTAGCCACTTCTCCACACTAAATGTTTATTTTGACCTTTAAAGGAATTTGTATATATGGAGTTTTATTCATTTAAATACAATTTAATAAAATAGTCCCTAATAGAAGGTACTGGGCAAACAAATTAATATGAATTTCTTGGGATAATTATCCCAAGAAGAAGCAGAAGCTTCATCCCAATTAATGCTGGTTGTTAAATAAAGCTCCTTTAATGTGATAATATCAATGTTACAGGTAGTTTTGATTCATCAAGTTTATTCAGTATCCTCTTTCTTTCCTCCATCTTCTGACTCATGTCCAAAGAGGCTCACTTAACTGTGGCTTTCTTACCACACAAAAGATCAATTCACCTTGAATATATAAGGAAATGTGTTAACGAAGACCACAGTGAGGAGAAGAGAAAGCCAAGTTGTTGGTTTCAATTTATGGTTTCCAGGAGGAGTTACCTGCAAAGGTAAAGTCTAGTCTCAACTAGCAGCCAGAGTGGATATTTTAACAAGTGAGCACATCATTCACACCTCTGCTCAAAATCTCCCAGTACCGCTCTTATTTCTCTGAGTAAATCCATTCTCTATTCCTCTTTCCCTTGTGCACTCTACCCTCCTTGCCTGAGATCATGCCACACACATTTCTTCCTCAGCACTGGCTCGTCCTTTTTTTGGTATCTCTTCTTTCCGATATTTACTGAGACAAGCTCATTTTCTCACTTATTCGACTCTGATAAAATGTCTCTACTGGGGCCACCCCATTTGTATTGCAATTCTTTCACTCTTTCTGCCCATTCACATTTCCCCTTATTGCACGTGTGTGTGTGTGTGTGTGTGTGTGTGTGTGCGCTCCACAGGGCAGGCATTTTTGTATCTTGTACCCTGATGCCTAAAATAGTAGTAAGTGCCTGGTTTTTATTTTTTTTTGCGATACGCGGGCCTCTCACCGTTGTGGCCCCTCCCGTTGCGGAGCACAGGCTCCCGATGTGCAGGCCCAGCGGCCATGGCTCACGGGCCCAGCTGCTCCGCGGCATGTGGGATCTTCCTGGACCGGGGCACGAACCCGTGTCCCCTGCATCAGCAGGCGGACTCTTAACCACTGCGCCACCAATTAGCCCCTGGTAATTATTTTTTGAATAAACAAATACATGACTAACATCATCACCTCGAGAATTAAGGATGAGAGGTTGGGAAGAGAAAAAGGGTGCATTCCTGACACCATGGCACACGTGTGTTGGGGAAATCCAAACTCTAGCTCTTTCCTCATCTCCAGCCTAAGACACAAAATATTTATTTTGAAGTTTAAAGAGTCACCTCGTCAAAATTCTATGACATTTAACAGCCTTATATAATCACACCCCCCAAAAACAATAATAAAACTGACACACAAGACAGGTCTATTAAGCAATTCATGAGTCTCACTTGAATATGAAATTTTAATAATGCTATTTCATGACTACCCAATCCTGACAAACTGAATTTCTTTTATTCCAAAAACATATTCTGCATTTGAATTTCGAAAAGGATACTACACATGTACTGTGGATTCAAAACTATGAATTGTCTGGCTTTATTTACATCATGTTGAATGATGGTGGGAACTCTAGCTAATGTAATGAGATCAAGTGTTGGGACTAGACTGTAACAAATAAGGTGCCAAAATCAGAAAGTAAGGTATGTGTGTTTTTACTCACCTGCATAATTCATCATTTTGGCAGCTGTGAATTATATCGAGGCAAGTTGGGGCTGGAACTCTGTTCACTGCACATGGCTTGCTGTGAAGAGCTTCTCTGGACTGCTGACAAGGTACATCAGAAGGAGCACAGTCACAAAAAGCCAACATCTGGGCAGTGTTAAAAGGCATATTTTGGTAGAAGAACTGGATGGCTGCTTGGCAGTGTTTCACATCACACAGGTTTCCATTTGCTGAGCAAGCTTTCAGGTAAAGGGCCAACTGTGTGTTACAGAGCACATCCGCCACACACTCCTCCGCCACTTCCAAACAGGACCTGATCCCTCTGATTCCTAAAAGCAATGATATGCCCAGGTCGTGGAAAAGTAAACAAAAAGCTGTACATGCAGAATCTGCAAAACACTGTGAGAAGTCCATGAGCAAAATACAATGATGTACCCATATGTTATTTTTGGCAAACATTCCTTTTTTTTTCCCCTTAGAGTTAGTATGAACTTACTGGGACCTGAATAGTGGACTATTTGAATCGTCCTTCATCTACACTGGCTACGTATTGTGATCCAAAAGTGATGGGAAGTGTGTAGGGCCAAAACTGAGCTGCAGAAAAATATTCTTGAGTCCAGGTTTCTCAAACGTAAACAGTAAATCTTCAGAAATTGCATTTCAGCTATATAGCTAATGGTGCATTCAGTGGCTTGAATCAAAATGTTCTTGTTCTGTTGCACTTTTTATTTGGGGGGGAAATCTTGACTAAAGGCTGTGGCTAGTCCAACATATAAAAATGTTCACATTCTGGAAAACACAGGTATGTGTGAATGCCCCACCCCCAACACATCCATATACACAAAAAGACCTCAATTTAATTTACGTGATCAAAATATCTATGAAATTTAATTAAGACCTAGTCTTTGGTTTTAATTGTAAAGTATTCTTCAGCGTAACTATGAATAAACGATGGATAGGCAAAACAGATGTCACATGAGTGAAAGAAATGCAATGATTTTGTTGCCTTTTTTTGTTTTTTAAAAATTATATTTATTTATTTATTTAAAATTTTACTGGAGTATAGTTGATTTGATTTTGTTGCACTTCGTAGTATTAGAATGATAAAAATATCCACACAATTTATTTTGTAATGGCATATCTTTAAGAAACCTAGTAACTACATTTTAAATTATATTGTCCAGTATTTACAATGCAGATCAAAATAACAGTTTATAAACATTACCATGATAGGAAAGAGTAGTTAGATTCCACTTGAACTTATTATCCTCTTTCACGTTATCTAGAAGGAAAACAAAGAGACTATTTTGTTAGTGAACAATATTCTAAATTTAATAGGAGAATGTGGACTACCTTTATGAGTGAATAATCAAGCAAAAGTACATATAAGCTCATGTAACCCTTATTTAACCCTTGATACACAAAATTAGTGAGGTACAGATGAAGAAAAATAAACCCCTGAAATATCATTCAAGTCAGTTAAACAGCCCTGCTCTGAGTATCCAGTTACTGGAAGATTTAAACAAATGCTAATGACTAGGCCATGTGCTCAGAAGTAAACAAAGAGTCTGTCTGGAGAGAAAGAACAGAAGGAATATTGTCTGAACCAAAAAACTCTTCCCAG
This sequence comes from Stenella coeruleoalba, assembly GCF_951394435.1. Lineage (NCBI taxonomy): Eukaryota > Metazoa > Chordata > Mammalia > Artiodactyla > Delphinidae > Stenella > Stenella coeruleoalba. Next base: position 43,778,624 of record NC_137156.1, on the reverse strand, counting down.
TAAGGTCTTAATTAGATTGAAAAGCAATTTAAAGACTATTTCCACCTCTGTCTTAGCCTCCCAGAGTTTTTAGGAATTGTAAGTACAGAATTGAAGACTCTCATTGATGGAAGTGAACTTGGTGACCATCTAATGCTAAAACATTTCATTCGAGAAGCATTGGTTGAGAGAGCTGAATCCTAACCACTAGATCACCAGAGGGGAGGGAGAGGGATGGAGCAGGAGTTTGTGGTTGGTAGATGCAAACTGTTACATTTAGAATGGATAAGCAACAAGGTCCTACTGTATAGCACAGGGAACTATATTCAGTATCCTGTGATAAACCATATTGGGAAAGAATATTTTAAAAAAAGAATGTATATTTGTGTGTAACTGAATCACTTTGCTGTACAGCAGAGATTGGCTATACTTCAATTAAAATAATGATGTTTAAAAATCTCATTTAATTGTTCTTTCTTTCAAAGATCAATTTTATAAAAAAAGAAAAGAAAAGAAGCATTGGTTGAGCCCCTACTATATACCAGGTGCCATATTGAAGACAAATCGGCAGTCCCTATTGTCAAACCTATTAGGAAATAGAGACACACAAACAAAATCAAAATAAAATAGATGGAGCAATAATAGACATATGCATAAAGAGATAGAATAGAATTATCACATTTTAAAATAAAAATTCAATTTTTGCCATTGGCTATTAAGGTACTGACTTCTGTTATGGCATAAGTGTCTCTTCATGTTTCAATTTGTCCTGACTTGAGCTGTCTGTCCAAACTCACTGCCTGCCCATCTACTGCACATATATGATGGTACAATCATAAGGAAATTCTTTTTACCTCCCGGTGTGTCACAGCCTTTCCAGACTCCTTGTTCCATCTGTTCTCATTATACATGTTTTTTCATTTTTCTACTGGTTAATTCTCAGCTCAAGAATCACTGTCTCTTCTGAAACACACTCTCCTATGTTTCTGGGATGTTCCTTCTTCTGTGTTACTATTCCATATTGAATGAAATACCAATAAGCAAATTTCAGAGAGTTCTACAGCTTTTGTAACATACAAAAGTCTAGGCTAGATCTTCTATGATAGGTTAATAGCTCTGCTTTGGAACTGTTGGGTATGGCTGTGCCACTGACTAAAACATATTCAAGAAACTGAGTTCACTTACTGTTATGAACTAAATTTTGTCTCCTTCAAAAATTTATATGTTGAAGCCCTAACTCCTGGTGTGGCTGTATTGGGAGATGGTGTCTCTAGGGAAGTAATTAAGATTAAATGAGGTCCTAAGAGTGGGGCCCTGATCTGGTAGGATTTGTGTCCTCTTAAGAAGAGACCTTAGTGTGTTTCTTCACTCTTTCCTCTTCACATACACACACCCCATGGAAATGTCCAGTGAGTACATGGCAAGGAGCCAGGAAATCTAGAAGCCAGGAAGACAGCTCTCACCAGAAAATCACACTGCTGGACTTTGGTCTGGAGCTTCCATCCTCCAGAATGATGAGAAAATTAATTTTTATTGTTCAAGTCACCCAACCTCTGGTATTTAACTAGGGCAGCCTAAGCAGACTAATACACTCACAATATGAGTAATTATTACAAAAACAAAAAAAACATGGTACCATGGTGAAACAAATTCTATTATGGACCCATGCTATTTTATATAATATGAGTAATGCATTGTAATAAATTCTCTGCACATTAAATCCTAATTCACATTAAATCCTAATCCTAATCCACATTAAATCCTAATATATGGTGCATACATAGGTATATACACATTTTCCGGAGAATATTTTAAACAGTAGCTTAATTGCTGAAAAGGAGCTAAAGGGCAGTATGTCATGGGAACACAGAGAAACATGTACCCACCAGATCTCCATCTGCGTTATAAGATCATACACATTACAAAATGTACACTGTTCCCACTTCTTGATCCATTAATATCAAAATATATGCAGACTCTGATATCTTTTCACCCTGCTACCACTCTCGTCCAAGACACCATGCATTTCTCTGTTGACCTCATTTAGTGACATGGTCTCATTTGCGATCCATCAGTGAATGACCCCCATTTTATACCTACAGTACAGATCTCACTTCTATGTGTCATGCAATGAATTTAGATATCAATTCCATACCTAGAACTGTCTACTTGATCTCTTCACTTAGATATCCAACAAATATTTCTCACTTACCATGTCCCGAACTGACTCCTGACCTCTCCTCTGTCCGCACCAAAGCTTCATCTTTTGTAGTTGTTCCCATGTTAGTCAATGAAAATAATGGCAACCACATCCTTCTAATTACTCAGGACAAAAACCTTGGAGTCAATGTTGATTCCTTTTTCCCCCTTGCATCCCCATATGATCCATTCACACCAAAACATATCGAGAATCTGACAGCTGTCCACACTGGTCCATCACCCATAATTACAAAAGCTTCCTAACTGGTCTTCCTACTTGGGCCTTATTTCTCTTCAGTTAGTTGTCAACACAAAAAACAGAATTATCCTGTTAAAGATGTAGATCAGACCATGACACTTCCTTGGCTCAAATCCTTCAGTGGTTTCCTGTAACACTCAGAATATGAGCCAAAAGTTTTGAAATGACCTACAAAGCCTTTCATGATTCTGCCCCTGTTTTATTTCTGACCTCATCTCCTGCATCTCTCCCCCTGCTCTCTCGACTCTACCTCTAGTGTCTTCTTTGCTCTTCCTCAACCTTCCAGACTATCCCTAGCTCACCTTGAGCTTGTGTTTCTGCTGCCTGAAGTGTTCTTTCCCTAAATACCCACATGACTCATTCCCTTGCCTCTTTCCATCTTTACTCAAACATTAATTTCTTCAGATCAACTTTCTGGCCATCCTATTAAAATTACAAACCAACAACTCAGACTTCTTTTTTCCCCTACCTGTATTATTTTTCTCCTTAGCACTCATACTGTTTATTTATTTTATTTTATTTTTTTAAATTTTATTGGAGTATAGTTGATTTAAAATGTTGTGTTAGTTTCTGCTGCACAGCAAAGTGATTCAGTTATACATATACTCATTCTTTTCCAGGTTCTTTTCCCATATAGGCCATTACAGAATATTGAGTAGAATTCCAGGTGCTATACAATAGGTCCTTGTTGGTTATCTATTTTATATATAGTACTGTGTGTATGTTAATCCCAAGATCCTAATTTATTGCTCCCCACCCCCCATGTTTCCCCTTTGGTAGCACTCATACTGTTTAAAATATACATCTTCAAATCTTTCATCCTATTAATTTCTTCTTAATGGATGTTACAGCCTACTACTAAGACCCCCCTTTTGGTGATCCCAGTATTCATTTCCCCATCTGCTGGTCCTTTTCCAGCATTGCCTCATCCAAAGGAAGTTTCCACATCCAAGGGTGCAGACTTTTCTACGGGACAGCTCCTATCTAAGGGCTGGTCCATGAGAAGGGCTCAAAGGAGCAGCTCCCATGTCTCAATGGATGACATCTCTAAAAGGCCATTACAGAGCCAAACATCTTGTGGAATCAACTGTTTGTTGTAGTCATTGTCTTGCCTTTCAATTTCTCCCTCCACCTAATCCTGTTTTTCTCACTTCTAGATTTTGTTCCTGAGCCCTCAGCCCAGTACTACTCTGTATGCAAACCTCTGTCTCAGAGTCTGTTTCCAGGGAAACTCACCAAGACACTCCTCAACTGAGAATATAAAGCCCTAGAGAGCAATGGTTTTTGTGATTTTTGTTCACTTTTTTTTTACTGCTTTTTCCCCAGGTCTTAGAACATAGCCTAGGACATGGTAGGCACTCAAAGAAATATCTATTAAGTAAATAAATCATCATCCCTTACTACATTATCTATTTATTTAATTTTTTAAATCCCCTAAAAAATAGGAAGCTCCTTAAATGAAGGACAGTTTTGTTGTTGTTGTTTTGATCCTGCTGCACCAGACTTAAGACTTAGCACATTGTCCATGTCTCATAAGTATTTGTTCAATGAATGACTAAATGAATGAATAAAATTCACATTATTCTAAAACCTTTTAGCATTTATGTCTTTCTTCATAACCCCTTTTAGACATAGTCATAGTATTACGTTTTTTAATTTTCATTGTCTAAGAGAAACACAGGCAGAAATGGCAGAGCAAAGTCTTTAGTCAACTCATATTTGTGATTATACTTAAGGTTCCCAAATTCCTCCCTTGAATACTGACCTGAAACAATGTCTAAGTTGAATTCATCTTCATTGTCTTCACTGAAGGCTGGAACTGGATTCATCTGAGCATCCTGTATACAAATGTCCTCAAACAAGCTTTTCCAAATTTCAATGCATTTTACTTCTGAAGGGTCATTGCATTGACAATTCCACAAGATTGTTTCTTTCAGACTTTCTCTTAATGCTGCACACAGGTAGCTTCCATCAAGGGTTTTGCATTGCTCTGATTCCCTCCCACAGGCTTTCTTAAAATTTTCATACAAAAGAGCACAATGTTCAGATTCCTGGCAGATACGTGCTGCCACGACGCAGTAGCTCTTTCTGTCAATCGTTAATGACGTATCTTTCTGATGGAGCCATTGTGTGATGTTGGATTGTGCAGCCAAATATGAGGACAGTGCTGATTCTTCTATAAATAAAAAATGACTAAATATTAAATATTATGACCTTTTAATGTTTTCTAAAAAGTGTATAGACATATCTTTTATAAATATACCAATATCTATTGTCTTTCAAAAACCATTGAAAAAATATATTGCAAGAGAGCCATTACAAATGATCTTGATTTTCTTAAAAAATTGAAAGAAAAATATTGATTATTTATAGGTTATGTAACTAAACATAATGGTAATGCTCAATTTCATTTAATATTTTATCCTCATTTATTTCATCTTTTCATTACATTTTGATGATGATTGGTAGAAATCATGTGTAACTTAAAATACTTATAATCCATTATTTCTCTTGTATAAAATTTTGTGAATTTCCATTTTATCCTAGAAATTTACCTATACTAAAGTGTTTCTCCACAGTTTTTCATTATTTCCCCTTTAAGAAGCATTTTTAGACAGTTTTTTCCTAATTCCCTTACCCCTCGTGAAATTTTAATTCACAGATATATATCTGTTTGCATCTGTTTGCATCTGTTGCATCTTTGCATCTTGTATGCATCTGTTTAGGGACTGTATGTATATCTATGCTTTATATATAAGTGAGAGGTTTTTTGCTCATCCCTAAGAACCAATTTTCACCCCTTGGGGGTTATATCCTCATAGAGAATGCATGTTCTACTAGAGAGTTCCAATAAGCACATAATTATATAAACTTTATAGAAAAAAGATAAGGAAAACAACCTCAATATAAGAATCCTTACTTGCTTAACCTAAGCTTTCAGAAGTATACTGTCTAATTCTAAAATGTCTCATCTTCCTCTGAGATCCTTCATGTGGATCTCCACAATGAAAACTTCCTTGACCCTACCATTCTTCCCAAAGTAACTTTTTCCCCTGGGGTATTCTTCTCTTAAAAAAAAAAAGGGTTGTTCTCTTTTGTTTATTAAATGAACTTTCTTATACCTTAGTTTTTACAAATGCGTCATGCAAGATAAAGATAGTATAATCTATTTCATGATATGAAAATGTTTACTTAAAAACTGCCAGGGCATTCTTAGAAGCACTGTTCAGAGTATAGCCTCTGTACTGCATGGGTTTGGAGACACACACTGTGATAAAGTTTTGTACATTTATCAAACAACAGCTCACATGGATTGCTATAATTATTTAAATCAGGCTTCTCTACTGGAACAGAGAACATCTCTCCTACCCCTTTTGGCCAGCCTATGCAAGACTTGTGTGGATGGGATGTATGTGAATTAATGCCATCCTCATATAATTAGTTCTATTATATTGGTAATTATATATTTTGAAATAAACTGTAAATCTGTCTAAATGTCAATCTCTTTTACAGTACATATATATGTATGAGTATTTATATATATATATTTATATTTAATAATCAAGGCTAAATGAAATAATCTGGCTAAATGCCAATTTTACTCTGCTATGTTTTTAGCTAACCAAGAGCAGGGACTGTCTTAACCTATCTTTATTTCCATCCTCCAGCATTTATATGATATCTACACATATTAACTGAATAATAAATATCTTATGAATGAATATATAATTTAGATGCTCAAAATGTGTTTAAAATTAAAAATAAATGATATATTTATTGATCAGTTACTACGTGTCAGGCAGTATGTTGAAAATTTATCATATTAAGCAAAAAAAAAGGAAGAAATGTCAAAGCTGACTTGCTCAAGAAGTTTACAATCTATAATAAAGAATAGAAAAGTACACATCTGTTATATGTTGAGAAATGTTTTGGGAATGCAAGGGGGAGAGAGAGAGAGAGAGAGAGAGAGAGAGAGAGAGAGAGAGACATTGTATCTTGTTGGAGTGATGACCAAAGAGCTGGTGGAGGATGCTACAGTTGAAATAGGATGAAATAATAAGATTTCAATTATCATTTCCTTTTCCACTCTGAGCTAAATTATAAGCAAGCAGCTGATGCTCTGGGTAAACACCATGATCAGGCCAGGTCCATCATGAAGTGCATTTGTGAGATCATTCAGGTCCTCTGTACAGGGTTTCTATATTCCTGGCTTATCAACATTACAACAGAATAGCATTTAACAAGTATTTATTATGGAAAAAAATGGTTTAAATGTGAACTGATTTCAGTTTAACTGCTCTAAATTTGTATGTACCTGTGGCTGGTAACTATATTTTGCCAGCATCTTGGTCTGATAGAAATGGCCATTGAGATATAAATGAACTAGTTCTACTATCTTGAAACAAAAGTCAATAAATATTTTTAGTATTTCTATACACTTTCGTTTCAGCCTACTTCAACCTAAAACTAGTAAAGACCTACTCATTAGCTAATTAATGTCATTTTAGTCTCTATCCTATTTGACTTCTCTGCATTTATAATTGTCGATTATTTCCTCTGTGTCTTTCTCTCTTTCACTGGCTTCAAAATTCTTCCTGTAGTTTTTGTTTTTCCTGTCTTTAAAAACTTCCTTGTGGTTTCATCAACTAGATTGAAAACGTTGTTATCAAAATACTTATATTCTCACGTCATATCTTTTCCTGGCCAGTCTTATCCTCCTGCATTCTTGTACCTGTTTCTTACAAACCATTGACTCCCAAATCTGTATGTCCATTTTAGGATACTCTCCTCAGTGTGAGACCCATGTTTCCAAATGCCAGCCAGATGAGGTCCACTCCATCATTGCTTTTTTTAAACTATATACTCATCATGTGAAATGTAAAACAAAACATTAACATTTCTAACATGAATGTGCCATAGTGTGCCCTCCCAATGCAAACTCTCCAAATATAACTCACCACTTCTGTCCCCAGTCCTGTCTCCGTGTACAACAATACCCTTGTCCCAAGCCAGCAGCTTCTACCACACATTTAACAACATTCCATACTCCTCATATCCAACGGAAACCAATTACTATTGATTGTAATTTATAAATATTTCTTAAATATCTCTTATCCTTACAGTCCTCAGCACCAGTGTGGTAGTTTAGGCATGAGTCATCTCTCTCCCAAACTCTTTTGATGGCTTTTTAACTGATATCCCTGGCCTGCATCCTTCCCTGCCTCCATTCCATCCTTTACACCACTGCCAACAAACGATATCCTTCAAAATACTGATTCTGTAGTCTTCTGTTTAAAATGCATTAGTAGTTCCTCAAAACAGTTTGAAGTCTAATCTCCTTAGAAAGATATGTAAGTTTAATAAGTTCCTCCTTCTTATTAACATCTGGTTTCTTTCCAGTATCTCCTAAGACTCCTCTGTTCTATAATCCAGCTTTACCAAGAACGTGTTGCTCTCCAATGTCTTCTGCTCCATTCTACTTCCTCTGTCTAGAACATCCATTTTATTTCATCTCCTTATTGAGCCCAGTTCACCCTAAAAAGCCCAAGTCTGTTATTTCTTCTATGAAGCCTTCTAAGTCTCCATTATTTCTTCTTGTATAACTTTAAGTGTGTAATTGTGTGTGTATAATCTCACGTGTATCACCTCACGTGTATCGCATTGTATAGGTGATATTTAGCAGTTATCATTTTCATTAAGAATTGAGACCATACAAAATATGTTCTCTAATTGGTTATTGGAATTAGATGATTAACAAAGATATCTAAGAAATCCTCAAATATTTGGAAATTAAACAATAATATTATGAATAAACCTTGAATCAGAAAGAAAGTCAGGGGCTTCCCTGGTGGCACTGTGGTTGAGAGTCTGCCTGCCGATGCAGGGGACACGGGTTCGTGCCCCGGTCTGGGAAGATCCCACATGCCACGGAGCGCCTAGGCCTGTGAGCCATGGCCGCTGAGCCTGTGCATCCAGAGCCTGTGTTCCGCAACGGGAGAGGCCACAACAGTGAGAGACCCGCGTACAGCAAAAAAAAAAAAAAAAAAAAGTCGGAAGGGAAATAAGAAAATATTTTGAAATAAATAAAAATGAAAACACAAGATATTAAAATTAGTAGATGTGACTAAAATAGCACTTGGAAGGAAATTCATGTAATGAGATGCTTACATCGCTGATAAGATTTCATCTTAAGAAACTAAAAAGTGAGGATCAATTTCAAGTCAAATCAAATGCAAAAGAAATAATGTTGAGCAAAATTGAGAGAGAAAGACTGAAAGAAAAAAGACAGAGACAGAGAGATAAATACAGAGAAACAGACACAGAAAGAGAGAGAAAGAAGGGCACAAATATCCAGTACTTGAACAAAACTGAGGACATCACCTGAACTTCGTCAGACTTTTAAAGGACAACTTGGGAATATTAGGAACAACTTAGCAGAGTGATAGAAACTAAAAGAAAGGGTAAAATGGAAACTCTAAAAGTAAAAATTCAACATAAATCCAACAAATGTCTTTCAAATTCATTGAAAGACAAACTACAAAAGAAGAAATAGAACAGTCTTGAAACAAACACACTGAACATTTAAAAACCTTCCAGTGAAGAACAGCACAGACATCTTCATTGGTAAATTGAATTAAACACTTAAGGAAAAAATAACGCCAATTCTTTTTATATTATTCTAGAATTTAGAGGAGAAGAAAATACTTCCTAACTCACTTTGAAGACAGTATTACCCAGACAACAAAATCAGACAAATACTTTCTAAGAAGAGAGAATAACATGCCAATATGCATCGTGACCATAGATTTAAGACCCTCAACAAAATATTAGAAAATTTAATCCAACAATATATAAAAAGAATAATACAATAATACATCATGACTGAGCAGGATGTAGCCTCAGAATGAAGGGCTGTATCCAACATTCAAAAATCAACAATAAAATTTACCAAGTACCACTAAAGAAGTAAACATATGATCATTTCAATAGAGGCAGAAAAAGCATTTGCAAAATTTAACATCTACTTATCCATTCGTGATAAAAATTATCTAAGCAAACTAGAAATAGAAAGGAATTTCCTCAGCCTGATAAAGGGAACCTGCAAAGAGCCTACTGCAAAAGCCATTCTTTATTGTGCAAAGCCGAATACATCCCTCCTAAGATAGGTAAAAAGGCAAAAAATGGCCACACCAAACAATCCTATTTAATATTATACTGGAAGTTCTACTCAGAACAATAGAGCAAGAATAAGAAATAAAGGTTTACAGATTGGAAAGTGAAAAATAAAACTCTCTTTATTCTCTATTCGTAGATAACAAGGCTATCTATATAGAAAATCCTATAGATTCTACAAAAAACAAAACAAACAAAAACCCCTAGAACTATAAAATGTCCATATAAAATGTCAATTGTATTTCTGTATACTAGCTATGATCAGTTGAAAATTAAAATGTAAAATGAAGTGCCCTTTACAACAGCATCAAAAAAGTGAAGCATATCTGTAAATCTTAACAAAATGTAAGAACTGTTATATTCAGAGGTACAAAATATTGATAAAAGAAATCAAAGAAGTCCTAAATACATGGAGAGATATACCACGTTCACGGATTTGAAAACTCACATAGTAAATATGTCAGTGCTATCCAAATTGGTCTATAGTTTTGAGGTAAGCCAAATCAAAATACCAGCAGGATTTTTCTGTAGACATTGACAAGCTGATTGTAAAATTTATATGGGATAACAAAGAAGAAGACAAGCTGAATCAACTATTTAAAAGCAAAAAATTAAAGGAATTACACTACTTTATTTCAAGATATCCCATGAAATTACAATAAATAAGACTGTGGGATATTAGCAAAAGTATAGAAATATAGGTAATTGGAAGTAGAGCCAGCAATATACAGCCTAGCGATCTTTTGAGAAAAGTGAAATTGAAAATATCTTCAGCAAATGTGGTGGGACAATTAGATATTCATATGGCAAAATAACATATCTGACCCATAGCTTGCACCATATAAAAAATTAACTCAAAATGCATCATAGACCTAAATATAGAACCTAAACTACATAATTTTGGAGAGAGACTTTACCAAATAATATATAGAGGTGACACATAAGCACATGAAAATATGATCAACATTATTATTTAAGTGCAAATTAAAACTATAGTATGATACCATTAAATATGTTTTGGAATGGCAAAAAAAAAAACGTGAGTGCTTCTGAGAATGTGGAGCAACTGGAACTTTCATACATTTATGGTGACTTCATATCTGAAATACAGTATTAAATCTCCTTATAAAGTTAAACATACACTTTACTATATGACCCAATACTTTTTTACCAAAGAGAAATAACTTATATTCATACAAATCTTATATGTGACTATTTATAGCAGCTTTATAATCTCTAAAAATCTGGAAACAATGTAAATGACTTTCAGTGGTGAATGGATAACCAATTTATGGAATAACCATACAATGGAATACTACTCATCAAAAAAGGGAACAATTTTTTGATGAATTGCAAATATATTATTTTAAAGAAAAAACACTGGCTCAAAAGGCTACATGTTATATAATTCCATTTATATAAAATTCTGGTAAAGGCAAAATTATGGAACAGAAAACTGTCCAGTAATGATTGGAGGGGTTGGACAATGAAACCATTCAAGATAGATGAGAGGTAAACCTTTCTCTTATAAAGTGGGGGAAGGAGGATTCTGAAAGAAGAGGTGAGAACTCTGTGAAAACAGGTGCATTCCCAAGCTGACCACTTTTCGGAGAACGTACATAGGGACACTGAGGATATGGAAATTGATTACATTAGGGCTATTGGATCCCACGTATCTGTTGGAAAATCTTTCTGTAAGCTCAGGACACATGCCAACAAGCTTGATTACCACTATTTCACCATCAGGCTGGCACTTTGAGTAGACAATAAATAAATGCATATTAAATAATCAAGTTCTCCTATCCAAAGGCAAGCATAATTCTGGGTAAGTGGTTATACTTTGGTCTTCCTCAGGAGACCCTGTATTCTTTACCAACAGAAATGGTACCTTATTTATCTTCTATCATTTAAGTCTTGTGCAAAGCCATAGTGAGACTCACAAATATATGTATTGAATGAGTGAATCTATAATACTAGTGAATTATAATAGAATGAAACTTGAAAATTGTGGTTAGCAATTACAGAAATATGTCATGCACTTACTGAGATCTACAGCTCACAGAACCTTAAATTACATGAAGAATTAATCAAGTAACCAGAAAAAACAAGAGTTCATCAAATTACATAGATGTGGTTCATTTTGACATTGTACTTTTCAATGACAGTAAATGTTTCATATAACAATGTATTACTTGATTTGTTGATGCATTTTTTTCCAAGCAATTTCTTAATGGTACAGTAGAGGTCATCAGAGCAGAGACAATTTTTAAATTGGAAATTGCTTTCTGCTAAAGACCAGATACTTAAATTATGGGTGGATGAATCCTTCATCTGGCAGGGGTTGCCTGGATTTCACAGTCAAACATATAACACTCTAGATATTAATCTGAATATAATTTTTGAGGCCTCCTATCCAAGGTACATTAAAGCTTTAAAGAGCCTCCCCCTACCCAAAGCTTTTAACATATTAGTTTTAGTAATTCATTATTAGAGTTGAGGTTGCTACAGCATGTCCATATAATTGACTTTTCAAGCAAAAACTATTTCTACTGTTTTCTCCACCAATATTTACTTTCTAAAATAGAATAAAACTTTCTGTATTTTAAAGGAGATTTGTCCTCACTTAGAATGCCAACTTTTCCTCTTTAATAATAATCAAGGCTGCCCTTACACGAGGTGACCAGAATGCTCTGTAATCTTAGCTATTTTGTCAGTTTAGCAATTGTATTAGCTGTTTGGTCTTAACCTCATTTTATTTACATGTCATTCCAAGATAATAATAAGAGACAAGCAAGTGGCTCTAAATTTATCATGGAAAAAAATGTGGTCCTGACTCTTAGAAAGCACTTAATATTATTGAATAGTGCATCTTTCATAATTACCAATATTTCATGTTCTGCTTTAATTTAAAAGGCCATATTCATCTACCCAACAATTTTCTTTTATTCAGTTTTCTGAATAAAACTACTTGAGTACATTTCATTTGTGTATTTGAGAATATTTCTATTTCAACTTCATGCATGGTACAATTATGCAAATTTACCTTTCACTGCAAATGACTTGCTATTTGTATACTGAAATCAATAAATACGTTATAATTCATAACACGCTGAATGTGATATTTTAAATTGCCTTATAAAATGTAACAAGGAGATTCATCATCAAAACAAATAACAGACTTTTTTTGTCATTGTCCTTTATTCTCATCTTAATATTATTATGTTATTTGAGAAAACTTGCAATTGAAATTCTTTTCCTGAACTGTAATGAGAATGTTGGATTAGAGACCTATAACTCTTTGGCGTACGAACATTGCATGTACTCCTTTCAAGGGCAGGGAAGAAAAGGAAATCTTGCTCCTTGTCTACATCCTATGTAATTCCTTGAAATCTTGTGGCTGGACAGGAGCTCTGATGTTGGAGATTGTGAATGTTGACATTGTTAGAACTATGGGTGGTTGCCTCTTAACCCAACACACTCCACCTTACATTTTTGGGAGGTAGAGGAAGCTCAGGCAGATAGGAAAGGGTTGTGAGCAGTACAGAATTTATTCTTCATGAAATGGTTGGAGTAGCAAAGTGAGTCATGAAAGAATATATTTTTATTTTTTCACTTTGGAGTTCTCTTACTGAATATGCCAGAAAGTTTATTGGGTTTTTATGGTTTTATCATATTCATTATACAAGTTGATAAAACTTATGTTAGTATAAGGTGTTTTGAAAAGTTATGTCATAATAATATTGGGCAATGTCCCCTTAAATAATACGTTTATCATTTTTAGTGAATGGAGTCTTACTATAATGCTCTCATTCAATATATATTCAGTTACTTGATATATTCAGTATTTTATTTTTCTGTTAAACAAATGACAGTGACTTTCCAATCTTCATATTCTCTACCCATTGGGCCTCCTCTCAAATGTTTGGAATGTAGGACTAGTTAAAAGCAAAAATATGTTTTAACTTGTTCTTGACGCAGTTGGAATGGAAAATAGTGTATAGGTTGCAAAAATATAAAACTCACGTTATGTACATGCAAATAAATAATGTGTTTGATTATGACAAATGTTATCTTCCTATGTTATCCTGACATAGTAACATATAAGCAAAAGAACATTTTATTTGAAAAATTGTTGCCATGCTTCTGAGAGGCATGTGTATAATTGTAACATTAGTGAGATAAGTAAAATAATAATCTGAAATCCTGCATAAAGTTGCCTGCAGTGTCAATGCATTAGGGCCTTTGAGTAATTTAAGAACAGTCTTTTGTATCTAAATTCACTAATAAGTAATTGTAGGCAAATCACTTGAATACCAAGTTTAAGTAAGGTATTTAGAGAAAAAACTTAGTTCCTAGGATAGTGAAAGAAAAGAACAAATTCTATTTTTATCTCTGTAAAAAGAAATTATTTGAGTGTGTTTTAAACTTTTTATGTTAGTATAGAGCATGTTTTACCTGACACATTGCAGGCATCTTCCATTATTCTCCAGGCATGTTTACATCCGTCTGCATCACTTAGGCAGAGTTCTCTTAAATATGTGCAATCAATGGTTTGGGAAGTGGACTCATTGTCCAAGCATAGCCCCACAGCTTGAATAACAACAATAACAGAACAACAAAAACAACAGCAATATGGCAGTTATTTACCTCAAAACTAAGTGATTAACGATCAAGACCAGAATTATGAAAACTGAAATGTGATAAAATTATTACAAATCTGGAATAGATCTTAACCTCCCCTCTAGCTATAGATCTCTGTTTGTCTTATATAAGATTCTTAAATAAAAAGTCTGTATTTGCCCTCCTTCTTTCTTACTGCCTATTAATTTCTCAGCATATAATTTATTGTTATTTCTATTGCTCCATTGAAACTACTTTAAAAAATGCTCCAATCATCTCCATAACATCAAATTTAATAGTTTTAAGACTTCATCTTGCTTACTTTTATCATTGGGCATCTTGCTTACTTTTATCATTGGGCATCTTGCTTACTTTTATCATTGGGCTTACTTTTATCATTGTCATTTTGTTCTTGAAACTCTTTTCTTTTGGCAACCCCCTCTTCTAATTCTCTTGATATTTATTCGTTTGATATTTTCTGACCACAGTTAGAATTCTTCCCAGGATCCTCTTACTTTTCTATTAAAGTATATTTGAAGCTTAGGTTCTATCCTCAGACTTTTCTTATTCTCATTTTACACCCTTTCTGTGGACAATTCCATGTATTTATGGTTTTAACTAAAATATCTAGACTGATGATTCTCAAATATCTAATTCAATCCTGTTATTTTCCAGTATTCCAGTTACAGATGATGTTCTCTCCACCTAAATGTTCCAGACACACTTCCAGACAATATTAACATCAGTAGTGTCCTGCTCATCACCACTCCCTGCTGGACCACCCTACTTCATCAGCAATTTCACCATTCACCATGGCACCCACACTGGGAACCTTGGGTTCATGATAGGCTCCTTTTCTATCCTCAGTTTTACTCTCCCATATCCACTCTTGTATAGTTCATTGATTCTCATTTTGAATATTTGACCAACTCACCAGTTAGTCAGTCTGCCTCCAGTTCTATCTTATTCAGGTAGGTTCTTTACACCCTCTAATCTGCCTCATGTATCATTCTGGTCCTGCTGTTTCTCTGCTTCATCCTTTGGATGGTTCCTCTTAGCATGACTCTCCTATTCTTCATCATGTGCAATCTGGAGGTCCTCGAACATTTATAGTTTCTCAGATGCTTCATGCTGCCTTGTACCTCTGAGCATTTACTGTATGTCACCCCTTTTCTTTTTACTCTGGAATAACCCTTTTTTTGTCATTTAAGACTCAACACAATAACTACCTATTTTGAGGGAAAATTTCCCTGAATTCAATACCTGTTTTCCTACATTCAAATTGAATTCAACACCCCTCATCTGTTTCACTACAATCTTGGGAATTTCCCAACTATAGCATTTATTGCTCCATAATGAAAGTGTATATTTATTTTTGTCTTTACCACTGGGTTCTGGGGTTTTACTCAGCAGGCATTAATTCATGATCATATCCCTATCATCAACACAATGATGGATCATACATATTCAGTTAATGCATGTTGACTTAACCAACTTGAATCGTTCTTTATGGATGAGTTATATATAAATAACTCTTAATATTCAATAAATATAACACCTTCCAGATATTTACAAGTTATTTTGGGTAGAAGAGAAAAGATTCCAGCAAGTTTTTAAAAATATCAAGAAAGTAGCAATGTTAATTTAGTATATTGTACCAATTACTCAAACTAATTCTGCAAGCATACAAACTGACACTTGTTTAATCAATCCATAGAAAAATATGGGAATTACAATTGAGTTCTAGAGACAGTGTATTAACTATAGTCAAGAGACCTCAAGCTATGTCTTAATCAGAGCCAAATTATTTGAATTTTTAAAAAGATGATGTTATTATGAACGACTTGTCACAACAGAGAGTTATAGGCTTCAAGTAAAGCCACAACATCTTCTTTTAAAAAAACTTACCTCTTTCCAAACCTCTTCTCCTAAGGAGAATCCATGAAAACTGATCGGATCATATGTATTACTGGCTGAGTCATTGCATTTGGAGATTAAGCCCATGCGTGTGACTTGGTCACATTTTTCTGGTTGAGGGCTAGAGTGGAAATTGACATATCAGCTTTCCGTGTTCTCATGTGTTCATGGATAACCTCACCTAGCCAAGCTCCTGTTCTAGGTTAGCAAGCCTAGAGAAAGAGAAAGAGCCACTTCCATTCTGGCCCAAGGTTACTTACTTCAATCCAGCTTGCCAAAGATCCTGAAGTAGGGATTTCATGTCAGAAAGTCAATTTATAAGCAACTAGAGTTTCATTTTTCATTGATCACTATTATCTTGTGAATACTTCTCTCAGGAACCTTATAGGTGATGGTCTCCTGGGTATATCATCAAACCTCACTTGTATCTCAGTGCAAAGATCATTAATGAATTCTACATATTATCTTTCCCAAATGTGTTTTATTTTCTTTCATATTTAAAATTTTAGGTTGAATAATCATCTTGATTGTTTTACGTGATTTTCCACACCTTCCACTCAGAAGAAATACTGAATCAAGTAGGAAAACCACTTCAATGGTTTGGCCCAGAAAAATCAAAATAACTTCAGCTTTCCAGAATCTTATCCATTCCTGACTATGATTTCTGGCCATGTATTTAAGCCAGGAGTTTTCAAGGAGCATCCTGAAATGCTAAGTGAGAAACAGGTTCTATTTTAAAATAAATAAGATGGAGAATATTGCACATTTTATCACCCTTTAAAGATGTATAAGACTTATTAGGCTATTAAATGCTTTGTTTTAAAAATTCACTATGTCTCACATTTCTTTGGCTGCAGAACTTTCCCGCATCGCAAAGCCTATTTAAATGATGTTGAACAAATATTCTGAAGCACACACTATGGGAAATATTGATTAAACCTATCAGATAGCACACTTTTGACCCTAACAGTGTTAGATATGATTTCCCTTATTCATGCAACCTAGTGTCTAGGTTAATTTAGAAGTGAAAGTTGAAAACAAGAGGCCATCACTACCTTTTCAATGGGGGCCATAATGAGTTTGTAATTTATTTTATGTGTTTCATTATATTGCTGCCTGATTTACAAAAATTAAAGTTTCCTAGATTTCTCCTTATTATAAATGATAGAAATAAGGAAACATTATTAGCAATAAATGCAAGGAACAAAATTTTGAATAAGGATTACTTAAACCCTCCCCAAACCTGAAAATATATAAATGATTTCTTCTTTCTTGCCTTTATTTTCTTTGACTAGATTTATTTTGACTTCCAACATAATTTGAAATAACCTTCTTTGTTTTCTTGCCCACAAGTGTGCCTTTATTCATCAATATCTATTGGCAGAGAGTAAGCAGAAAATACACTGACTTTGTTTTAATGAGTCAATTATTAATATTCAGCTACAATTATAACTATCCCTTTTTCTGAATGCAATTTGTAGATTCTATTGCATGCTGATTAAAATATAAATAGCTTCTCCAATAACACATATAGCAAGTAGGTCTTCATAGAGTCTACTTTTACGTATACATTATTTTTTGCTAACATCTTACAATGCATTCACACTACCCAAGACAAGAGAGATAAGTTCACACTTTATCTCTAGGTTACAAAAATTGACTGAAATGTGAAGAAGCATTTGATGTCATATTGTGTTACTCTACTAACTGCCTCCTCTTACTAAATATTAACACGTAAAATCAGGGAAATTGAATGGTTTAAATTAATCTAATTTCAATTTAATACCAAAGAAAAATAGATAATAATTCAAAATTTGTCATCTTATAACTTGTAAATAGATACTGGAAGGTTTCATTTCTAAAAGGCCCTAGTACAGATGTCAATTCTATAAATCCTGATCAATTACTTAAAGTGATTGGATTATTCTATATATAAAAAAGAAACAACCTGAGCTGTTAATGCAATTCTCACATTGTGCATTTTCTATAGAGCTATAAATGAGTAAAAGTAAGTGTACATTTTTGCAAAATTAAGAAGCTCTGTTAAAGTATAAATTTGCAATTAATACTTTATATTATAAACATTTGTTAGCTTGACAGTTAAGAGACAGGAGACAGCATTTGTTTCACTAAGAATTGGTGTTATAAATTCAGATAAACTGGAAGCATAATTCACTTACCAAAGAAAATGAAAACTATCATGGTAGCCAACTTGGGGCTGTTCACCTGGAAGAAAAGCAGATATCTTTTTCCAACCACCTTCTTAACAGCAACTATCCACAACAAGGCTTCAGCTTGTACTCCTGCTTCCTAAAAACATTCACTGATTCTAGTCGGCTTCCTGTACTCCTGCTTCCTAAAAACATCACTGATTCTAGTCAGCTTCCTGTCACCACTTCCTCACCAATCTTTCCTGAGCTGTGAACTTTCCTAAATAGGTCCAAATTCAATTATTCTCTTCTGAGTGTACTGATCTCAGATATTATGCTTCCAGGAAAGCCCAAGAGCCAGATACTAAGAAGTGATACATACTCTGTGCAATCAGGAAAAAGGTGGGTTTTTTCCCCATTCAACTAGAATGCTAAACTGTGTACAAGCTTCCCAACTATAACTCAAAATTTTCCTAGACACTTGAGAATGCTCAGTTTCTACTTCATTAATTAGCATAATTCAGACAATTTTATATCTTTGAGGATAGGAAAAAGGAGAAAAGGCATAAGCAAAGCCCAGGAAAACGTATGGGGAATTCAAGTTCCACTAGGATCAAAACAGTGTACTTCATCTTTCCAAACAAGAAATGTTCTTTACAGGTGCCCCAGTGTGCCTAAAACTTGTGCTGCTCTAGCCACAGTTCCTCTAACACTTCAAACAGGGCAATGTGTACGAAATGACTCCTCGACATTTGCCACTCGACACTATTTTTCTGAGCTTCAATGAGAGGCATTGCTATGATCTGAAGATGTGTCCCCCCAAATTCATATGTTGAAATCCTAAACCCCAGAGGAGATGGCATTAGGTAGAGCATTTGGGGGTTACTTAAATCATGAGGCGCAACCCTCATGAGTGGGATTCATGTTTCAAAAAAAGAAACTCCAGAAAGTCCCTTGCTCCTTCCATCTTGTGAGGACACAGTGAGAAGTTGTCAGCCATGAATTAGGAAGAGGGTCCTCGTGAGACTGTGACTGTGCTCGCAGCTTGATCTTGGACTTCCAGTCTCTGGAACTGTGAGAAATAAATTTCTGTTATTTGTAAGCTACCCAGTCTGCAGTATATTGTTATAACAGCCTTAGTGGACTAGACAGGCAGTATTTATCTCCTCTTACTTAGACTGTGCTCTTCCTCACCAGAATCTAGAACACATCATCTACCTGGGGACAGCCTGAGGCTTCGACTTTTAAAATAGCCTGAGACATTTTTGTAATGAACACTTAGGAAGTAAAAAAATGCTGCATAACAGGAAATTAGGAAAAGACAGGCACGGATAACTATCTTGAGATGGGGGAGGAGCATTTGTGTGTACGAAGTTACACAATGAGAGGGTTGTTGATTGCATTTGTCCATATTTAATTTACACTAGAAAATAAGTTATAGCGTATTTTGTTTTCAGAATGCATGATGGAAAAGTACAGACTCTGGAGTCCAACAAACTGAAATTATAACCCTATTTTTCTCTGTAGGTGTATGTAAATGACTTTCAATCAGAAGTTATTTATATTTACTCTGTAAAATGGGCTGACTGTATCCATGGTTGCTATAAATGTTAAATATGTATATGAGGTTTATATTACAAGAGATAAACAAACGGCAGTTATATTGCACCCACTGGCTTAGTTATTATTTAACCAATAATTATAATGTCATAAAATTAATCAATTATTTCCTTTCAAAAGGCACTGAGTCACTAAGCTTATATTATAAATTTTGTTGAGATAGTTATTCTTTTTGATATAAGATGACTAAAAATGGCTTAAGCTCAAGAAAGATTTGGTGGCTCTGTTGGTTTGCAAACTGGTCCCTTACACAAAGGGCAAGGAGAGTTTGAACAAAGGGGCAGATCGCTCCGGATAGGTAGGTATCAGATTTAATAAGCAAAGGAACTTACATACAAGGAACTTGTTTGGGGTGAACAACAGACAATTAGATATTCGCACCCACCCACCAGAATCTTAAAATTTTATAGAGAGGCCTTAACTGGGTTCAGTCATGTGCTCCATCCAGATGGTCTCAACCACACAGAGCTCTCTCAAGGCTGAGTCCTTCAGAACAGCCCCACTGTGGGAACAGTGGACAGAACGTACATTTGGAGGACAGAGGAGGCAGGAAGGATCTTCCAATTGCCTGGGTCCAGCTCATAGATCAAACTGCAGTAACACACTCTGGATGACCTCCTCCAAGAGGTTCTGTTAGTTGAAGAGTCCAGTGGTAGAGCTGATTTCCTGCATGTTTTAAACCTTCGAGGTCTGAAGGGCTTGCCATCCTGCCTCTGAGTTGCTTTCTTCTGTCGGCTCCATTCACAGGCAGCTTCTTTCCTCTTGATGGAAGATGATGTCAAGCTCTCAGCCTGCATCCTTCTCTCTTAAAAGCCAGAGTGGGAAATGGGGCTCTTCCCATTAGTATTCCAGAATTGAGTTCACATCAGTTCTAGATGGGCCCCATGACCATCAATCTTGCCAAGTGGAACTGGTCCCACTTGGTGCCCAGCATCATAGAGGCATTTGGAAACGGCCCTACTGAACCCACAAGAACTGATGGTAGGAGACAGATGCATTACCAAGGAAAATTGTGGTGTTAGGAGCCACATGTGAAGGAATCCTGGGTAGGAAAAACAAAAAAAAAACATTTTCAGTAAAGCATATAAATGTTGAATTTATGTGGGGCTACCACAAGAAAAATAAACTGATGAAACAAAAGAAAAGAATACCAAAATACTATTTCCTGTTCAAGGAAGGTTAGTTATAACTTTCTGGAGAGTGGTGCTATGCAGAACTGAATGCAGGGCATAGGGTGAATGGCTCTAATCTTTCTCAAACAGGTACAGCTGCTGAGGTCTATTGCTTACAGGTATAGAAAGCATCTGTGGTCATATTCCTGCTTAATTCAAAATAATAATTGTCAGCTGTGTCACCATCTAAAGCAGGAATTTTTAGCATTTTATTGTGTCATCAATCTCCTTTCTCCATAGACCGCCCCGCCTTAGAATATTTTTAAAGGCAGTTTTTTTTTTAAAAAAGGTATTACTTCAACAAGGACCTGCTGTATAGCACATGGAATTCTACTCAATACACTGTAATAACCTATATGGGAAAATAATCTGAAAAAGTATAGATATATGTATATGTATAACTGAATCACTTTGCTGTACACCTGAAACTAACACAACATTGTAAATCAACTATACTCCAATATGAAATAAAAACAATTTAAAAAAGCATGAAGATTAGATCACTCCCTAACACCATACACAAAAATAAGCTCAAAATGGATTAAAGACCTAAATGTAAGGTCAGAAACTATCAAACTCTTAGAGGAAAACATAGGCAGAACACTCTATGACATAAATCACAGCAAGATCCTTTTTGACCCACCTCCTAGAGAAATGGAAATAAAAACAAAAATAAACAAATGGGACCTAATGAAACTTCAAAGCTTTTACACAGCAAAGGAAACCATAAACAAGACCAAAAGACAACCCTCAGAATGGGAGAAAATATTTGCAAATGAAGCAACTGACAAAGGATTAATCTCCAAAATTTATAAGCAGCTCATGCAGCTCAATAACAAAAAAACAAACAACCCAATCCAAAAATGGGCAGAAGATCTAAATAGACATTTCTCCAAAGAAGATATACAGACTGCCAACAAACACATGAAAGAATGCTCAGAGAAATGCAAATCAAAACTACAATGAGATATCATCTCACACCAGTCAGAATGGCCATCATCAAAAAATCTAGAAACAATAAATGCTGGAGAGGGTGTGGAGAAAAGGGAACACTCTTGCACTGCTGGTGGGAATGTGAATTGGTACAGCCACTATGGAGAACAGTATGGAGGTTCCTTCAAAAACTACAAATAGAACTACCATATGACCCAGCAATCCCACTACTGGGCATATACCCTGAGAAAACCATAATTCAAAAAGAGTCATGTACCAAAATGTTCATTGCAGCTCTACTTACAATAGCCAGGAGATAGAAACAACCTGGGTGTCCATCATCGGATGAATGGATAAAGAAGATGTGGCACATATATACAATGGAATATTACTCAGCCATAAAGAGAAACGAAATTGAGCTATTTGTAATGAGGTGGATAGACCTAGAGTCTGTCATACAGAGTGAAGTAAGTCAGAAAGAGAAAGACAAATACCATATGCTAACACATATATATGGAATTTAAGAAAAAACAATGTCATGAAAACCTAGGGGTATGACAGGAATAAAGACACAGACCTACTAGAGAATGGACTTGAGGATATTGGGAGTGGGAAGGGTAAGCTGTGACAAAGCGAGAGAGAGGCATGGACATATATACACTACCAAACATAAGGTAAATAGCTAGTGGGAAGCAGCCGCATAGCACAGGGAGATCAGCTCGGTGCCTTGTGACCGCCTGGAGGGGTGGGATAGGGAGGGTGGGAGGGAGGGAGATGCAAGAGGGAAGAGATATGGGAACATATGTATATGTATAACATTCACTTTGTTATAAAGCAGAAACTAGCACACCATTATAAAGCAATTATACTCCAATAAAGATGTAAAAAAAAATAAAAAAATAAAGAACCACCACCAACAAAAAAACCCAAAACATTAACAACTGATGAGTCTAAATGAAAAAAAAAAAGCATGAAGATTGTAAAAAAAGGTATTACAAAGAAAATTACTCCTATGAAATATATTCATCAAAATATTTTTAAACACACTTGGGACAAAGTGATATATATGCTTCTTTATTAAGAGAGCAAATATCAAGATCCAGGCAGGTCTAATAAGACTGTAATTTCAGTGTAGTGATGACCATAGATACTAATTTGAGATATTTTCCATTAATGCACTATTATGTAAAAATATCTGTAATTTCTCTTTGTGACAATATAGCACAAGAAGTACTGAATTTTAAATTAGAGTTTAGTAAAAATAGAATACAATGTTGCCCCGAGCAAATGTATAGACACACCAGATTAATAAACAGTACCTTCAGCTCAATTATTTACTGAAGTGGAAACTGGCAATTGAATCAGAATATTTTAGAGGTGAGAGAAAATGATAAAAAGATCAGTTTCAGTAGTTTCCAGTGATAATGGGGGTGTGATTTTAACATGTATTCTGTTTTGAATAAATGCTCTCAAATAAATGAATCAGAAAAAAATAGAGTTGCTCCGGTTGAAATTTGGGTGGCAAGCCTCAAGCTCTGGTCAGGGGGCTTTGCATCGCCATCCACAGCTGTCATTGAGGCATCCAAAGACTCCAGAGGCCTGTTCAAAAATCACCTATCTCATTTACCTGTTTGCAAATTTTTTGTCACATAAAGAATCCATTCTCATAACAGTTAAATGAAATACATTAGACCTCGAGCCTCATCACTGGGCAGAAAACACTATGATTTCTATCCAACCAACACTTACTAAAAGCCTATATAGAGCTCTATGAAAAAATAAAACTGAGGCATGGTCCCTAGTTTCATAGATCAGATAAACCAGGCTGCAGAAGAAACTACATATAAAGAAAGAAAGAAAAATTTGTTAACAAAATAAAAACATAGTAAATGAGTGAAAAATCAATATATTAGAAGACATTTCTTTTTGGGGCATAAGACAACTACTTTGTGTTTAATGACATTTGACTCCCCCCACCCTGGCCCGGAAGAAAAACACCCTTGCATTTGTATTTGTCTACTTAAAATTTTGTAAGATGCTTATATCTGGAGGAAAGAAAACAATCTGAACAATCTCAGATTTAGAGTCAACCTGAAATTGAGAGCTCTGGAAAGAGGCTATATGTAGAATATAGAATATAGAATATATGTAATATAACACACACATACACAGAGTGATGAGTTCCTTAACTATAAAGCCTGGAAACAGCGCTCTAAGACACTTGGTAATAAAGGAAGACATTATCCAGTATTTGGGGGGAAAAAATCAGAGAGTCTCTTTGCCTGTTCCTGGAGGGTCTCAGGAGAAAAGAAAAAAAAAAAATAGGTCAACTTGCTGATGTACTTAATCTCCTCGCAGTGAACTGGTCTCCTCACTTACAAACTGGTAGGAAGTGTCCATGAGTCGGGGGACAGGATGGGGAGAAGCTGAGACACAGCATAAAAATGGGCCTGTGAGGTATACTCGGGGGGAACTCAGGTGAACTAATTTCACTGAAACTCATGGTGGGTGGGGAAATAGACAAATGACCAAATGATAGGCAGCCTTTATGCCTTGCCAAGGAAACCAGAATTTATTCACAGAGTAAAGGGAAGCCACTGGTGAGTTTTAAAAAGGAAGCAACCAGGTTACTATTTTGAAACATTGCCTCAGCAATACTATGTAAGATGGTTTGGAAACAGGATAATTACCGGTTATGAGGTTATTTCAGTAGATTAGGAGAGACGTGGGTAAGGCCTGAACTAAAAAGTAATGGCAATGGAGAGGATACGGTAGATTCAAAATATTTAAGGATTTGGAACTTATAGGATGTGGCGACCATTTGAGATGCAGAAGGGATGGGAAAGAGGAACCAAGGAGGAGTCCATGCTTCTGGTTTGTGTGGCTTGGTGTTGGTTGTTAACATGTACCCAGACACTTGACTCACAATTCAATGCTCTAAATACAATATAATTGTGTCCATTGGTCGAATTTTATCCATTGAAGAGGTTAAACATTAGCATGAAACAGCAGTACTATATATAAAATAGTCAACAGGGACCTACTGTATAGCACAGGGAACTCTACTCAATATTCTGTAATAACCTATATGGGAAAAGAATCTGAAAAATAATTGATATATATGTATATGAATAAATGAATCACTTTGCTGTACACCTGAAACTAACACAACATTGTAAATCAATTATACTCCAATATAAAATAAAAATTAAATTAAAAAAAAAGAATGAAACAACAGTTCCTATGAGCTATGTGCACATGTTATTAGGGAAGACAAGCTGGCTGTCCCCAACAGGATCAAAACAGCTCCACCAGATAGCATCACCTTGGGAGAGATTGTTGAACAAGTTCTGGCTCTTTGTCTAAAGGGATCAAGACTAGATCCATCCTTTAGGACTTCACTAACAATAAAAAAGGTCTGAGAAATGGAAATATTAATCATATTGTCAATTGCTTTATTTATAAAAAGAAATCTAACTGCTGGCCATTGTATTTTCTTTGTGTAGCATGTCAAAAGGGGAAAGCCAACAGATGAAAAGAGATTTTGATTAAAGGGTATTAGATCTATAATTAAATCTATATAGACTTAATATTTAATGGCATCAGGTTAGAAAAGTCCCCGTGTATCACTGTTAATGATAATGAGGTGTATGTCACATTCTTGCTATTTTTGGGTAAATTAGTCTCCTCAATCATAAGCATCCTAGCTGGCTCACAGTGCCACCTCTTTGAAATAAAACTGAACATCTCTCCAGCATTGTATCTTGTTGACCTTTTATTTTAAGTTTTGGGAGAATAATCTTTCTTCCAAGCTCTTGGGAAACAACATTATAGTTATATAATGTTCTAATAATATCCTCTTCTTTGACACAGATAATTTATACATTTTTATAGTAGAACATCTTTTAGAATTGAGCTAATATAAGGGTCAAATCATGTCCTTTCCTACAAAAATGTATTCCATGCAAGGTTTTATCTATAAAGCAGCTAATATTCCTATCTGAAGACAGCAGTTCTGTATCCGACTCCGAACTGTTCTGGAACTTCTATTAGTTGAGTCTGATTTTTCAGGAATTTGTGGCACCTCTAAAAACTGTAAAGACCAACCGTTGACAAATATCCTTAATTTCTTCAAATTTCCTTTTCCTAACTTCATATCTGCTCTCTGCTTCACATTTCATATCAATAATAGAGCCTATTGCACATTCTAATCATTCTGGGAAAAAGGTCACGTGCCTGCTGGTTCAGCAAATTTATTATTAAATGAAGAAGGGACCACTTGTTATCAGATGACTTCAACATACGTTTATGTTTAAATTTAATATTTTCTTCCTTTATGATAGGACTTAGTAGTTTTTGAAATGTGGTCATCTGCTGTGCAGAGATCGCCCTTTACAGAGATGAATGCTTGAGAATAGAAGATGTTTTCTGCTGAATTAGACTGGATGATTTTGTAAGGTCAAATTCCCCAGGGAAGTATGGAAGAAAGGCTTTGGACACCCCATGAAAGAGAAGGCTGGCAATAACATACAAGGGTCTACTATTTTTAATAGTTGTTGAGGCCAGTGGAGACATTTTTATACTGTTTAAATTTCCTTCTTTTCCTTTGCAAGGTACATTTTTTTTCATTTTATAAGATTTGGTACTTGTGTACAGCATTTGAAAAACAACAAATAAAAATATCTTTATTTAAGTAACACAGAGATAGCCACTATTTTATCTCTTGGTATATTTTCTTTAAATATTTGACTTTATTTATTACCTTTAAAGCATCATTGCTATCATATTTGTATACACTTTTGTAATTTAAATGTTAATAGTATCTGTCATTTTTTCTGACTGTAAATGTCAAGAAAAAAAGTCACAATGATCCTACTACATATGGGTAACATGTAAATATTTGGTTATATTTCTTAGGTTTTTTTACATACATACATACACACCTTATATACCATGCCTCTCTCTGGATCTCCTTATTCCCTAGGACACCATTTTTTGAAGCAATAAAGTATTTTTTAATTAAGGTATGCACATTAGTTTTTTTTAACATCTTTATTGGAGTACAATTTAAACATAATGCTATTGCACACACAGACTACAATATAGTGTAAACATAACTTTTATATGCACTGGAAAACAGAAAAATTTTGTGACTTGCTTTATTGTGATATTTGCTTTGTTGCTGTGGTCCAGGGCAGGGGTCCCCACCCCCTGGGCTGTGGAGCGGTACCGGTGCACGGCCTGTTAGGAACCAGGCTGCACAGCAGGAGGTGAGTGGCAGATGAGCCAGTGACGCTTCATCTGCCACCCTCCATCACTCCCATTACTGCCTGAACCATCCCTCCCCCAACCCTGGTCTGTGGAAAAATTGTCTTCCATGAAACCGATCCTTGGTGCCTAAAAGTTTGGGGACCATTAGTCTAGAGTATCTCTGAGATATGTATTTAATTATCTACCAATAACTCAAGTAAAATGAGGACAGAGTACTGATTTAGCAATGTGAAGGTCATAAGTGATGATAATAAGAGGAGTATTTTGGGGGCAAAAATCTAGATAGAATAGATTCAGAGTAAAATGAAAGCAGAATAATTTTTGGTAACAGGTATTTCCTCTTTCAAGGAAATTTACTATAAAATGAAGCAGAGAATTGGGACACTATCTGGAGAAGGATGTGAGGTCAAAGGGGAGATATTGGAGATAATAGATTATCTTTTTTCTACCCTAAAGCACTTTTCCTAACTGCAAATAAAAATCAAATAACTTTTTGGGTCACATTTATAATATAACTGGCTGTTTCTTACAGCCTTACTGTCTCTAAATTAGAAGCACCCTACTGAAGCTAGCTTTCTCTTCCCATGTTGTGGTATTACTCCTAGTTTTTCTTTCTCTTCCATATTCTACATCTGTCTGTTGCTTTTACTGGAACTGTTAATATATCATTTTAACCAGATCATCTTATCTTCACTTTCCATTAATTCCTTCCTGAAAAGGACTTTGTCTAATTAATGAAGTCATCATAAAAAACTTTTCCAACAGCTTTTTCCCCCTCCTATTATAGATTTCTAAATAAATGCAACTTCTCCATTGATATAAAATTCATTTCCTGTTCATATTTCCCTATAGTTGAATTACTACAAATAGAGCCTGGGATTAATGGTATTTGAACCCGAAGCTTCCATGTCATGTGGTCCTTTGTTCATTGAGATGCTCAGAGCAAACTTTCCTCTTTAGGCCACTGCACTTTCTTTTTCTGCAGAGTATTAGTTTCCTCTCCTTTTATTTTCCCCCATTTTCTCATAACCTGGCATTTTTCTTCATGTTTCCAATTCATTATTTCTTCTATTGGTATGTAAAAACCACTCCAAAACTTAGTGTCTTAAAACAGCAATAATTATTTACTGTCTCTCACTGTTCCTGTGGCTCAAGAGTTGGGAATAGCTTGGTTCTGGCTCAGGACTCCTTTGAGGTTGCAGTCAGACTGTCATTTCAAAGGGATGCTTTCGAAGCCTCTTTGTCACTTGTCTGGAGTCTGAATTGGGAAGTCTTGAACAGCTGGGATTTCTTGAACATAGATTTTGTCCCTATGTAGTTTCTCCACGTGGTCCCTTGAGAAGAGTAACTTCAGGATAGCCAGGCTTCTTACATGCCAGTTCCGGGTTCCCGCTGCACGTGTCCTGAGAGAGTCAGATGGAAGCCATGATGGCCTTTCATGAGTTTGCTTCTGAAATCATGCAGCCTCACTCCCTCTGCATCCTATTGGTCCAGGCAGTTACAAAGTTCTGCTTAGTTTCCAGGGGAGAAAACACAGACGCCCACCTCCTGATGGAGGAATGTCAAGGCAGCTGTGTAAAAACAACATGTGGAATTGGAAATATATTGATGCAGCCATCTCAGAAATGTTATCTGAAAGCTGATCTCGTTTCTTTTCAAATCTTGTTCCTCCTTCTAATTATTGCCTTATGCTTCAACATACTCTCCACTCGTGAATGATTTTCTTATTTTCTTTATTCTCCTGGCTTCACTTCCTTGCCTCTCACCCCGAAGCTAATGCTAAGGAATTTTTTTCACACTTTTTAGTACCCTCAGATGCCTTCTACTTGTGATCCCAAAACACACTAAACATGTCAATCTCCAAATCAAATGATCTTTGCTTCTGCACTACTGAATCTTTCTGGAGAAAACTACATTACTGTGTTTTCTGGCATCATCATCATCATTATTATTAATTTTCATTCTCAACCAAAGTTTTTGACACTGCCAAGCAGTACCCTTTGTCAACTAGTTAAAAATATTCCCCATTCATTCTGAATAAATATGGTAAGCCCAGAGTAGAAATGGTTTGTGTTTCGTCCAACACATCATCCATAGAGGTTTCATGAAGAGGTTTATGTGGAAGAAGCAAGCCAAAGAATTCTCTTTGTAGTACCAGTCACTAGAAATGTTTATTTCATAAGGAAGAATATTGCTATGTTCAGATGTATGAAACAAATTTAGATTGATGTAGCCCCACTTGTTGATTGTTGCTTTTGTTGCTTGTGCTTTTGGGATCATATCCAAAAAACTATTGCCAAAACCAATGTCAAGGAGCTTCTTTCCTAATTTTCTTCTGGGATTTTTATGGTTTCAGATCTTATATTTACATCTTTAATTCATTTTGAGTTAATCTTTGTTAGTGGTATAAGATAGGAGTTCAATTTCATTTTTCTGCCTGTGGTTATCCAGTTTCTCAACACTACTTGTTGAAGAAACTATCCCTTCCCCATTGAGTATTCTTGGCAAATATCAGCTGAGACATTTTTACTTCTTTACTGTGTAATAACTGAAATTCACTCATGCAGATGTATCAGCATTGCCCACTTTAAAAAGTCACTAGGGGGGCTTCCCTGGTGGTGCAGTGGTTGAGAGTCCAGCTGCCAATGCAGGGGACATGGGTTCGTGCCCCCGTCTAGGAAGATCCCATGTGCCGTGGAGCAGCTGGGCCCATGAGCCATGGCCACTGAGCCTGTGCGTCCGAAGCCTGTGCTCCACAATGGGAGAGGCCACAACAGTGAGAGGCCCGCATACCGTAAAAAAAAAAAAGTCACTAGTACTAAAAGTAGGATTTTACTCTTGTCAAACCTTTTTTGGCTCTTAATACCTACCCTCCTTTGTAAAATAAATTACTTTGAAATTCTAAAAAAAAAAAAATCAGTTGACTGTACATGTGTGGGTTTATTTCTGAACTCTCTATTCTGTTCCAATGATCTGTGTGTCTGTTATTATGTCAGTACTGTATTGTTTTGATTACTATAGCTTTGTAATATAGTTTGAAATCAGGAAGTGTGATGTCTCCAGTTTCACTCTTCAGAATTGCTTTCACTATCCAGGGTCTTTTTTGTTTCCATACAAATTTTAGGATTTTTTTTTTTTTTTTCTATTTCTCTGAAAAAAATCAATGGAACTTTGATAGGGATTGCATTGACTCTATAGATGGTTTGGGGGTAGTATGAACATTTTAACAATATTAATTCTTAATTCATGATTACATACATCTTTCCATTTGTTTGTGCCTCCTTCAATGTCTTTTATCAAAGTCTTGAACATTTTATGGTACATATCTTTCACTTTCTTGGTAAGTTTAGTCCTAATATTTTATTGTTTTCGATGTTGTAAATGGGATAATTTTCTTTATTTCTTTTTCAGATGTTCTGCTGTTAGTGCATACAAACACAACTGATTTCTATATGTTGATTTTGTATCCTGCAACTTTACTGAATTGGTTGATTGTTTCCAACAGTTTTTACTTTGAATCTTTAGGATTTTATAAGCTCCTATCATCTGCAAATAATGACAATTTGATGTTTTCCTTTTCAATTTGAATGCCTTTTATTTCTTTTTTTAAAATTTTATTGGAGTTGATTTACAATGTTGTGCTAGTTTCTGCTGTACAGCAAAGTGAATCAGTTATATATATATATACATATATCCACTCTTTTTTAGATTCTTACCCCATATAGGTCATTACAGAGTATTGAGAAGAGTTCCCTGTGCTATACAGTAGGTCTCTATTAGTTATCTATTTTCTATATAGTAATGTGTATATGTCAACCCCAATTTCCCAATTTATCCCTCCCCCTCCCTGCTTGCTTTCTCCCCTGGGAACCATAAGTTTGTTTTCTACATCTGTGACTCTATTTCTGTTTAGTAAATAAGTTCATTTGTACCATTTTATTAGATTCCACATACAAGTGATATCATATGATATTTGTCTTTCTCTGTCTGACTTACTTCACTCACTATGACACTCTCTGAATCCATCCATGTTGCTGCAAATGGCATTTCGCTCTTTTATATGGCTGAGTATTATTCCATTGTATGGGATGTACCACATCTTCTTTATCCATTCCTCTGTCGATGGACATTTAGGTTGCTTTCATGTCCTAGCTATTGTAAATAGTGCTGCAATGAATATAGGGGTGCATGTATCATTTCAAATTATGTTTTTCTATGGATATATGCCCAGGAGTGGGATTGCAGGATCATATGGTAGCTCTATTTTTAGTTTTTTTTTAAAGAACCTCCATAATGTTCTCCATAATGGCTGTACCAATTTACATTCCCACCAATAGAGTAGGAGGGTTCCCTTTTTCCACACCCTCCCCAGCACTTAACTGTTTGTAGATTTATTTTTATTAAAGCATAGTTGATTTAAGAGATTATCATACTAAGTTAAGTCAGAAATAAAAGAATGTTTGTAGATTTTTTGATGATGGCCATTTTGACCAGTGTGAGGTGACACCTCATTGTAGTTTTGATTTGCATTTCTCTAATAATTAGTAATGCTGAGCATCTTTTCATGTGCTCTTTTGCCACCTCTATGTCTTCTTTAGAGAAATGTCTATTTAGATCTTCCACCTATTTTTTTATTGGGTTGTTTTTTTTTTGATATTGAGCTGCATGAGCTGTTTGTATATTTTGGAGATTAATCCCTTGTTGCTTCATTTGTGGATGCCTTTTATTTCTTTATTTTTACTGATTGCTCTGGCTAGGACTTCAAGTACTATGTTGAACAAGAGTGGTGAGAGTGGGCATCCTTGTCTTGCTCCTAACCTTAGAGGAAAAGGTTTCAACTTTTCACCATTGACTATCACTTATGGGTTTCTCATATATGGCATTTATTACACTGAGGATTTTTATCATGAAAGGATGTAATGTTTTACAAATGCTTTTTCTATTTTATTGCTCAGCCCATTTCTTCTCATCTTTATTTTCCTCTGTTTTCAGATCTTAGTTTAATTGTAATTTTACTTTAAGTAATTTTAAAAAATTATCTTCCTGTATAATATTCAACTGGACTCTTTAAAATGTCCCAAAATGATTTGCTTTGGTTTGATCCATTCTGGATTTGGGACCCACAGACTCCTGACTTCTGCTCCTGCCTAGTCTGCTCCTAGTCTGCTCCTGACTTCTGCTCCTGCCTAGTCAGGAAATTCAAGAAGGTCTGAGGGACTACAGGCTTGGGGCACTGAAATCGGATGTTGAATTTCAATTGACAGCAGGGTAGCCTCTTGATAAATAACAGCCCAAGTGTAGGCTGTACCACAAAAGAGCCTCTAAGACTTGGGCCTGGGGCAGGTTTTGATGTGAAACACCCCTGGATGATCCTATCATAAGAGAAGAAAATGTGGCTTGCTCTTTCCTATTTACAGTAGACACACCCACACTCACAGCCTCACCTTCACAAATACACACTGGAAAATTGAGTGGGAGAGAAGAGAATCCTCATTAATCGTGCTTGTAGAGTACGGCCACCACAAGCAAGGGAGCCTCTGGCAGAGCAAGCTGTGGTGGTCCAGGTGGGGGCAGAGTCGTGACTGTCAGACTAGCATATTGGCAGCAATGTTTGGATGCACAAGGCAACATATGCCAGACAGAGGGAGTGGGGGTCATTGACTGAGGATAAAAGAGGAGAGCTCACAGCGTGAAAGTCCACATAAGTTTGCTTCGTCCATGAACACAGTCAGAAGAAGCATGGTAAGAAGGGGAGGACAATTTCACAAATGCATTTAAAGCACCACTGCTACCGGAACGTCACCACATTTGTTAAAGTTGATGGTGGCTCAGATCCATTGTAAATAGAATTAAACATGAATGTGACCTTTTTTCCCCTCCAAATATTCATCTAGATATTAAATCTAATGTGTATTTTCCAGCCCTATTGCCACTGCCTTGGTTTAGATCCAATCATTATTCTTCAGGATGAGTAGTTCCATAAAAACCTATCTGAGAATTAAACTTACAATGTCTGGCTCTCAAATTCTTCAGCTACAGGGCTATTCAGATACTCTCCAGAATCCAAATCTAATCATATCACTCCTTGGGCTAGAATTCCTAAATTGTTCTCCATTACATAACACAAGTTTCCAGTTTCCTTGAATATTATAAAAAACTTTTATTATCCACCCCTTCCCACCTATTTACCGCCATTTCCTACCATGGGCTCCTTTTTCCCTTTAAATTATGTGCAGTTCCCTGAAGGTTTCATGCTGTTCCACCACATCTACTCCATTGTGGATTTGTCCCTTTTGCCCAGAACACCTTCCTCAGCTGTGCCTTCAAATGCCAGCAAAGCCTTTTCCTTCCAAAGCCTCCTTTCTCTAGAGAGAGCCAATATTTCATCCTAACACCTAGAACCTGAAAAGTGATTTTTTTTTTTTTTTTTGACCATGCCGCCTGGCTTGTGTGATCTTAGTTCCTGGACCAGGGATCGAACCTGGGCCACAGCAGTGAAAGCACTGAGTCCTAACCACTGGACCGCCAGAGAATTCCCTGAAAAGTGATGTTTCAACTTTGTTTACATTCTTTCTCCCAGACATGTTAACTTCAGGGAGCAGGGATTGAATGTTTTTCATTTGTACATCCCTTCTTAGAACAGTATTCAGGTAAGTAGTAACTGAATCTTTTTTCCTTCCTGAACAGTGTGTCATATTGCTCCTAACACTTTTCAGAATTGAGGGAAATAAAGTACAATGTTGGATAGGAGTTCTTTATCTACTGGTTTATCGATGAAGGTTTATTGAGTGCCTACCTCTTATGAGGGACTGCTCAGCCCAGGGACTGTCACACAAATCTTACGATATTGCCCAGTTCCTGCCTTCAGATATCTTATGTGCTAATAGGGAAGAAAATGCCTAAATTAAAGGACCCAAACCTACCATTTATTTTATCTATCTATCTATCTACACACACAAACACACACACACACACACACACACACACACATTAGAATAAGAGAACACAGTTCCACCGGGGATAAAATAAGGATGGATTTTAATTTAACTGGAGAAAAAAAAAGATTGCATATCCAACAGAAAACTCTCTAAAGGTATTGCTTCCTGTCATAGGAATTGATATGCAAAGGAGAGTAGTGAGTTTTGTAAGTTCTTCTAATTATCTTCTAATTATCTCCAGTTAGTTTCTGAAAGGCCATTTGGAAGTATATTTGTAGGTAAGCCCAAATTAACACTATCTGGTGGTGGCAGAATTAGTTTTGCTTTGGCTTATAACTTTTTCATTATCAAATATTGTTAGCTGAAAATTTGTAACTAGGAAAGTACCCATAAATCTTGATAAGAACCTGGAATGCAGCTATGTTAACCAGAAAAGAACAGAGCCGTATACTTCAACTCTCATGAAACTGAGATTATGTTGACATTTCTGCAAATAAGAAGCCCAAAAAAGACAACGGTTTGGGGCTTCCCTGGTGGCGCAGTGGTTGGGAGTCCGCCTGCCGATGCGGGGGACGCGGGTTCGTGCCCCGGTCCGGGAGGATCCCGCATGCCGCGGAGCGGCTGGGCCCGTGGGCCATGGCCGCTGGGCCTGCGCGTCCGGAGCCTGTGCTCCGCGGCGGGGGGGGGGCCGCAGCGGTGAGAGGCCCGCGTACTGCAAAAAAAAAAAAAAAAAAAAGACAACGGTTTGAATGAATGTTGCCCATTCCAGGCCGAGAGGCTCACAGATAACAAATAATCTCAAGACATAATGGAGTCAAGGTTAAAAGATACATGAACAGTTGACCCCTGAGGGCCTCAGGTAACATTTCAGTGGCCAAATGCCAGTCAAGACCAGCTGAATCAGAATAACTGAGTGTCAACCAACTAAAATGGTGTATCAGGGTGGTGTCAGGGAGCTGCATTGTTAACAAGAATCTCAGGGGATTCTGAAGCAGAAAGCCTGGCCACAATAATTTTAACTTGGTAACAAAAGATAATCAAATGCTTCAGCCATTTAAAAACACCCTAGTAAATCATTCACAGAAAGCCCAGCTTCTTTAAGCATCACTACCTTGATATACGCTCTAAGACCACCTGGTTGAAAAATAAACACCAACATGATTGGATCAGGTGTCTTGCTGTATGAATGACCATGCTTCACACCAGCTAAAATCTTAGGGCAGGAGCACTGAATTGTGCAACTATTGGTTGGTGACCTTGTTTGGGCATAGCTATACAAAATAATGATATTTATTTAAAATTCTGTATTTAAAGCCTCTTTAGATGGTAGTAGTTGGAAAGCGGTTTCAGTGATCTATTCTGCATACTCCTAGTGGCAACATGATTTTGCCACATGTATGTAAAATATTGGCTTTTACTCTGTGCTCTGTAACAGGGAAAGGGATCCTATATTCTATTAGATGTAAATGTTGTATTAAACTAACTTTTTCAAATATTTAAAGGAGGAGGAAGAACTCACTAACATGCCATTGCATTGGAAAATCTTGTGAGGGGACCATCTACCAGATCCTGACTCAAGAAAATATTCATCTTCAGAGCCAGAAGCAGCCTTACGTGTAGCCTTTGATAGGAAGGGAGGTGGTTTTGTTTTTTGAACAAACTGCACTCAGGGCTGATTTAACCTGCATTGAGTTGCTGATGGGTAACAAGTGTGAAAAAATCTCCTACAAGAATATTAGAATGCTATCAAGTTTTTTTTTTTAACATCTCTATTGGACTATAATTGCTTTACAATGCTGTGTTAGTTTCTGCTTTATAACAAAGTGAATCAGTTATACATATACATATGTTCCCATATCTCTTCCCTCTTGTGTCTCCCTCCCTCCCACCCTCCTTATCCCACCCCTCTAGGTGGTCACAAAGCACCTAGCTGATCTCCCTGTGCTATGCAGCTGCTTCCCACTAGCTATCTATTTTACATTTGGTAGTGTATATATGTCCATGCCACTCTCTCACTTCGTCCCAGCTTACCCTTCTCCTCCCCATATCCTCAAGTCCATTCTCTACTAGGTCTGTGTCTTTATTCACGTCTTACCCCTAGGTTCTTCATGACCTTTTTGTTTTCTTAGATTCCATATATATGTGTTAGCATATGGTATTTGTTTTTCTCTTTCTGACTTACTTCACTCTGTGTGACAGACTCTAGGTCCATCCACCTCAATACAAATAACTCCACTTCATTTCTTTTTATGACTGAGTAATATTCCATTGTATATATGTGCCACATCTTCTTTATCCATTCATCTGATGATGGACACTTAGGTTGCTTCCATCACCTGGCTATTGTAAATAGAGCTGCAATGAACATTTTGGTACATGACTCTTTTTGAATTATGGTTTTCTAAGGGTATATGCCCAGTAGTGGGATTGTTGGGTCATATGGTAGTTCTATTTGTAGTTTTTGAAGGAACCTCCATATTGTTCTCCATAGTGGCTGTACCAATTCACACTCCCACAGGCAGTGCAAGAGTGTTCCCTTTTCTCCACACCCTCTCCAGCATTTATTGTTTCTAGATTTTTTGATGATGGCCATTCAGACCGGTGAGAGATGATATCTCATTGTAGTTTTGATTTGCATTTCTCTAATGATTAGTGATATTGAGCATTCTTTCATGTGTTTGTTGGCAGTCTGTATATCTTCTTTGGAGAAATGTCTATTTAGGTCTTCTGCCCATTTTTGGATTGGGTTGTTTATTTATTTTTTTGTTTGTTTGTTTGTTTTGTTTTTTTCAGTATGTGGGCCTCTCACTGTTATGGTCTCTCCCGTTGCAGAGCACAGGCTCCGGACACGCAGGCCCAGCAGCCATGGCTCACGGGCCTACCCGCTCCGTGGCATGTGGGATCTTCCCAGACCGGGACACGAACCTGTGTCCCCTGCATCGGCAGGCGGACTCTCAACCACTGCACCACGAGGGAAGCCCCCTATTTGTTTGTTATTGAGCTGCATGAGCTGCTTGTAAATTTTGGAGATTAATTCTTTGTCAGTTGCTTCATTTGAAAATATTTTTTCCCATTCTGAGGGTTGTCTTTTCATCTTGTTTATGGTTTCCTTTGCTGTGCAATACGTTTTAAGTTTCATTAGGTCCCATTTGTTTATTTTTGTTCCTATTTCCATTTCTCTAGGAGGTGGTAAAAAGGGATCTTGCTGTGATTTATGTCATAGAGTGTTCTGCCTATGTTTTCTTCTAAGAGTTTGATAGTTTCTGACCTTACATTTAGGTCTTTAATACATTTTGAGCTTATTTTTGTGTATGGTGTTAGGAAGTGTTCTAATCACGTACTTTTACATGTACCTGTCCAGTTTTCCCAGCACCAATTATTGAAGAGGCTGTCCTTTCTCCACTGTACATTCCTGCCTCCTTTATCAAAGATAAGCTGACCATATGTGCGTGGGTTTATCTCTGGGCTTTCTATCCTCTTCCATTGATCTATCTTTCTGGTTTTGTGCCAGTACCATACTGTGTTGATTACTGTAGCTTTGTAGTATAGTCTGAAGTCAGGGAGCCTGATTCCTCCAGCTCCGTTTTTCGTTCTAAAGATTGCTTTGGCAGTTCGGGGTCTTATGTGTTTCAATACAAATTGTGAATTTTTTTGTTGTATTTCTGAGAAAAATGCCAGTGGTAGTTTGATAGGGATTGAATTGAATCTGTAGATTGCTTTGGGTAGTAGAGTCATTTTCACAATATTGATTCTTCCAATCAGGAACATGGCATATCTCTCCATCTATTTGTATCATCTTTAATTTCTTTCATCAGTGTCTTATAATTTTCTGCATACAGATATTTTGTCTCCTTAGGTAGGTTTATTCCTAGATATTTTATTCTTTTTGTTGCAATGGGAAATGGGAGTGTTTTCTTGATTTCACTTTCAGATTTTTCACCATTAATGTATAGGAATGCCAGAGATTTCTGTGCATTAATTTTGTATCCTGCTACTTTACCAAATTCATTGATTAGCTCTAGTATTTTTCTGGTAGCATCTTTAGGATTCTCTATGTATAGTATCATGTCATCTGCAAACAGTGACTGCTTTACTTCTTCTTTTCCAATTTGGATTCCTTTTATTTCCTTTTCTTCTCTGATTGCTGTGGCTAAAACTTCCAAAACTATGTTGAATAAGAGTGGTGAGAGTGGGCAACCTTGCCTTCTTCCTGATCTTAGTGGAAATGCTTTCAGTTTTTCACGATTGAGGACAATGTTGGGTGTGGGTTTGTCATATATGGCCTTTATTATGTTGAGGAAAGTTCCCTCTATGCCTACTTTCTGCAGGGTTTTTATCATACATGGGTGTTGAATTTTGTCGAAAGCTTTCTCTGCATCTATTGAGATGATCATATGGTTTTTCTCCTTCAATTTGTTAATATGGTGTATCACGTTGATTGATTTGTATATATTGAAGAATCCTTGCATTCCTGGAATAAACCCCACTTGATCATGGTGTATGATCCTTTTAATGTGCTGTTGGATCCTGTTTGCTAGTATTTTGTTGAGGATTTTTGCATCTATGTTCATCAGTGATATTGGCCTGTAGTTTTCTTTTTTTGTGACATCTTTGTCTGGTTTTGTTATCATGGTGATGGTGGCCTCGTAGAATGAGTTTGGGAGTGTTCCTCCCCCTACTATATTTTGGAAGAGTTTGAGAAGGATAGGTGTTAGCTCTTCTGTAAATGTTTGATAGAACTCGCCTGTGAAGCCATCTGATCCTGGGCTTTGGTCTGTTGGAAAATTTTTAATCACAGTTTCAATTTCAGTGCTTGTGATTGGTCTGTTCATGTTTTCTATTTCTTCCTGATTCAGTCTTGGCAGGTTGTGCATTTCTAAGAATTTGTCCATTTCTTCCAGGTTGTCCATTTTATTGGCATAGAATTGCTTGCAGTAATCTCTCATGATCTTTATATTTCTGCAGTGTCAGTTGTTACTTCTCCTTTTTCATTTGTAATTCTATTGATTTGAGTCTTCTCCCTTTCTTTCTTGATGAGTCTGGCTAGCGGTTTATCAATTTTGTTTATCTTCTCAAAGAACCAGCTTTTAGTTTTATTGATCTTTGCTATCATTTCCTTCATTTCTTTTTCATTTATTTCTGATCTGATCTTTATGATTTCTTTCCTTCTGCTAACTTTGCAGTTTTTTTGTTCTTCTTTCTCTAATTGCTTTAGGTACAAGGTTAGGTTGTTTATTCGAGATGTTTCCTGTTTCTTAATGTAGGATTGTATTGCTCTAAACTTCCCTCTTAGAACTGCTTTTGCTGCATCCCATAGGTTTTGGGTCATCACGTCTCCATTGTCATTTGTTTCTAGGTATTTTTTGATTTCCTCTTTATTTTCTTCAGTAGTCACTTCATTATTAAGTAGTGTGTTGTTTAGCCTCCATGTGTTTGTATTTTTTATAGAGTTTTTCCTGTAATTGATATCTAGTCTCATGGCGTTGTGGTCGGAAAAGATACTTGATACAATTTCAGTTTTCTTAAATTTACCAAGGCTTGATCTGTGACCCAAGATATGATGTATCCTGGAGAATGTTCCATGAGCACTTGAGAAAAATGTGCATTCTGTTGTTTCTGGATGGAATGTCCTATAAATATCAATTAAGTCCATTTTGTTTAATGTATCATTTAAAGCTTGTGTTTCCTTATTTATTTTCATTTTGGATGATCTGTCCATTGGTGAAAGTGGGGTGTTAAAGTCGCCTAATATGAATGTGTTACTGTTGATTTCCCATTTTATAGCTGTTAGTATTTGCCTTATGTATTGTGGTGCTCCTATGTTGGGTGCATAAATATTTACAATTGTTATATCTTCTTCTTGGATCGATCCCTTGATCATTTTGTAGTGTCCTTCTTTGTCTCTTGTAGTAGTCTTTATTTTAAAGTCTATTTTGTCTGATATGAGAATTGCTACTCCAGCTTTCTTTTGGTTCACATTTGCATGGAATATCTTTTTCCATCCTCTCACTTTCAGTCGGTATGTGTCCCTAGATATGAATTGGGTCTCTTTTAGACAGCATATATGTGGGTCTTGTTTTTGTATCCATTCAACCAGTCTGTTTCTTTTGGTGGGAGCATTTAGTCCATTTACATTTAAGGTAATTATTGATATGTATGATCCTATTCCCATTTTCTTAATTGTTTTGGGTTCCTTATTGTAGGTCTTTTCATTCTCTTGTGTTTCTTGCCTAGGGAAGTTCCTCTAGCATTTGTTGTAAAGCTGGTTTGGTGTTGCTGAACTCTCTCAGCTTTTCCTTGTCTGTAAAGTTTTTAATTTCTCTATTAAATCTGAATGAGATCCTTGCTGGGTAAAATAAGCTTGGTTGTAGGTTCTTCTCCTTCATCAATTTAAATATGTCCTGCCACTCCCTTCTGGCTTGCAGAGTTTCTGCTGAAAGATCAGCTGTTAACCTTATGGGGATTCCCTTGTGTGTTATTTGCTGTTTTTCTCTTGCTGCTTTTAATATGTTTAGAATGCTATTAAGTTTTGAACCACAGATTTCTGCTAATTGAATAAGGAAAAAATCTTGTCTTTCTCAGTCTTCTGAATTCCACCTTCTCACTCCATTCCAGTAATATGTAAAATAAGTCATTATAAGAGCACCATTTAGGGTCAAGAAGGTGAGAAAAAAATGTCCCCTTTCAACAAGAGGAGAATAACAACCAGGGAGTAATAGTTGAAACGAAATAATCAGATTATATCAGTAAAACAAAACAAAATGAAACAGTGTTTCCAGATACTTCCTTATAATAATACATCCTAAAGACCTAGACTATATTTTCACATGAGGATTGTAAGTTTTGAGAATTGGCAGATGCAAGGGAAGATGCATAATTTGTAAAGAGAAAAGTACAGTTTTTGAATAAAAACATTTTAATTAATTAAGTCAGTTCTTAAAAGCCAAAACATTGGACAGAGCACATGGAGAATACTTTCCTTAGAGTAGGACAGAATGCAACATGATTAGCTTTATAATCAGATGAAGGGTGTGCTGTTGCCTTGTCATTA
Source organism: Stenella coeruleoalba (assembly GCF_951394435.1). Classification (NCBI taxonomy): domain Eukaryota; kingdom Metazoa; phylum Chordata; class Mammalia; order Artiodactyla; family Delphinidae; genus Stenella; species Stenella coeruleoalba. Next base: position 43,737,342 of record NC_137156.1, on the reverse strand, counting down.
CACAGAGGATGGTAAGGTAAGTTTCACTATGACAACAGCTCAGTGGGAGGAATGAAGGACAGGATTTAGAAAGTAAAGCATCCCAGCCACAGATGCATTTGAAAAGGATAACCTACTATTTTTAAAAGACAATAAATAAGGAAATTATTCATAGCCAGCTCAGTAGAAAATAAGATGACCCAAACACATGGTGATAAGGGAAGATTGGACAAGGAGAAGGAAGAGTGGAGATGATTTGCAAGATCAAATTAAGCAAATTTATACAGTCTTAATAGGCATTTCTAAATAATGAAATTATTTTCAGAACAGCTTCTGACGCAGGAGGAAAAACAATAAGGGCTCATGATAGCAGAGACAGGGTAAAGAAGGTGATGTAATTAATGCCATGGCCCACTTTCCACTGCAGATGTAAATCTTTGGAGTGCAATCCCCAGTGAGAGAGGAGTAGCTGCCTAGCAACTGAACTCAATAGGCTTTTATGCCTTTTTTTACTCATTTTTTCTCAAAGCTTTAGGACAGCAGACTCTCTTTTATAAAAACAGTCATGATCTTCATCAGGGAAAAAAGTAAGAATTTTTTTTAAGTAAATAATGTCTCCTAAAAGAGAACCCTCCTACAATGTTGGTGGGAGGGTAAATTGGTGCAGTCACTATGGAAAACAGTATGGAGGTTCCTCAGAAAACTAAAAATAGAGTTGCCATACAATCCAGCAATCCCACTGCTGGACATATATCCAGACAAAACTATGATTCAAAAAGATACATGCACCCTTATGTTCATAGCAACATTGTTTACAATAGCCAAGACATGGAAACAACTTAAATGTCCATCAACAGATGAATGGATAAAGAAGACATGGTACATCTATACAATGGAATATTAGCCATAAAAAAAGAATGAAATAATGCCATTTGCAACAACATGGATAGACCTAGAGATTATCATACTAAGTGAAGTAAGGTCAGAAAGAGAAAGACAAATACATAAGATATCACTTGTATGTGGAATCTAAAGTATGGCACAAATGAATTTACTTATGAAACAGAAACAGACTCACAGACATAGAGAACAGACTAATGGTTGTAAAGGGGGAGGAGGGAAAGGAGCGGGATGGACTGGGAGTTTGGTGTTATTAGATGCAAACTGTCATATATAGAATGGATAAACAACAAGATCCTACTGTATACCACAGAGAACTATATTCAATATCCTGGGATAAACCATAATGGAAAATAATATGAAAAAGAATGTATATATGTGTATAAGTGAGTCACTTTGCTGTATGGCAGAAATTAACACAACACTGTAAGTCAACTATACTTCAAAAAAATAATAAAAATTTGGATTTTCTACCAAAAAAAAAATGTCTCCTAATGACTGCAGTGCCACCTGGGGTCTTAATTTTCTTTGAGTGGGGAAGAAGGTAAGTCCAAGATGAGACAGATGAGCTGGGATAAAATATAAGGGTAAAGAGCCCAGTCGTCCCTTTGGGGTTGAGGAGCGAGGTTGTCGTGGAAATCTAAGTGTGAGATGAAAAGATGGATAAGCAATTGTTGGCTCAGAATATGATGAGGGTTTTGCATTTCAGTGGAGGATCTATTGTCTTAGGAGACAGTAAGTTACAAGGTGGAGCCTGTGATCTGCACTATGCGGGACTGTGGGAGGGATTTGAAGAAGTGTGGAAACCAAGCCTTTCACATTAAGGAGAACAGGAAATGTGAAGCTGGATTCCTGGATGCATCACCCACACAGATCCAAGTGTTAATGTGTATGAGTGAAGGGACGAGAGATCAAGAGGCAGACAAGGCAGCAACAGAGGGAGGTTCACAGGGATGAAGCTCTCCAAGGGACTAGATTTCACTTACAGGTGGAAGGGGAGTCATCTGGGCCTAGGATTGGTGCAAAAGACAGTTCTGGTGCCACCTCCCCCTTCAGTGGTGGTAGGAGAATGGGAATCAATGCTGCCAACCTTAATATGTGGTTTAGTTTTGGTAAAAAAAAAAGGCATGAGTGGTGTAGACACTGAAAATATAGGGCATTGATTGCTCACAGTGGAAAGGGAGTTTCTATGGAAAGAACTGGGACAACATGGAATAAAAGAATGAGCTGGGGAAATAATTTCCATGCAATTATTATTAATTCATTGATTCAAGAGATATTTATCAGGGGACTTCTCTGTGGCAGGCACTGTTCCAGGAACCAGTGATATAGCCGTAAAAAACACAGAGAATGTCTGTAGCTTCAAGGACTTTAGATTCTTATTGATTATTTTAAAGGCAATTTACAGATACTTTACAGACTTCTTTTCACTTGTCCCAAACTGGTATAACTATATGAGTGCTAGTAAAATAAATCAATGAACAAACAAATAATAAATGAAAGAAAGAAAGAAAGAGGAAAGGAAGGAAGGAAGAAAAAGAAAGAAAGAAAGAAAGGAAGGAAGGAAGGAAGGAAGGAAGGAATTACAAAGGAAGAAACAAAGAAAAAATAATAATCTTAGGTAAAAGCCTGTCTAGAATAGCAGGGAAATGAAACCTGTATATTTGTAAGAGTGAGGAAAACTAGCCACCAAACTAAAAGGTATAATTTAAGAGAGGGGTAAGCTAGATGAAGAAGGAAACTCTTTAAAAGCCTGGAATATAAAACTAATATACTTCGTGAAATACTCTCAGACCAAATAACTCAGTGAGATTATCTCTCTGCCTATCTACCTATCTATCAACTATTTATCTATCTATCTATCTATCTATCTATCTATCTATCTATATACAATTGACCCTTGAACAATGCTGGGGTTAGGGGTGCCCACCCTCACTCAGTAGGAAATCTGCATATAACTTTATAGTGGATCTTCTGTATCTACAACTGTAGAATTTACTATTAAAAACTCCTGGTATAAATGGACCTGTATAGCTCGAATCTGTGTCGTTCAAGGTCAATTATATATATATATATATATACATATATATATATATACATATATATACTTATATGTATATAAAATATATGTAAAATATACATTCTTAAATTTATTATTGAACTTAAAATAGTCCTAAAAATTTTAAATATAACGACCAAGAAAAAAATTGCCTAATTATGTAAATGCCATGTTTACTAGTCTAATACTACATTAAAAATCACAATGTCCTCATTTCCTCTAAGTCAAAGCAAGATCTACTGTATATATCACTCAGTTATGCATATACATGCATATATGCATGTATATGTGTTGATAATACTCTAAAATGACCATTTTTCCTATTCCTTAATGGATATTGTACATGATCTAGACACAGCTTTATAAACAAGTTCCACTCTGTCCACTTGAACTGTATAAGGGGAGCTTCCAAATCTGTGCCCTTGTGAAAGGGAACAGCACTTCTTTCTGGAGATGCACATCTGCAATAAATTAATCTTCATGTTGCCACGGTCTGCTGAGGATTTCCCAATCTCACAAATATTTTGTTTGTACTATTTTCCCTTTGAGTTAACATATTAAATCAAACATTGGGAAATTAATTAGAAATCGATTGATTACTTAATAAACAACCGTGTTTTTTGTTTGTTTTAAATTGAGTTTTATGTTTCTGCCATTGTACAGGGGCCAAACCAATGAAAAGTAATGGAAGAGATGTTTTGTTTCCAAAGGTGGCAGCAGCAGCACCTGCTCAGGTGTACATCCCTAGTGACCTGCTATGGCCTTGGCCTGAGAGTCAGCGAGATTAGCTGAGGCAGCAAGCTTAGCTGAGGCTTGAAAAGGGAGCTAACACATATCCAGAAGACCACAGATACACAGATACTGGCGACCAAAAATGCGGTTTTGGGGGATGTAAAATTGTAAATATTTGTATATATAGAAATGTAAAGGTTTTTTTTCTTTTTTCTTGAGCTTTGCTTCATTTGTTCTCAAATGAGTCACTTGCCACTGATTCACTTCAGGAGATGACCCAAGACAAGAATCAAACCTATTTACCTGTTGGCTAGGGCTGGGCTGGAGAAGGCCAGGGAGGTCTGTAGGGCATGGCAGGCGGTGGGAGGTGGGCCCTGCTTGGCTAGGGTGGGTCTGAGGGAAGGACAGCAGTTGGATAATGGGACAGCAGCGTCAGAAGGGCAAGGCCCAAGAGGCGCTTCGAGAACTTTCCTCTGTTACTTCCTTCCCATTCCTGGCCACTGACCCCGATGAAAGTGAAACTGAGTGACCTCTCTTCATGACTCTGGGGGGAAGTTTGGCCAAGCACCTGGTCTGTGAAATGGATCACTCAAAGCAAAAACCCTTGCTGCTAAAACAGCTGGTCTTTCCTGGGATTTCATCCTGAAAGTTTCACTTTATGTTTTGAAACCGCCCCACATTCAAATCTTATTTCCCTGGAAGGAGCCAAGCATTGACCTTCCCCAGTTTCTATGGTTCCATTCGATCAAAGTTAGAAACAACAGTGCTGAATAAAAATGGATTTTTAAATTAAAATCCTTAGCTGTCGATTCCACAATTTATCAGAATCATTAGGTGAATGGAAAGCAGAAAATATACATTTTAAAATTTATCAGTGAACTTAAAATAGTCCTAAAAGTTTAGATACAATGACCAAGAAAAAAATTGCTTATTTATGCAAATGCTGTACTTATTATTCTAATAACAAATTGAAAACCACAAGGTCATCATTTCCTCTAAGTCAAAACAAGACTAAGTAAATCTCTTAACTCAGATAAAACTCCTAAATTTAATGCTCTATGTAGGCAGTTTTACATAATTTTTATGAAATATTTATTAATTCTAACCATCTTTATTATAGTATCTGCTCTTAAAAACAACATTAAAAACCTTTTATATCATGATTTTCCCTGGTTATATAAACTTATTGGGAAAAATATTTTGGTCATTAAGTCCTGCACCAGAGGGCTTAATTCAATTCTTAACTGCAAAGATTTGACACTAGTTATGAGTGAATATCCAACTTATCTAGTGAACAACAGCAAGATTTTTCATACAATAGAGAGGGCAGTGTGAATGTGATTATAGAATTCTCGATATGGTTTTTACTTTAAAACTACCTAAGCAGCATCCTTCAGGGTAGTTGGTGTGCAATCGCGTTGGATTGGATAAGAAATTTCATCTTGCAGACACAGTAAATCAGGCATAAAGAACTTTAAATGTATAAAATAACTGTTAAACAAGTGACATGATGTTACACATGTGGCATACAACAATTATAGAAATACATTTCATGAAAAACTTAAAAGGCATTCTGACTCGAAAACTTACAAAGAAATTTTGAGATCATAGAAATACGTGGCAAGAGGGTGGGAGTAATTTTCTCCCTCTTTAATTGCAATAGTTCTCTAGAAAACAATCCCCTTTGAATTTGGGGAGATAACAGTGTTTTTCATGCCTTTGCACTTCACTTTCTATGTGCATAAGATAATAGAATAGACTTAAATTAACAATATTTTCTGTTTACATATATTGTCTCTAAAAAAATCTATAATTTTGCTTCATGCCATTTGAAAGCTAATTGCACATAACCTAATAGAATTTACTCTTTTTTGACTTGTAACTTGTAGGAAAATCTTCTGTTGTAAAATTAATTGGAATTGAAAAGTTTTCTAAATTATAATGACTTCCCAGATTGTTTTTGAAATGCATTTGATTATTATTATTTATATCAAATGTAAAACATCTATTATTACACTAGCATTAAAATAGTAATAGCCCTCTTCACAATTTGTGTCCAAAAGTATCTATGAGGTTTGTCATTCTGACATTGTCATTCAGGTTTATGTATATTCAGATTACATTTTATAAGCATATTTTCCTTTATCTTCATTAAAACAATGTATACTGGTAATGAAGCTCAATATCATTGTGCCTGACAGTTTTGCAATTAACTTATCAATGATTTATAACAGTTATTTAATACCTAAGAAATGTTCCAAGCCTTGGAGAATTTAGAAGACATTTTCCTCAGAAACTGAGAATTACCTTTTTGCCAAGAATGAATGAATACGAATATCAACATTATCATAGGTTTGTAGAAATTCAGAAATAATGAACTTCAAATGGATTCTATATTAGGTAAAATTATTATCACATTCTTATTGATAACAAAATTTCAGTAAAATTAATGACATTTTACATTCAATCTGTGAAATATAGCAAAACAAGAGCGATATATATTCTATGTGTAGCATCAAACAGTCACAACACACTGTTTGCAGAAGAAGTGTTCTAATTTGTGTTATTAGCACGTAAGTAGTTGACCCTTTGTTCCATAAGACTGGCAGGTTTTGGGAACACCTATTTCTTTCCCATTTGCCCTATGATGGTCAGTACTAAATCCAGACCTCTTAGGAGGATTCTTGTATCAACAAGTTGACAGCAGTGTGCCTGGGCTGTTATTCCATTCCCACAGTTTCTTGTAAGGACTGGTGTGTGTTTGCTTTTTCCTTCTGGGAAATGCTCATTCTTGGCAACTGTCTGCTTCTACAAACTTAGGTTTTTGTAAGGGTAAATAAAACTGGAGATTTGAAGGTTTTAGTTAGAAACTCAGGGACTTCCCTGGTGGTCCAGTGGTTAAGACTTCGCCTTCCAATGCAGGGGGTGAGGGTTTGACCCCAGGTCGGGGAGCTAAGATCCCACAAGCCTCGGGGTCAAAAAACCAAAACATAAAACAGAAGCAATATTGTAATAAACTCAATAAAGGATTTTTAAAAAAATGGTCCACATCAAAAAAATCTTAAAAAAAAAAAAAAAGAAAGAAACTCAAATCATCCAAGTAGCCATAAAGCACGCCAGGGCTTTAAAACCTGTCTTCTTCCAAACTGCACTTGTAACACAGGGGCACTATTTCATAAAGCATTACCTCTTTGAGTGAGATAATGCTGAGTGACTTTCAACATTGGTACTCAGCCTCTTCTTTCTGACCTCCAATCAGGTTGACAGTAGTGATGACAGTGGTCCCTGTTGTAGATACCTGGGCAGTAAAATACTTTATTTCATATGGGCTAGTATGTCAGTGCCAGGTGGTACTCTCTGGAGCAGTGGTTCTCAAATTTTAAGGCCCTTCAGAATCACCTGTAGGGCTTGTGAACACACAGATTCCTGTGTACCACCCCAAAGTTTCTGATTCGGCAAATCTGGGATAGGGTGAAGATCTGCATGTCTAATAAGTTCTCAGGTGATGCTGAATCTGATGGCTCAGGAAGCACACTTTGAAAATCATTGATTTAGAGCAAAGGAATTCTGACTTCTGAGTCTGTTCTTCACAAAATCACACAACTACTGCCTCTCTGAGCCTCTCTCTCTGTCTCTCCAGCTCTGGCTCTCACTTTCTTGCTCTCTCTCTCTCAATCTCTCTTCTTAAATGACAAATAACTAGATATATTAAGATCTAAAACATTTAGCTCTTACTCTGATCTCAGAATTGCTGATTCGGCAAATTACTTAGCTACTAAGGCATATGATCAATATTATTTGACATTATCCTCATCCTCAAACTAAAGTGCTAACGTCCATAGCAATGTGAAAATCACAACTCTTCTTTCATGCAGCATAAATAAGAAAAAAAGTTCTCAGATGTACAAAGGGGAGAAAGCAGAGAGTTACAATTCTTTGCTTTCATTGATAGTGTTCTGATAATTAGCAATATAATTTCAATAAACCTTATATTTGAGGGTAGTTTTTGCTTTGAGTAGTAAGGAGCACAAAGTAATCCCCAGTTCTAAGGCACAAAAACCATTTGTGGATAATTTGGTTATATTCTTTCTGAAAGTGATGAGTTGGAAAAAAAAAGTAAGAAAAGAGCAAGATAATTTTTATGTTCTATGAAAATCTTTCTTAAATATTCTGCATATCTTTTGTTTCAATAAAATAAGAATGCCTGCTACTATAAGAAGAAGAGCAACTTTCCATGAACATCTCTTTTACTTTTAAAGTGACTATTTGAATCAGAATAATTTTGCAGAGAAGCAAATTGAAAATATCCGGGCTTCCCTGGTGGTGCAGTGGTTGAGAGTCCGCCTGCCGATGCAGGGGACACGGGTTCGTGCCCCGGTCCGGGAAGATCCCACATGCCGTGGAGTGGCTGGGCCCGTGAGCCATGGCCGCTGAGCCTGCGCGTCCGGAGCCTGTGCACCGCGGGAGTGGCCACAACAGTGAGAGGCCCGCGTACCGCAAAAAAAAAAAAAAAAAGAAAGAAAGAAAGAAAATATTCAATACTTTGAACCCCAGATCTTACATTTGTATGGAACGTACTGCACTCCTGTTCATTTGTGTGTGAGTAAGAGCAAACCCCTCCCTTCTCCTAGTCACCTGGCTCTCAGTCACAGGCCCAGGTAGAATTCACTAACATCAATAGAGTCACTGTAATTAAACAGAAACAAAAAAGTGCAACCTCCCTGTCCATGTCATGGTGAGGACCACCATCATTGGTTGCTTCCTGCTCTGAGTCTGAATCATCTCCCAGAATGCCTTGCTGCTCTGCAGCCTCTACCAACAGGTCCCCTTCAGTGGACTGGAGCTGTCTTGAAGGCACATTCACACCCTAGCACCTAGCACGGTGGGTGCTTTCTGGGAGGTGTTTGATAGATGTTTACAAAACGTAAATAAATGCAAATATTTACCATCAAATCTCCATGGCATTACCCTGTCCAATATGGGACCCAGATGTGATTTGGTATTCTACTACCCTTTCTCTTTGTAAATTGAATTCTTAATTTCATCTAGCAAGGCCAGTTACCTCATTTTTATTGGTTAGAAGAATACAATAATGGGATATCTTAGTCTTAAATGTTGAAATCTTTCCTTAGAGATGGAAATTGTGTGTTTATAGTTACTCCACAGTTTTTACCTGAATACAGAGTCTTATTGGCCATATGTTGAAATGATAAATGTTAGCAATGGTAAGGTTACAAACCCAAGAAAACTGTGTAAATGAGTTATAAAATTAATGGAAAATAAAGTTGAATAGTATACATGTTTTTATAGTTCTGAAAGATAGTTTTTGAGTTATCTAATATAATGTTATTTTGTATATAAATATACTCTCAAATGTCACACCATAATGACACCCTTTAGTGATTTTTTTAAAACTATAATGTCAACTAACATATCTCTTGTTAATCCAGAGTTAGTAATTACTACTTCTTTTAGTAGCCAAAAGAAAACCAAAGGATAAGTTTGGGCAACTTTTAGCCACCAATTTGAAGGTAAGATTAAAATAACAATTAGAATTGGAAATGCTCTTACATTTAATTGACACAAATCCTAATACACGAAGCTAAAAGTGAAACAGCCTGAAAATAAGTTCAGTGGAAGTTTCAACTTCTAACATATCTCAATCAAAAGTTGAGAAATGATTTTAAACTGACTTTATTTCCAAAGAGCAAGAGATCATTTTCTTTTTAAAAAAAAAACATGGGTCCACAAAGTAATAAAATTTCTGTGTACAGAGATTTAAAAAAAGAAGAGTGGTACTCAGGCATCCCTGTCCTAGGCATCAATCTTCTACCAGTTTTGGAGTGGCCCCGCACCGTTGGCCGCTGGGAGTGTGCTAACGCTCGTGAGCACGACCTGCTCGGACAGTTTTGATATGTTATCAATGTTGCTGATCTGGGTGGTCAGGGACTTTCGGCTCTCAGTGCTCGTCCGTCCCCGGGCCAGCGGATCCTCCTGGCGGTGATGAACTCCAAGGCAACAGCAAGAAAATGCAGCTTTAAATTCCTCTCGAAATTTTCCTGGCAAACCAGGGAGAATGAAAGGCAAAGGAATTCAATATGTTTTAACCAATCATGAATAAAATACAACTGACTGGCTCCTATTTTGGAAAAGGAAATTGGTTATTGGAAGCTTGGTACATCCTTTTTTAATAGTTAATTAATTATTTAACTGAAGTATAGTTGATTTACAATATCATGTTAGTTTCAGGTGTACAGCACAGTGAATGCTATATATATATATGTATGTATATATATATATACTCACACACATATATATGCATATATGTATACATATGTATATGTATATTCTTTTTTATATTCTTTTCCCTTATAGATTATTACAAAATACTGAGTATAGTCCCCTGTGATATACAGTAGGACTTTGTTCTTTAACTATCTTATATATAGTAGCAGTAGTGTATAGGTTAATCCCAAACTCCTAATTTATCTTCCCTCTGCCCCTTTCCCTATTGGTAACCATAAGTTTGTTTTCTATGTCTGTGGGTCTATTTCTGTTTTGTAAATAAGCTCATTTGTATCACTTTTTTTAGATTCCACATATAAGTGATATCATATGATATTTGTCTTTCTTTCTCTGTCTCACTTTACTTAGTATGATAATCTTTAGGTCCATCCATCTTGCTGCAAATATATACAATGGAATATTACTCAGCCATAAAAAAGAATGAAATAATGCTTGGCACACTCTTGAAACACTGACACATTTCCATAAAATAGTGAGGCTGCTTTTCATGCCCAATGTTTGGAGTTTGTTTCATACCTTTAGAGGCAAACCTCCTATACTTGTGAATGTGGGTTATTGTTAACTAGATAACTATAGTAAAGCTGAGTATCAGCAGAAAGCTACCCAGAGATATTTAACGATTTAAAAAATGATGAAACCTAAGTTATACATGGCCAAACGTACACAGAAATTATCCCTGCATTGTACTCTGAAGAAACTGTTCTATTGACACAGTCAGTTCAACAAAATATCTAGAAAATTTCTAACATTTCATAATCTGCATAAGGCAGGACAAACTGAAAGAAAAATAAACAACTTTAGAAGTTTTTCTTTATCTTTAAATTATTGATGTGACATTGGAGAAGGATAAGGATGAAACACTGACCTTTTAAGCCTCTAAGGGTAAATGGCAGTGTTGGAAATCACCAGTTCTTTTCTCTGAGCTTTGATTACCTACCTGGGTTGTTGAGTGATTAAAATTGGTGCCCACTGGTTATCAGCTGCCTTCTTGCCTCGTCTTAGCCCCCATCATGGCACTTTGACTTGGTTCTGTGGCTTCTACTTCAGATAATTCTCCCTACGACCCTCTAATAGATTTTCCCTGTTTAGTACAAGCTCAGGGCCTTTGTCATCCCTAAGCCCAGGGCAAGTGTTTCCCCACTGCTTTTTTAGCCACAGCTCCTCAGGCCCTTCTTCCTTCAAACAGCACTGGGGTGGTGGTCTCTGCTTATCCCAGTCTGAATGTAGTCTTTATTTTGGAGACTGGGGTTGAATGTGTCAGGGGAAGGCATGAAAAGGGGCAACTGAATACAAACCACCCCTCACATATACACCACCTGATTCACCAAAAGGTGAAATAAAGCAGGTATATAGAGGGTACATGCCATGACTGAAAAACAAAAAGTTATTTAAAACAAAAAGCTTAATTGGTTGTCTTTTTTAATAACCTATATAATCTGGAAGGCCAAAGGTGAAGTTAGAAAATGCACACACTTTATTCAGCATGCAATAAAATGAATTGCTTATTCTTTCATATAAAATCATCATATATTTGGAGATGGAAATAAAAAAGAAATAGCCAGGCTTCCCTGGTGGCATAGTGGTTAAGAATCCACCTGCCAATGCAGGGGACATGGGCTCAAGCCCTGGTCTGGGAAGATCACACATGCCGCGAAGCAACTAAGCCCATGTGCCACAACAACTGAGCCTGTGCTCTAGAGCCCGCAAGCCACAACTATTGAAGCCTGCACACCCAGAGCCCGTGCTCTGCAACAAGAGAAGCCACCTTAATGAGAGGTCTGCACACCGCGACGAAGAGTGGCCCCCGCTTGCCTCAACTAAAAAGAAAGCCCGCACGCAGCAACGAAGACCCAACGCAGCCAAAAATAAATAAATAAATAATAAATTAATTTAAAAAAAAAAGAAATAGCTAACCGGTTGGAAAGAAGACAATGTAAAGATATAGCTAATTAAAACACAATTCTAAAACAATTAGGCAAAATTTTGGTAGATAAAACAATATTTAGTTAAATGATTTTTATAATTATATTGATCCCATAAACAGATGGGTGAAATCAATTGCACAGGTGTGTATGTGTGGTTCATTTAGCTTATGTGTTATTTAGAGGAATGTAATTTTTTTTATGGTCAGTGAGAAATCTTGAGATAAACCCAAGAGATGTTACCCACAAGAGAATTGTAAATACATAGAAATACCTAAAAGTGGAAAGGCTCCAATTCCATTTCAATTAGGCTACAAATGTTGTCAAAGGAAATGATACAAGCAAGGCTGTTTTATTTTCAGATAAAATGATTTTACATCTTTATAAATCATAAGTTTAATGTATGACAAGCAAGATTCTCTTATTCAGTTCTCACAGTTCTCACCTTCCTCCTATTTCAAATTTTCTTCTAAATTTTATGGAAAAAGTTACTTAGATAATTTTTTCTGATGCGTTAGGTAACACATGTTCCCTCTTATAAGGGAAAAAACTCAAGACCAGTCAGATCAGGGAAAAATACTCTCACTGTATCACAACTAATATCTTCATACCGTTCAAAAGTGTTCAGACCTTCTGGTCATCGATCCCTCACCCTGGCCTGTGGTTTGTACAGAAGAAACAGTTGAAAACTCACCACTGAGAAAATTATAAATAATTGGGTTCGCAGCACTATTGGCATATACAAGCCAGTGTGAAAAGGTAAACCAGGCATATACAGTCTCTCTGTCTTCCGTGTGGGTAAACATCCCAAATACTCTGTAGGAAAAGAAACAGTAACATGAAATGCAGTGCGATTCTGGAAAGTACCTTTTAAATAATTAAATTCAAGGGTGAACACAGCCCTTGGTGGCAGTTCCCCGACTCCAGTGCTGCCCTGCAGGACAGACCACTTGTAGGTTTAGGGCACACAGTGGGGCTAGAATAACTTCAGTACCTGAAGGGCACCTCCAAGGCACAATTAGTAAATCAAAAGCCAAATCAGGTCAGAGAAGGTCTCTCCTGTAAACAACAGCAATAAGAATACAAAGGTTGAATATATATCTATCTACCTTCTTTCATTTTGTTTCTAAACACAATGGAGCAGCTTTTGTTACTATTTCATTTTGCGTGCATTTTATTTATTTATTTATTTAACACTGGAGTATAGTTGATTAACAATATTGTGTTAGTTTCAGGTGTACAACAAAGTAATTCAGTTATACATATACTGAATACTATGCTTTTTTCTAGTTCTTTTCCTGATTAGGTTATTACAGAATATTGAGCAGAGTTCCCTGTGCTATACAGTAGGTCTTTGTTGCTTATCTACTTTAAGCATAGCAGCATGTACAAAAGCACTTCTAAATTGCAGTCTGTAAGCACTACTTCCTACTTTCATTTGTGCATTGATCAATATTACATTTCTTCAACTCCAATCTTACAGCCTTGCTGAAATTTGGCTTCTGGGATTTCTTTATATGCAGAGAAGAGCTAGTTTTCAATAGGCAAAATTCTGGTCATTTCTTAAAGTTCATGAGTTTTAATTTTTTTTTATTATTTTAAACTCTGAAAAATATGTTATTATTATCTCCTTAAAGGTCATTTTTAAGATTTGTTCTGTACTTCAAAATACCCATTTATCAAATTGTATTCACTAGACAACAGCAGGCAACTTGCAACTACGCAATAAATGTATAGGCTAAAGATTATAATGCATTTCCTGCCAGAGGGTCCATCACTGATTGTGGAATTTGTGCCTGTGATAGAAATATGTTGCCAGAATAAAGTGGTGTTCTATGGAGTACTACAGTTTTACAAAAATATAATATATAGTCAGACAACATGGATAAATAGAATTAATATGTTATGACCCTCTACCACAATGTATCTTTGAAATCCTAGAAAACCAGACCTGCTTTAAAGAAGTTGGTTTTGACTAGTCAGACAAAACACTAAGTTTCAAAGAAAAGAATTTAAGACTTTATTTGTAAGAGAAAGAAAACACGAGCCTAAAATGCAAGGGCAAACAGAGATAAGTATTTGAAGAAAATATGTGTGATAAAGAGCAAAACAATTTTCAAGGTTATTTTGAAATTTTTATTTTGTGACAAAGAGCAGAAGACTCAAAAAATGGAAACTATTTTAAATTTAACATGGACTTTCTCCTTAGAAAGCCATTTATTTTCCTTGGAAAGGGAGGTCTGTAAGTCAGGAGAATAGAGAAATATTATGGAGAAGTAGGTATTTGGAACC